>NC_056735.1:488630736-488970736 GCF_019279795.1 Protopterus annectens
TTTTTTATTTTTTTAACAAATAAATAAACATGAATAAATACAATAATTGAGAACATGAATGCTATTCAGTATACATATTTTTACAAAACTGATGATGGTTCTTTTGTAGGTATCTTCTATATTTTTACAAAAAGGACAGTACATTCCGAATTTTATCTTATTAACTGCAAATAACTTTAAAAAGAAAAAAAATGTAACAATAGCTGGGTACTTTGAGTACAAATATTAAACATGGATATCAACAAAATACTGGTATTTTCTTTCACAACAATACAATTAAAAAAATGAAAAGTCTATAGTAGGCAAAATAAGATGCACAGCACAAAATATTAAAACAGTAATTATTTACACAGACACACACACACACACACACACACATGCACATATAAACAAGGAAAGCTACAGTCATTTTTTGCACTTTGAATATTTTATCAAATACAATACATTAAATATGCAATGGCTAAGTATGAAATAACTAATTTGTCAGGTGCATCTCTTGAGGCTAAAAGCAACTGTATCACATAACTGAGTTATTTTATTCCCTCTCTCCCTCTGCAAACATACATTTTCGGAGTGAAAAAGTAAGAGTTTTGAGTCAGCATCAGAGAAGTCCTTCTTTTCTTTTCTTTTCTATCTCCATCTTTTCCACAATATGTTAAATGCCTTTAACATTTTATCATATATGACCTAGTGTAAACCCAGCTCTGTTTTTGCTTATTTTATATGGGTAACCATGGACTACAGTCATTACAATGCTAGGAATCCATAACTTCATGTGAAAGGCTCAAAGGACAAACCCACCTCCATAGACAACCCAAGGATAAAAAAACTAAAGGTAATGCTACTCAATGCCCGAAGTCTAAACCTCAAGATGTACACACTCGAGGCTCTCCTCAGCATGGAGAAAATCGATGTCTGTACAGTAACAGAAAAGTACAGTTTTGTACCTGCCATAAATGTAGATGTCCGATAGGTATGCATCTGCAGTCATAACATATGGTTGTCCTGCCTCAGGCAGCCCTTCGGTCGGCCGGATTCCAAAGTCTGGGTCTGGCCTCGGCTGATGTCGCACTTCACCCGACGTCATAGCTCCTGGGGTATAAAGGCATCAGCCGACACCATTTTCCTCAGTGTTTCTTGCCCCAGATGCCAGGTGCCCTCTAGGAAGGCTAAATTTGTATAAAGTAGAAAATTCCAAACAGTAGAAATCAAAAAGTATATATACATATATACATACAAACAAATACACCATAATAGATTCCCCCAGCTAGCTAAGAGAGGGGTAAGTACCCTAGGAATACCACAGAGGGGAAGGAGGGTGGGTAATCCTGACTGCAGATGCATACCTATCGGACATCTACATTTATGGTAGGTACAAAACTGTACTATGTCCTTCAAGGATGCATCTGCAGTCATAACATATGGGTAGAATACCATAGCCAAACTGGGGGAGGAGGCACTAAGATAATGATGGTGTAGTTAAGATCCCTTGTAAAACTGTAGTTGCAAAACCTGCTCGGGATCTGGAGTATAAAGGAAGATTGTAATGCTTGGCAAATGTATGCATGGAGCTCCAAGTAGCAGCTTCTAAAATGTCTTTGGTAGCCACTCCTCGTAGGAAAGCTGTAGTGGTGGCTGTAGCTCTTGTGGAGTGAGGCCTGATATTTTCAGGAGTTGTCTTTCCATGAAATGAGTAGCAGAATCAAATGCAATTTCCTATCCATTTTGAGATTGTCTGTTTTGAAATTGCTTTTCCTTGCACTCCTGTTGCATATGCTACCAGAAGCTGGTCAGTTTTCTGCTGGCCTTAGTTCTGTCCAGATAGTAGCGCAGTTGTCTGTGTACATCCAAGGTGTGTAGTAGTTTTTCCCCTGTTCTGTGGGTTAGGGAAGAATGTAGGTAAATGAATAGCTTGGTTCAAGGATACCCTGGATACCACCTTTGGCATAAAAGTAGGATTGGTTCTCAGAGACACTCTATCCTGGTGAAAGATAAGGAAAGGCTGCACTGCCATTAATGCCTGTAACTCGGATACCCTTCTTGTTGAAGTGATTGCTAGCAGGAAGGCAGTTTTCCAAGATAAGAACTGTAAGTCTGCTGTTGCTGCTGGTTCAAAAGGGGGAAGTGTTAATTTTTCTAGCACAAAATTGAGATCCCATGCAGGCAGAGGTGGTTTCCTTGGAGGTTTTACATTTTTTATCCCTCTCAAAAATTGTCTGAGGAGAGGATGAGAGAAGACAGGAGGATCCATGTTGTACTCTGCTGAAATTGCTGATGCATGAATCTTAATGGAAGAATAGGACAGGCCATTGTGGAACAGTTCTGCTAAGTATTCTAGGATGTGTGCTAGGTTTGCCAGTGTGACATTTGTTCTCTTTGCTGTACTCCAAATGAGGAATCTCTTCCATTTGGCTGAATATGTTTTCCTTGTGGAGGGTCTGCGAGCCTCCAGGATAATGTCCTTAACCCTCTGAGATAAAACAGGTTGGTTTTGTTTTATGCAATTTTCCAAGCAGTTAGCTGCGGGGTTTTTAAGTTTGGATGCAGGGTCTTGTAGTTGTTCTGCGTTAGAAGTAAAGGACATAGAGGTAGAGGCCATGAGTTCGTCAGAGACATGCTTCTCAGTAGCGGGTACCAATGCTGCCTTGGCCAGTCTGGAGCTATCAGAATTACCTTTGGCTGTTCCTCTCTGATCTTCAGTAGAACTTTGTACATCAATGGGAGAGGTGGAAAGGCATATACTGTCAGGGCCTTCCAGCTGAAAGAAAGGGAGTCCACCCTCCAGGCTTGTGGGTGGTATACTCTTGAGCAGAATTTTTTCAGTTGGTGGTTGAGTGGGGAGGCGAACAAGTCTATCTCTGGCATTCCCCATTTCTTTGTTATGGTTTTGAAGATGTCTGGATGCAGCATCCATTCGTGAGCATCCGTGGTAGTTCTGCTTAAGCTGTCTGCTAGTGAATTCTCTTTTCCTGGTACGAATCTGGCCTGCAGTTGGATGTTGAGATTCAGGCCTAAGCTCCACAGGTCCATTGCCATCCGGCATAGAGGGTATGAATGTGTGCCTCCCTGTTTGTTGATGTACCACATGACTATGGTATTGTCCGTCCTTATCAGCAGGTGTCCTTGCTGGAGGAATGATTTGAATGCCTCAATTGCATGCTTCACTGCCAGCATCTCCTTTAGATTTATGTGTAGGTTCAGCTGGTCTTGGGACCATAGGCCTTGGATACACTTGTCTTCCATGTGTGCCCCCCAGCCTAGGTCTGAGGCATCCGTGGTGATGGTCTGCCTTGGATGTGGTTTGTGGAAAGGCAATCCTCTGTTGATCTGGCAGGCCTGAGCCCACCACAGGAATTCTTTTTTCAGGCATGGAATGATTGGTATCAGGGCTTCTAGACTGTGTCTGTGTTGAGACCATACATTCCTTAGGTACCATTGTAATTTTCTCATATGCAGCCTGACATGTGGGATCAAGATTATGCAGGATGCCATGTAACCCAGGGCCTGCAGGACTTTCCTTGCAGTAAGCTGAGTTTGTCTTGTTAATGCCATGAAGTAGACTGGTAGTTGCTTTTGTTTTTCTTCTGTGAGAAAAGCCATCTGAGTTATTGTGTCCAGATCTGCACCCAAAAATGTTATCCTTTGGGATGGCACTAGTCTTGACTTCTGGATGTTGACTGTGTATCCCAAGGCTTGTAACAGTTGTATGACATAGGCCAAATCCTGTATTATTTTTGTCTTGTTGTCCGCTTGTGTTAGGCAGTCATCCAGGTATGGGTAGATCTGAACTCCCTGAAGCCTGCAATGTGCAATTACTGATGCCAGGCATTTTGTGAATACTCTGGGCACAGTAGATAAGCCAAAGAGCAATGCTGAGAATTGATAATGCTCTGATCCTGCAAGAAATCTGAGGTGTCTTCTGCAATCTGGTCATATAGGGACATGCAGGTATGCCTCCTTGAGATCTAGAGTCACCAGCCAAGACTCCTTGCCCAACATGGGAAGAAGCTGCTGTAGGGTCAGCATCTTGAATTTTGGTACAATGAGATAAGTGTTTAGTGCGGACAAGTCGAGAATAGGCCTCCATTGAGTTTCTTTTCTTGGTACAAGGAATAGTCTGGAGTAAAATCCTTGGCCTTGTTCCATAGATGGCACCCTTTCTATTGCTCTCATCCGAAGTAAGTTGATGATTTGTTTTAGAGCCTCTGGCTTCTGGCTTGGTGGAAGGTTTGGCATTCCTCTCTTTTTTGGTAAAGTGTGGAAGTGAAACCTGTAGCCTTTGTCTATTGTTTGCTAAGTCCATTTGTCTCCTGTAATGCAATGCCAGTTTTTCGAAAATAAAGCTAACTTTCCGCCCAAGGGTGCTTCCAGTTGTTCGCTGGTAGGCGGAATCAGAGCCAAGTCATTGTGTCTGTCCTGTGGAAGTGGTTGTAGTTGCAGCTGTGGCGGTACTCCTCTGGTTGGCAGGTTGCCACTGACTACCCCTGTAGGCACCTCTTGATTGACCTCTGCCTCTTGGGCATCTATTCCTGCCCCTCTGTGCTCTGGAGGTATCTGGAAAGGACCAATTCTTTGAAGGCCAGTTTCTGCTGAACCTCGGAGGTTGGACCTGCAGAAAATCCTTGTCTGTTTGCACAGATTTAGCTTTTTCTTCCACTTTCCTTAGAATCTCCTGTGCAGGGGAGCCAAATAAACTTTGTTTCTCCATAGGAGCATCTAGGAGTTTAGACTTGACATGGTCTGGCAAGGATTGCTCTTTTAGCCAGGCATGCCTTCGAATCACTGCTCCAGTCATAGCTGATCTAAATGAAGCCTCCAGTGCATCATAGCCACATTTTAAGAAATGATTACTGACCTGCTGAGAGTTGTGTACCAAATCCTGAAGGGACTTACGGTCTAAAGGTTCAGGAGAGGAAAGCTTTTTATTTAGCTGATCTAACAAAAAATTCCTGGTACTGTATCATATGGAATTGACAGTTTAAAGCCCTGGCAGATAGAGTAGCAGATGTGTAAACCTTTTTTCCCCATCTCTCTAATGCTCTTGACTCTCTTTCAGAGGGTAGGGGTTTTTTGGCAGTGGCAGCTGCAACACCCTTTGGGCCCTGAGAAATCATTTCTGGGTCTGCGGCATGGGCCTTATACAAGCGGAAGTGAGAATCCGGGACCCTGTAATATCTGTCAGGTTTGGCAGGGGCCGGGGGAAGAGAATCAGGGGCAGAACTGACATCATTGTATGCATCATCAACAACTGATAGTACAGGTGGGATGGCTAAAGGCCTATGCTGTGGAAAGTGTAAAAAGGTCCTTAGTCTTTTCCTAGAATCAGAAAAATCCTGACCCTGCCATTGAAAGTGTTCCCTCATTGAGTGCAAAGTCTCCCCAAAGGAAAATTCTTCTGGGGGGGAGGCAGAAGGAATTGAGTCATCTGCATCCGAGTCCTCATAAGGTGAGTATGGTCCTTCCTGATGGTCTGATAAATCAGATCCATCCGAGGAATAATCAGAGGAGAGAGGTTCAGGGGGTTCAGTCCTAGGCCTTTTGTCAGGAGGAGGTTGTGAGGCCCTGTCTGGGTGAGGTTGGGAACCCCTAATCAGAGATATAAGGTCCTCAGCAAGGCTGAGAATCTGAGAACTAGAGGAAGGTCTCTGAGAGGAAGATTTTGTTGGTAAAGCCTTTGAAATTTTAGCTGCTTTAGCCCTGGAGAAGGCCTTAATAGACATAGAAGCAGGGGGCCTTGCTGCCCCATGTGCAGGAGTAGAAATGTCCAACGGAATGGTGTCGGACAATTCTTGTGCGCCTGCTTCTTCGGTAGGAATTTCTGTAGCCGACTCAGCCGGGGCCTCTCTGGCCTCGGTTGTCTGAGGTATGTTTTCGGCAGAAGGAAGAACAGAGGACTCGGTTTCAGCCGAAACCGAGACACTCGCGGTAGGCCTAACCGTGGTTTCAGCCGAAACCACGGGCCGCGAGTGTCGGTCCTTTTCCTTGCGTTTTTTGGCTAAATGTGTAGTCGGAGTTTCCGACGGCATTTTATATGTAAAAGCGGATCCAAAAAACTCTTCTGCAAACTCCGACCGACGTCTAAGTGTCCGTCGGTTGAAGGCAGCACAGGCTAAACAAGCTGATACGTCGTGGTCTGGGCCTAAGCAAGGAAGGCAGTAAGAGTGGAAATCCTTATGAGGTATTTGTTTCCCACAAGTTAAACAATGATTTACTTTGTCTGACATCGGCTGAGGCAAGAAAGAGTCCCCAACGGGGTACTTAGCTTTTTTAGAAGTCTTCGGTAGCTGAAATCTCCGGATCTGACCGACCGGCACTTGCGAACAGCTTCTGCTTCGGGCACCGCGCGGCAAGAAAGACTGAGGAAAATGGCGTCGGCTGATGCCTTTATACCCCAGAAGCTCTGACGTCGGGTGAAGTGCGACATCAGCTGAGGCCAGACCCAGACTTTGTAATCCGGCTGACCAAAGGGCTGCCTGAGGCAGGACAACCCATATGTTATGACTGCAGATGCATCCTTGAAGGACATCACCCTCGCCCAATGGTTCCTTGAATTTATAAACTCTAACGCAATGGAACAACTGGTCACCACTCCCGCAAGAGGGAACAACACATTGGACTTGGTCATCACCAACATGGGGATTCTATGTTCCACAACAGAGGTAAACCCCTCATTGGTAAGATCAGACCATAAACAAATTTCCCTGGACATCCATATCCCGTCCCCACCCCCAGCCAAGGAAATCACTGTAAAGAATTTCTCAAAAGCCAACTTTGCACTTCTCAGGACTGAGATGGAATCCTTCAAAGCCCCTGGGCCAGAGGATAATACAGCCCAATCCGCAAAATCCTTTACAAATGCATTCTATGAGCACCTGCAGGAATGCATGGATCGTGCTATCCCAAATAAAACCAAGACTCACTCCTCCAAAAACAGGAGACTGGTCTGGTGGACCCCGGCCATAAATAAGCTATACAACAGAAGGAAGAAGCTACTACATGACAGAGCAAAATCCCAAAAAGGGAAGGCATCTCTGATCAGTATTAGCAAGAAACTTTGTTCTCTCATAAAATCATCAAAGGCCAGTTTTGAAAGAAAAATTGCCCTTGACACTAAAGATAATCACAAGGCCTTCTTTAGTTATGTCAGGAACATGGGCGGAAACTCCCACATATGCTCTGAATTGTTGCATAATGGTACAAAATATACCGAACCTACAGACATAGCCAACATCCTGGCAGACAGATTCAGCGCAAACTTCTCCCCCCCTTCGCCCCAAAGGAGCAAATGCCTATCCCAACTGAATGTAACCTCCCTGACATCACAGATGCACAGGTGAAAGCTGCCCTCTCCAAAGCAAAAAACACAGCATCTATGGGACCAGACGGTGTCCCAGGCTGTGTCTTACACAAGCTCCAAGATGAACTGAACCCTCACATTAAGTCACTGTTCAAACTTAGCCTTACTACAGGATATGTACCCAAAGAATGGCGTACAGCTACAGTGGTCCCACTCCACAAAGGTGGTACCACAACAGACCCCGGAAACTATCGCCCCATAAGCCTGACTAGTCTGGTCTGTAAAGCTATGGAGCGTATTATCCTGGAACAAACAAAGACATTGGGAAACTCCAGACACTGGACCCTACCCAATTCGGCTTTGTTAAGGGCAGATCTTGCCTCTTAAACCTAGTTGATTTCTTTGAAACAGTTACCAAAGCCATAGATGAGGACAAGGTAGTCCACACAGCCTCACTGGACCTCGCAAAAGCCTTCGACACAATACCCCACTTGGGCATCATAAATAAGCTTACCAGCTTAAATATCAACCCCTATATCACAAGATGGTTTGCAAACTGGCTCAGAGATAGAACCCACATGGTCAGAACCGCAGGTGCCATGTCCGAATCCAAACCAGTTACAAGTGGCATCCCACAGGACTCAGTTCTGGGACCTCTCTTGTTCGGTATATACTTCTCTGAGGTTCAGGCTAACACGGGTGGATTATGGCTGACAAAATTTGCAGATGACTGCAAACTGGGGCCATAATCAAGTCTCCAGCTGACACAAGCATCCTCCAAAAAGGTCTCACAGAGATGGATGCTTGGTGCCAGAGCCACGGCCTCAAGCTAAATGCTAAAAAGTGCATAGTCATCCCCTTTGGGAAAAACAAGGTGCCCACAAATTACCACATAGGTGGTAATCCATTAAGTACAGAAGAAGTAATTAGAGATTTGGGGACAAACGTAGATAGTAATCTCTCCTTTGATAATCACGTTGCCAAAGTGGTTAGAAAGACTTTCTATATAGCCCACCTTATCACAAAAGGGTTCGCATCTAGATCAAGAGAGGTCATTGTGCCCCTCTACTCGTCACTCATCAGGCCCATAATTGAGTACAATGCCCCTTTTGGGATGTACCTTATCCGACACCTGCAGAAACTGGAAATACCCCAAAAGTACTTCACCAAGAGGATCATGGGCTACAAACAGATGTCCTATGCAGCTCGACTAAAGAAACTCCAGCTCTACTCAGTTGCTTACCACCTACTCAGAGGCGATCTATGCCTGATGTACAAAGCCATGTCAAACCCAGAATTAATGGACATGCTCCACCTCAAAAAATCCAAGTCCCTTAGAGCTACACGATCCAGGGACCTAAACCTCAGCACAAAAATAAATAGGACATGCTGGAGGGACAGATTCATTTCCCAGAGGCTCCCCTCACTCTGGAATAGAATCCTAATTCATGTTAGATATAGCCCCTCGCTGACCCTCTTCAAGTGAAATCTGGACGCGTGGATGGGAGATCGCAAATTCACCCCTGGGATCTCTTCTGTGTCCCTGCTAGACAGAGGCACAGTAAACTAATCTTAAAAGGGTACCTTCTGTGACCTACTTTAAAGAGGCAAAGTAGGCTAATCTAATAGGGAGGCGGAAGCCAAATACACTCTGGTTAGGCTTATAAATGCCCTAGGGCAGATAGCCTAGTACCTGCCTATGAACCTATAAGTGTAGCCTGCTTTTCAGCACCTGTCCAGATAACAGTTTTTTTTTCATTACTGATAATGCATAGCTGATAATGTGAGAATGTTGTCATAAGAAGCAGCTTGCAACATAACTGTTAGTCTATATCGTCATCCTCACTTATGATCCTGATAGTGACCTCTTTGGGGTGGTTGGGTTCACTCACCATGACAGACTTTGGATCTCAGCAACTCAGAAGCCTGGAGTATAGTCACTAAATCTGGCATGGTGTGAACAGTCTGTGGAGACAGCTTGGACACACAACAAGGTTAACCTCTAGGCTTCTTCCACTGGAGATTTACTAGGTATTAACAACAGGAAAGAGGCTCAGGTCAGACTCAAGACATGACAGACAGATTATTTTGCTCAGCATGCCCAGAAATACCTGGAAAATCTAAAGATGAGCTGGCGGCTGTTAACTGGAAGAAGGAGTTTAGGGAGGTCTAGCCCTCTTTGATGAATTTGCTGCCAGTACAAGCTTCATCACGGTAAGCAGTTTAGAAGAGACCGGATGGATGAATTATTCAGATGCAAAACCATTCTACCTGAAAATGGGTATAATTTTCACCCATCTTGCACCTTTCCACTTGAAAATGCAGATAATCTTCACTCATCTAATTAATTTTCTAAAATTTCTGCTGCTTCTACTACTGAGTTTTTTTTACAGTCTGAATAGAATTTTCTTTATAGTATTAAGCATCCTAAGACAATGTAGTTAAGGTCCATGGTACTGAATAATGTGGACAGAATTTTGCAGGGAAATATAATGTCTCATGTGATTCATTAAGTACACTTACCTGAAAAGATTTTCTCCTTCCAATACAGTAATTAAGATAATGACATGTTCATGTTATTTTCTCAGCTATGAAGGCAGCTAAAAATACAGTTGTGTACACTTACCATAAATGTAGATGTTCAAGTGTATTCACTGTTGCAGTCATTACATTTGGGTTATCTGCTTGCAGGTAGCCCTCAGCTGGCCTGATTATCAAAGTCTTGTGTCCTGTGTCGGTTGCTGTCTCTTCTTCTATGACGTCAGGTAGTCAGGGGTATAAAGCATGCAGCCGATGCCATTACATCAGAAATTTCAACTCTGCAGTTGCATATGGCTCAAAAGGAGGTAAAGTGAGCTTTTCCAATACAAAATTAAGCTCTGAGGCTGGAGTAGGGTCTCTTCTGGGTGGTCTTAAATTTTTGGCCCCTCTGAGGAATTGTTTCAGCAGGGGGTGAGAGAAAAGGGGAGGCTCAGTATTATAATGTGCTGAAATAGCTGAGGCATGAATTTTAATAGAAAAGAAGGAAAGGCCCTTGTGAAGCATCTCTGTTAAGTATTGAAAAATATGCGGTAGGCTGGGCACTGATGTGCCAATCCCGAGTTTGGCTCCAGGAACAGTATCTTTTCCACTTTTCAGCATAAGATTTTCTAGTACTAGGCCTCCTTGCCTCCAAAATGACATCCAGCACTTGCTTACTGAGTAATGGTATTGGAGAGCTCAGGTAATTAGCCAGGCTACAAGGTTCAGGGATTGAAGCTGGGGATGCAGAATCTGGCCCTCCTGCTGGGACAGCAGGGAAGGGGTCTGAGGCAGGTGGTATGGTTCCAGCAGTGATATACTGCACAAGAGGGGGTGTACCAGTGTTGGTGTGGCCAGTCCGGTGCAATGAGTATTGTCCTTGATTTGTCCTGTTTGATCTTTAGTAGAACTTTCGAGAGGACAGGCAGAGGAAACAAGGCATAAACTGAGAGGCTTTCCAGGTGAAGGACAGGGCATCCACTTTCTAAGCTTGTCTGTGGGAAGTCCTTGTGCAGAATTTGTCGAATTGGTAGTTCTGAGGGGAGGCAAACGGGTCTATCTCTGGGCTCCCCCATTTGTTTCTCAACATGTTGAATATCTTTGGTTCCAGTTTCCACTTGTGTGGGTCCATGAGATTTCTGCTTAGGTCGTCTGCCAGGGAATTTAGCTTGCCTGGCAGGAATTGAGCTTGTAGGTCCACTTGGTAGCTCAAGGCTGTGTTCCACAGAGCCATGGCTAGTTTGCAGAGAGGGTATGAGTGGGTTACTCCTTGCTTATGTACCATATAACAGTGGTGTTGTCTGTCTTTACCAATAATTGTCCTGGCAGAATGTGGTCCTTGAAGGCTGTCAAGAGAATTCTGTACGGCTAACATTTCTTTTTGATTGATATGCAGGTGCATTTGACTCGGTTTCCACTTGCCCTGAATGCAGTGCCCTTCCACGTGAGCCCCTCATACATAGTCTGATGCGTCTGTTGTTAGGGTTTGGGCAGCAGGGGGTAGAGTGAATGGCACTCCCTTGTTGTGGTAGCAGGCCTCTGCCCACCAAACAAACTCTGTCTTTATACAAGGAATGATAGGAATCATTGATTCCAGGTCCTGAGAATGTTGACACCATAGGCTTTTTCGATACCATTGTAGTTTCCTCATATGCAGTCTTGCATATGGAATTAGTAAGATGCAAGAGGCCATGAATCCCAGGGCTTGCAATATTTTTCTTGCAGATAGCTGGGTCTTTGTGGCCAGTAGTTTGAAGTAGGCTGTCAAATAAACTTGTTTCTCTGGCATGAGGTTGGTCATCTGGGAAGTTGTGTTAAAGCTTGCTCCCAGAAATACAATTTGTTGGCAGGCTACTAGGTGAGATTTCTTTTTGTTTATGGTGTACCCCAGAGATGTTAAAAGTTTCTTTACAAATGTCAGATGATTTAATAGTATGTCCTGGCTTTCTGCCTGAATTAGACAATCGTCCAGGTATGGGTATATTTGCCTATTTCTTTGCTGCAGAATGCAATGACTGGAGCTAGGCACTTTGTGAATACCCTGGGCACAGTAGATAAGCCAAAGGGCAGTGCAGAGAAATGATAGTGCCTGTAGCCTGCCCTGAAATGTAGGTATTTTCTGCAAGATTCCCTTATTGGGATGTGCAGGTATGCTTCCTTTAAGTCTAATGTTGCCAACCAGGCGTTTTTGCCTAACATGGGAAGCAGCTGATGAAGAGTTAGCATTTTGAATTTTGGGATTACCAAAACGGTGTTTAGGATAGACAGGTCCAGGATAGGACACCAGGAGCTGTCTTTTCTGGGTACCAAGAAAAGTCTTGAGTAAAAAACCTTATCTCCATTCTTCTGCTGGGACAAGTTGAATAGCCCTGATACTTAGAAGAGAGAGAAAACCTGCTGTTGAGCCTCTGCCCACTGATTTGGAGGTAGGTCTGGCCACTGTGTGTTGTTGGTAAGGTTTGAAAGTGGACTCTGTATCCTTGGGAAACTATATTTAAAACCCATTTGTCTTGGGTAATGAGTTCTCAGTTTTTTGCATGCAGGGCAATCTTTCCCCCTAAAGGAGCAGTCAGTTGAGCAGGGCTTGGAAGGTTTAAGGTTAAGTCATTGTGACAGTTTACCATAGGGGGTGTCTTACTACTTCCATCTTTGGATGTGGGAGGCCCCCACTGCTTAGGTCTGGGAGTACCTTGAGACTGTAGCCTAGGTGGTCTGCTGTTCCTGGGTTTGGACTGAGAAGGCCTGGAAGAGACAAGAAAGGACCATTTCTCAGAAGGCCAATGCCTACTAAATCTGGGAGGCTGCACTTGCAGGAAATTTTTAACAGTTTGCATAGATTCAGCTTTTTCCTCCATCTTTTTAAGTACTTCTTCTGCTGTGGTGCCAAACAGGTGGTCTTGGTTTAAGGGAGCATCCAGTAATTTAGCTTTAACATGATCTGGCAAAGTCTGCTCCTTAAGCCAAGCATGCCTTCTAAGAACAGACCAGTGACAGCAGCCCTGCAAGATGCCTCTAAGGAGTCAAAACCACATTGCAAAGTATGTTTACCAACTTGTTCAGCAGAATGCATTAAACCATGTAATTCTTTATTTTCAGCACAGTCAGGAATCAACACCATTTTCTGTTTAAGTAATTCAGTAATATGCTGCTGATACTTTAACATATGAAACTGGCAGTTTAAGGCCCTGAAGGCCAAAGTAGCAGAAGTGTATACCTTCTTACCCCACCTGTCCAGGGCTCTGGAATCTCTATCAAAGGGGGTAGGGTTTTTGGCAGTAGTAGCCTTAATGCCTTTGGGTCCCTGTGAAATGGTCTCTGAGTCAGCAGTAGGATTCTTAAAGAGGAACTCGTGAGAGTCAGGTACTCTGTAATACCAGTCAGGTTTCCTGGGAGCTGGAGGCAAGGTGTCTGGGGCCAGGCTAGATTCCAAGAAGGCATCATCTACAATGTCCAGTACAGGGGGGATAGATAAAGGCCTGTGTTGAGGTAGGAGTAAGAATTCCCTAAGCCTCTTTTTGGAGTCAGAGTAATCCTGGCTTTCCCAGCGGAAATGCTCCCTAAGAGTGTGCAAAGTTTCACCAAAAGAGAAATCTTCTAGAGGGGAAGCAGAGGGTATGGAGTCCTCTGCATCAGAATCCTCATAGGTAGATAAGGGCAGATCCTGGTCAACAGAAATTTCAGAATCCTGATCAGAAGAAATCAGAAGAAAAATCAGTTCTAGGTCTCTTAGAGGGAGAAGGTTGGCTTCCCCTAATTAGAGTATTAAGGTCTTCAGCCATTCTTATCATTTGTTTTTTAGGCATATGGGCCTGGCTATGAAGTTTGGACGTCGGTTTTCTAGGCGTGGATCGAGTTTTAGGCCTTGAAGAAGAAGATGGTATCGGTTTGATATGCAAGTCAGTAGGCCTGAATGCACCCTCAGAAGCCAGTGCCTTCACAGCGGCTCCAGACCCATCCAAGGTAGAGACATCTGCAAGTTCCATAGTCGAAGAGGCATCTCGTGACATAACAGATCCAAAGTAGCGGGTATCAGGGGCTGCAAAAGCACCTCACTGAGTACTGGCAAACTGGTGACTAGCTTAAGGGAAGTATTGTCGGCAGCTTTGGACTTATGTGGCCTGTCTCTGTCTTTATCTTTACGTTTTTTCGGAATGTCGGTAGTCGGATGGCTTACCAAAGCCATTACTGGATAATTAAACCGAGTACCAAAATAGTTTGATGCACAAATGAACCAACGATGAATAGTTCGAGGATTGAATAAGGCACAAAACCGACAGCGAGGGACATCATGGTCTGAGCCTAAGCAAGGAATGCAGTACGAATGAAAATCTTTATGAGGTATTTGCTTTCCACAAGTAATACAATTGTTAACTTTTACTGGCATCGGTTTACAGCAAGAAAAAGGATCCCCAATGGGGTACTTAGCTTTTTTGAAGACTTCGGTTCTGAAACTCGAAAACGAAAATTTTAGGAGTCGGCCGACCGGCACTTGCGAACTGCTTCTGCTTCGGGCACTGCACGGCAAGAAAGACTGATGTAATGGCGTCGGCTGCATGCTTTACACCCCTGACTACCTGAAGTCATGAAAGAAGAGACAGCAACCGATGCAGGACCCAAGACTTTGATAATCAGGCTGGCTGAGGGCTACTTGCAAGCAGATAACCCAAATATAATGACTGCTACAGTGAAACACGAAGAACATCAAGATGCAGCTGTTCAGAATAAATGTATTGTTACAATGCCTAATTATCACACTAATAAAAGATGGGAAAATGAAAAAGAATACTGGGTGTAGTCTGAAATGTGTTCGAATCAACGATGATATCTAGTACTGAAGCTGTTTAAATTTATAAAAAATCATCATCATCATCCAACGTGGCACCTCCTCTCACAAGAAATTTATAACTAACTAAATCTGAGGTATGGATAAAAAATAGTGTACTGAAACACTTTTCCTTGGGGAAAATAACAGTTACAGATACAGGAAACATCATTACTAAGGAAGATGTGAATTGAAAAAGATCAGAGGAGCTTATAAATGCTGGAGATAGATATGATGCAGTTCTGTGGAGGATGAAAAGAGGCAATGGATGAAATCGCTCTAAAACACCTCATCCATTAGATGGGGGATATGCAAATTATATGGGTCACTCAATTTACCAGTATCAAACTATAAGTTTCTAACATATTGCAACATTACAATTAACTTGTAATTGCATGCTCTTCATAAAGTCAGTAAACTCACATTGCAGGTACTTCTGGCCTATGATTCTGTCTGCACTAAAAGCAGAATTAGTACTTGTATAAACTATATCTTGCCTATTAGGATTACTAAAGCCACGTAAAATAACATAAAAGCTCTTACCATATCAAATTATCTATTATGAGGACCCTCCTTAGGAAGTTCCTGCACCACTAAATATACATTCATCCATATCGAGACATAAGTCCAAATATCCCTCTGACCCTCCAGCATGCCCCTATTTACCCACAGGCATTTGTCTAAAAATCAAGGAATAACAATGAAGATTTGCACTCACACTGTTAACAAGCAATATAAAGTACAGTTTTGTATCTACCATAAATGTAGATGTTCGAGTGCTTATACAGCTGCAGTCATAACAGATGGGTTATCCTGCCGTCAGGCGGGTCCTCGGTCGGCCGAATTCCAAAGTCTAGGTCTAGCGTCGGTTGTCGTCACTTCCTCCCTGACGTCAGTGTGGCAGGGGTATAAAAGAGGCAGCCAACGCCATTTTCTTTATTTTTTCTTGCTCCAGATGTCAGGTGCCCCCACAAGGAAGGCAAACATAATGGTATGCAAAAATGCAATGTTGATAAATCAAAAACAGTAGTTGCAAGCAAATACACCATAAAAGAGTACCCCAACAGGTTATATGAAAAGGTTTGTCATAAGGCCTATCCTAGGAGGGGTTGGAGGGAGGGAAACCTGGACTGCAGCTGTATAAGCACTCGAACATCTACATTTATGGTAGGTACAAAACTGTACTATGTTCATCGTGCATACAGCTGCAGTCATAGCAGATGGGTAGAATCCCAAAGCTAAGTAAGGGTGGTAGGCACTAAGTGGAACTAGGAGGGGCTAGGATGCCCTGCAGGACTGCTGTGGCAAAGCCCGCTCTAGATTTAGAGTATAGTGGGAGGTGATAGTGCTTGGAGAAAGTGTGCATTGAACTCCAGGTGGCTGCTTCCAAAATATCCTTGGTAGGGACCCCCCTGAGGAAGGCTGCAGAGGTAGCTGTGGCTCTGGTGGAGTGGGATCTGATGCATGCAGGCACAGTTTTTCCATGAAATGAGTAACAAAAGCGTATGCAGTGGGCTATCCATTTTGAAATTGTCTGTTTGGAAATAGCCTTTCCTTGAGCACCTGCAGCATAGGACACAAAGAGTTGCTCAGATTTCCTGAATGGCTTTGTCCTGTCCAAATAATAACAAAGTTGTCTGTGAATGTCCAAGGAATGTAGTAGTCTTTCCCCTTTGTTTTGTGGATTAGGATAAAAGGTAGGTAAGTGGATAGTCTGATTCAAAGCTACACTGGATACTACCTTTGGCATAAAGGTAGAGTTGGTTCGTAAGGAAACTCTGTCCTGATGAAAAATGATGAATGGTTGTACAGCCATGAGGGCCTGTAGCTCTGAAACCCTGCGAGCTGAGGTGATAGCCAGAAGAAAGGCTGTTTTCCATGACAAGTACTGTAACTCTGATGAAGAAGCTGGCTCGAAGAGAGGAAGGGTCAGCTTTTCCAATACGAAGTTTAGGTCCCAAGCAGGGACTGGTAGTTTCCTTGGGGGTTTTATATTCTTTGCCCCTCTGAGGAACTGCCTTAAGAGAGGATGAGAGAATAAAGGAGGATCTGTGTTGTATTGTGCAGAAATGGCTGAAGCATGGATCTTGATGGAGGAGAATGAAAGTCCATTGTTTAACATCTCAGCTAGGTACTGTAAAATTTGAGGTATATTTATTACCCAAGGATTCTGTCCCTTCTTTTGATTCCAGGCACAAAATCGTTTCCATTTGGAGGAGTAGGCCTTTCTAGTAGAAGGTCTTCTGGCCTCCAAGATGACATCCTGCACCTCCTTGGAGAGTAGAAACTGTTGGGAAATCAAGGAATTCTCCATGCAGCTAGATTTAGAGTTTTGAGATGGCTGTGAAGAGTTTTGTAGTTATGCTGGGACAACAGAAGAGGAACTAGAGGTAGGATCCATGATGGGGAATGTGTCAGGCTCTTCAGGAGCGGATACCAGTGTTGCCTTGGCCAGTCTGGAGCAATGAGAATCATTTTTGGCCTCTCTACTCTGGCTTTTAATAGAACTTTGGGCAGCAGAGGAAGAGGCGAGAAGGCATATACTGTCAATGTTGCCCAATTGAAGTAAAGTGCGTCCACTTTCCAGGCCTGTGGATGATAGGTCCTTGAACAAAATTTTTTCAACTGGCAATTTCTGTGGGTAGCAAAAAGATCTATGTCTGGCTGTCCCCATGCCTGAGTTATCTTTGTGAAAATTTGAGGATGCAACTTCCATTCGTGTGGATCTGTCATATTTCTGCTTAGGTTGTCTGCCAGTGTGTTTTCCTTCCCTGGCAGGAATTGTGCCTGTAGTTGAATTTTCAATTCCAGTGCTGTGTTCCATAGGGTCATGGCTTGCCTGCACAGGGGGTATGAATGAGTTCCCCCCTGTTTGTTTATGTACCACATCAC
This sequence comes from Protopterus annectens, assembly GCF_019279795.1. Taxonomy (NCBI): domain Eukaryota; kingdom Metazoa; phylum Chordata; order Ceratodontiformes; family Protopteridae; genus Protopterus; species Protopterus annectens. The sequence continues at coordinate 488,648,268 of NC_056735.1, forward strand.
TGTGGTGTTGTCTGTCCTTATCAATAGCTGGCCTGGAAGCAGTAAGTCTTTGAAGGTCATAATAGCCTTTTGCACGGCTAGCATTTCCTTTTGGTTGATGTGAAGGAGCTTCTCTTTTCGTGCCCATTTTCCCTAAATGCACTGATCTGTCATGTGTGCTCCCCATGCGTAGTCTGAGGCGTCTGTTGTGATGATTTGAGTTGCTTGAGGTACACAGAAAGAAAGACCTGTGTTTCTTTGGCAAGCTTGCGCCCACCACATAAATTCCTTTTGAAGGCATGGAATGAGTGGTATAATTGCTTCCAAGCTGTGGCTGTGTTGAGACCATAAGTTTTTTAGGTACCATTGAAGTTTCCTCATATGCATCTTTGCACATGGGATAAGTAGGATGCAAGATGCCATGTATCCCAGAGCCTGCAGGACTTTTCTTACAGTTAGCCTGGTGTAAGTTGCCATTTTTCTGAAGTATTGAGACAGTTGCCCTTGCTTGTCTTGCGTGAGGTAGGCCATCTGGGTGGTTGTATCCAAGTTGGCACCCAGGAAAATTATTTTTTGAGAGGGTATCAGTTTTGATTTATTTTTGTTGACTGTGTATCCCAGGAAGTTCAACAGTTTTATTACAAACGCCAGGTGCTGCAGTAGTATGTCCTTGCTGTCCGCTTGGATCAGGCAATCATCCAGATATGGGTAGATTTGTATCCCTTGTAGTCTGCAGAAGGCGATTACTGATGCCAGGCATTTCGTAAACACTCTGGGCGTAGTAGATAAGCCAAAGGGCAATGCAGAGAATTGGTAATGGGTTGAACCTGCAAGAAATCTGAGGTATCTTCTGCAATCTTGTCTGATAGGGACATGCAGGTATGCCTCCTTGAGGTCCAATGTTACCAGCCAAGACTCCTTGCCCAGCATGGGAAGAAGCTGCTGTAATGTGAGCATCTTGAATTTTGGCACTTGTAGATATGTGTTTAGGATGGATAGGTCTAAGATAGGTCTCCAATCTTTGTCTTTCCTTGGTACCAGGAATAGTCTGGAATAAAACCCTTGACCTTGTTCTTTTGCAGGTACCTCTTGAATTGCATTCATGTCCATGAGAGCTGAAATTTGTTTTTGTGCCTCTGTCCTTTGATTTTGCGGCAGGTTTGGCATGCCTCTCATTTTTGGAAGGGTGTGAAAGTGGAACCTGTAGCCTCTGTCTATAATGTCCAGAATCCATTTGTCTTTTGTAACAATATGCCAATTTTTTGAGAATAATGTCAGTTTTCCGCCCAAAGGTGCTGCCATTAAAGCTTTGCTTGGCAGGTGTAGGGGGAAGTCATTGTGTCTGTTTTCTGAAAGACTGTGATCTATCTTCTCCACCTCTTGGGGTTGGCGCTTGCCACTGTCTGGCTCTGAAAGATCCTTGAGGTTGCCCTCTACCCCTTGGACGCCTGTATCTGCCCCTTTGAGGTCTGTCCGTGGCTGGAAAGGACCAATTTTTGAAGGCCAGTTTCTGCTGAAACGTGGAGGCTGTACCTGTAGGAAATCTTTCACTGTTTGCATTGATTTCGCTTTTCCTCCATTTTCTTTAGCACCTCCTCTGCTTTAACACCAAACAATACATCTTTTTGAAGAGGTGCATCTAATAATTTAGCTTTGACATGATCTGGTAAGGTTTGCTCTTTGAGCCAAGCATGCCTACGTATAACAGACCCCGTAACAGCAGCTCTACATGAGGCCTCTAAAGCATCAAAACCACACAGCAAGGTATGTTTACCCACTTGCTCTGCACCATGCAACAAATCCTGCAACTCTTTTAAATCTGGTTGTTCTGGTTGTGTCATTTTGCTTTTCAGCTGAGATATCAAAAACTGCTGATACTTTAACATATGGAACTGACAGTTTAATGCCCTCATGGTTAAAGTGGCCGAGGTGTACACCTTTTTCCCCCACCTTTCTAAAGATCTGGAATCTCTCTCTGAAGGTAATGGGTTTTTAGCAGTAGAGGCCTTAATTCCCTTGGGACCCTGTGAAATAGTTTCTGGGTCAGCAGTATGGCTTTTATACAGGAACTGGTTTGAATCAGGAACTCGGTAATACCTGTCTGGTTTAACAGGAGCTGGAGGCAAAGAATCAGGATTAAGGCTGGCTTCTGTGTACACATCATCCAATATATCTAAAACAGGAGGGATAGCCAGAGGCCTATGCTGGGGGAGCAGAAGAAATTCCCTGAGCCTTTTCTTGGAATCTGAGTAATCTTGGCCTTCCCAGTGAAAGTGTTCCCTCAATGTATGCAGGGTTTCCCCAAAAGAGAAGTCCTCAGGGGGGGAAACCAAGGGAATAGACTCCTCTGCATCAGAGTCTTCGAATGGAGAATAGGCACAATCCTGGTCCTCAGATAGTTCTGAGGTAATAGAAGCTTGATCTGAGGAAGGGTAGTCTTCCTCTAATCTAGGCCTTTTGTCAGAGGGGGGTTGAGAACCCCTGATAAGAGTAATCAAATCCTCAGCCATTTTAAGCATCTGCTTTTTAGGCATGGTGCCATGAGCGGGTGTCTGAGGAACCTGCTTTTTTGGTTTTCATGGCTGTTTTAGATTTGGTGAAGGCTTTAACAGAGAAGGAGGAAGGCCTGAAGACCCCTTGAGAAATGGCAGGCCTGTCTAAATTCTGAGTTTCCCCGCCACAAGTGGCATCGGTATCTGTAGTAGGAATGGGGGCCGAGGAGCCTGCGACCTCGGGTACTGAAGACACCGGTAATGCATTGTCATTGGTACTCAGGAGCTGCATAGGCGCCTCGCTGAGTACCGGAGAACCGGTAGTCAGCCTTAGCGTGGTATCAGTAGGTGGTGCGGACCTCGTATGCCGGTCCTTATCTTTGCGTTTTTTGCTCAAAACTGGAGTCGGAGTATCCGACGGCATAATATAATTAAATTTTTTGCCAAAAAAGTGAAGGGTGAACTCCGCCCGACGCTTAATAGTGCGTTTGTTGAATCTAGCACAAAAACGGCAGGCTGAGACGTCGTGGTCTGGACCTAAGCAAGGTATACAGTAAGAGTGGAAATCCTTATGCGGTATTTGCTTCCCACATGAAATACAATTATTAACCTTGTCTGACATTGGTCTGAGGCAAGAAAAGTGTCCCCAGTGGGGTACTTAGCTTTCAAGAAGACTTTGGCTGAAATACTTTCATAAATCTCAGGAGCTGGCCGACCGGCACTTGCGAACTGCTTCTGCTTCGGGCACCGCGCGGCAAGAAAGACTGAAGAAAATGGCGTCGGCTGCCTCTTTTATACCCCTACCGCACTGACATCAGGGAGGAAGCGACGACAACCGATGCCGGACCTAGACTTTGGAATTCGGCTGACCGAGGACCCGCCTAATGGCAGGATAACCCATCTGTTATGACTGCAGCTGTATGCACGATGAACATCATGTACAGAGATGACTGACATACATAGAGTTCCAACAGCAATGACTGGTTGGAAGAGACACTCATATTCATAAGAGGATGATGGAAGGGTATACCTAGTCCATCAAGGAGGGTCCTCTTTATAGATCACCTGGTACAATAAGATTGCACCAGTGATATGTTGCATCTAATATCATCCTGCCCATGGGTTGATGTTTGGGATGAATCCTGAGAGCTACCAAAGTGGAAACTAGCTAAACAACTGTATAAAACAGAGCTCAGAAGACAAAGCCTTAGCTTATTAACTTTGCAAAAGAGGTGTGACTCAGAGCCATGGGCAAGGCAGTAAGACTTAGTAAACAGTGCATCAAAGGATAAGTGGTCAGTGCACAAATTTCTGCAAAAAGCAAGTACTGAAGGCTGCCAATTTAAGTGGCTTTGACCATACTTGCTACTGCTTTCCAATGGGAAGGTGGCATCCTGATAAAAAAATGTAATGCAGTTGGCAATCTACTTGGGCAATGCCTATGTGACAAATGTGAGCTCCTCCCTCCCTCCCTGCAGCAAAGAAGATGGACAACCGATACATCTTTCTAAACTCATGCACCTGCATCTTAAATGGGTCAGAAACTGTCCATCTATTCTGGAATCATGTCAAGAAACTGGAAAAGTTTCTATGACCCTTTTCAGTAGAATATTTCTGCTGCTAGGAAGTATCCACAGAATGAAAACAGGCTTTTTCACTAGAGGTTTCCATCCCCCACAAATACAACTGGAAGGTGGACAGGTTTAGGGAAACCTTGGAAAGGTATGGCATCATCATAAATTCTTTATGAAGCACTTGACAGTGATCCCCAAGGAACCCCTTAAAGTTGTAAGATCACATACACAGAGGTGAAGTCCACTAGGAACAGCATTTTTTTCAAACGAATCTTCACTGTTATCATGATTGTAGAATTAAATGCCGGCTAGCCAAGCCTGTAAGTCATGAAGTTCAGGCCCCACGAAGTGGGGGGGGGGCTGTAAGTCATGAAGTTCAGGCCCCATGAAGGGGGATACTTCAAAATAGGCAAGAAGCTGCATTCTTTTCTGTAATTGACCAAGTGGTGCAGTGCCATAACCCTATCCTCTGCAAAGTCATTGCAATGTGTTATAATAGCAGAAACATGCACCAATATATGTAGTTTCAAGTCCTATGTATATTTAGGACTAACATTAGATTTTTAATGTGAACATCATTGAACATATTGACAAGCTTTGTATAACTTTAAATCAGTGACTGGCTTGTTTGTAGGCAGAGCAGAATAGTTCAGCTACGGGTACAACAAAATTTGGAAATTGTAATTTTACTTTCTGGTTTTGATAATGATTTGATATTTTGTTCAGAATGTGGGAGATCTATACAGAAACTAACTGGTCCGTATCATTCAGTCCTTAGACTTATGACAGAACTCTCTTTTTCAGAGTATACCATCTATTGAACTGAAACACTAATCAGATACCTGTGGAAAGTGCACCAAGTTACCTAAGCATACAGGTACTGAATAATGCATACCTTAAAAAGATCAGATATTAGTCTTTTTGAAGCTGGTAAGCTAGTTCAAAAGAAAATAACTAATACCCGCATTTTAAGTATACCATTCCAAAATAAATTACAGAACTGTTACGCTTATTAAAAATCATGCTAACCACCTCTATGGCACAAATGGGGAAAGCCTTGTCTACGACCAAGATGACCCAAATTGAACTAGCAGCTTTTGTACTGGAATAGCCAGAGGCAGGGAGGGATGAGAAAGAGCAGCTTACGCCAGCTCAACCATCCTGAAGTGAAAGAAATCATGGTCCCATTTGAACAACATTGGTCCTGTCCTAGCCAAGGCTTGCATGATCTCAATGGCCACAGGAACAGAAAACATGAATTTGGCATTCCAAGTTGGTGACTGTAGCCTGTGTAGGCATGCGTGTGTGAGAGAGTATATAGCACAGAAGGGGACATACCACTGTAGTAGTACAAGTACTCATGCCAGCCACTAAGAGATGTGGTGAGGGGTCTAACCACAACTCCCCTGATGGTCATTTCTTTAATGCCTGCTGAGGAAGGGAGGAATGATATCTGGCGGGCAAGAGTGGTGAAATAATACACTGAATATGCATTATTTCACTCTCAGTGCTGAATTTTAAAATAAGTCTCTTGGCATCCATTATGCAAAGAAGCATTTTTTACATCTGTTATGCATTTGTACCATTTTGATTGTTTTCAATTTGTTGAGCTATTTTTTTTCTCTCACTGCTACTTCATATAGGACTCGATGACTTGCCAGTTTGTAATTAAAGACAAATAAATGATAAAAAAATGAAAAAAAAAAAAAAAAGACTCTGTAAAGTCCAGTGTCTGAGATAGGGCAGGATTACATATAAAGTACTGGATAAATTGAGAACTCATCTACTTCTACTGTGAGGCATAGACCACCCTCTGATGGGCTTCCCAGCAGCCTTAAAGAGCTCTGGAACCCCATTCAGCCAGCTATTGCCCAATTGGAGGGAGCACATTTCACTAGGAATGAACTTAAATCTTGAAATTGTACCCTTCTCAACCAGCAAAGACGTGATGAGAACGAGCACTGATCTTTTTTCCTATGTCTCCAATGAGATGTGGAATCAATTAGAGAGGCTGGAACATATACAGGAACACAGGAACATCCTGTACCATGGGATGGACAGAGAATGAGCCTAACTCAATAACACTCCTGCCCTGGTGAAAGAAGCTGTGTGTGTGTGTGTGTGTGTGTGTGTGTGTGTGTGTGTGTGTGTGTGTGTGTGTGTGTGTGTGTGTGTGTTGTGTGTGTGTGTGTGTGTGTGTGTGTGTGTGTGTGTGGGGGTGAATATTTTTTCCTGTGTGACAAAAAGGCTGATTCTGTCATGTCTCATCTCTAGAAAATTTAGATCTGACAAAGCCTCAGAATTTGTTTGTCTAGAAGCAGACTGTAACAATGTTTCAAAGAAGAGTCCGGCTTGCTCTCTTCCCTACAAATATGATACCTACTTGTATGGTCTTCTGCCAGAAAAGCATCACCTCCACATTCAATGGCATGACACTTTGTACCTTTACTGGTTTAGATATCACACACTGGGCTGTAACGTGCACAGATCCCAGAGCAGCATGGTCTCCAATAGCTACAGTGTTAAGAAGAATACCGTTCACTACAAATGGCTGATGTGGTATTATCTCTATAGACAGGACCACAGAACATGCACCTTCAGGATCCTAGGTGAGCTTCTCTCACCACAACAAAAGCTCATCATCAGAATCTTTGATGAGGATGGCTACAGGAAGTAAGACCCACCTCAAGACTGGATGGCAATTTACTACATGTGAGCTCAGAGACAACGTTCTGAAACCACGAGGTCAGCGAGAGGACATGGTGGCTCTGTAGCCACTAGCACATCACATTCGACTGCAATACCTGCATCCTTGGGTATGCAGATGATGCAAAGAAGATCATGTCGGTCACTAATCTCCTACTGCACAGCAGAATCTGCAACTGGACCTTCCATTAAACTGTTATTCAGCCAAACAAAGGCGTGATGTCTTGGGCCATTTCCACAGACAGGAATGACAAAACAATGGGGAGTATCCAGCTCTATAACTGTAAAAGCTATCTAATGAGAATGATAGAGAGATGACTTCTCTGAATTTATGGTAACCCCCAGGGACTGCAACAAAGGGACTGAACAGCATACTACAGGGGCATTTTCATGCAGACCATAAGAGGGGCTACAAGCAGTCAGTCATCCAGGTACTAGAACACATGGAGATATTTTCCCACAAGGTTATTTTCATAAGTCAACACCCTAGAAAAGAACAGGCACTGAAGAAAGCCCATGTGACAAAACTTTGTTTTAAAAGTGATGCCTGCACAGAGTGCACCATTGGAATCTGCTTTGCAAACATACATAACAACATGCCAAAAAGTGTCCATTGTGTCCAGCAGCATCATCTTTGTGACTATGGCAGCAAGGACATGAGCCCTCATAAGGTGACTCTCCAAAAATGGACACACTACATGTACTGGCTGAAGTTACAGTAATCTTAAATGGGTCAGAAACTGTTCCTCCATTCTGGGCTCATGACAAGTAACTGGAAAAGTCTAAATTACCCTTTTCAGTAGTACATTTCTGGCCTGTGGTAAGGGCTTTAGTAAAGAGGATTTATCTACTAGTGAAGGCCTTTTTCTGGAGATGAACTGATGAGCTCAAAAGCACAGCCCAGATTAACCATGGCTAGAACTTGATGGCCCCCTTGTGATAGTTCAACAAGCCAGTGTGAACTGGAGTAGCCACTCTTCATGCCCCACCCCCTATGAAGAACCACTCCTCATGCCCCACCCCTATTCTAGGATCCTAATCCTAGAAGGAAGCCAGGAACGCTGGGCTCTTAGTTTTGGCAACACTCAGAGGAAAAACTGTATGATACTTCCTCAAATGGAATTTCCTCTTTTGGGGTTTGATGGGCAAAGAAGAAGACAAGGCAGAAGGGGATCTTCAAGACTCCCCACACTAGTAACTTCCAAAATCCTCATAAGAAAGTTGTCAACCAAATCATGAGTGGCCTGAACAAAAAGCATCTCTAACCTAAAGTTCACATTTAAGATGTTTTAAGATACTCTTCCTTAAGGGTAGGCAGTTTCAGCCATGCCATCCTATACAGGTACATATCCAAGATTGTGACCCTACCCAAATCAACTGCATATTATCCTGGCAGTCTACATGAAAACCCATCTACTTAGCCATTTTGATAGTCACCATGAAATGCTCTTTCAGTCTAGACTTAAATATTCTCCAGACGTTTTCACAGCCTGACCTATATATAATGTAGAATAGCAATATGGACAGCTTAAACAACAGCTGGAGACTCTAAGTCCAAATATGATACTGCACTTTCTTGTCTTACTTACCCAGAGTTCTATACTACATATTAGGCAGTGTGGAAGTAAAATGCAGGAGTGTCTAGAACCTATGTTGTACCAACACATCACTTCAGAGTCAGGATTTAGTAAGAGGATCTACCGTCTCTATACATCATGTGAGGGAGTTATAAAAGGTGCCAAGAAGCCAGAGTCAGGATGCCTCTTGGCTGCTTGAACAGAATACAAAGAGTTTAAGATCAGCCAAGACAGTTTTCATCAGCTTGAGAGGCTCTCCAGAAAAGTCACTGGAGGCAAATAAAGGACTAGACAGATTACCCTTAACCTGAGTGGGAGGAACTCCAACTTTCAATGCTACCAGCAAGTGTAAGCTTACATAGAGTCTCATGACCAGGTGAGCATGAGACTGATGTACACCATGAGTCAGGCACCTGGTAATATTGAGTGAAGGTAGGATATAGTAGAGGGAGGTCTTCACCAGGCCCACAACAGGTTTAAGACCATACTCCCTAAAGGTCTGCTACCATAACCACATCTCTAGCTCTAGACATCAAATGTTCCCAGGATCACATCTTTAGTTCCTACCAGATATCAAATGCTCTTATAACCACATTTCTAGTTCTCGCCAGGTATGAAATGTTTCCATAAGCAAATTTCTACTTCATACTAGATATCAAACTGGAACAGAACTTTACACCAAAGCAGCTCTCGTCAAGTCTTTATACAGTGATGCAAAGTCATCAACTTCCAATTTAATAATTTTCTTAATGTGAACTTTATCTGAAGGTAGTTTTCACCTTAACCAGCAGCATGACTAATTTTGAAGTTATCTATATTTATATGTATGTATATTCTATGTATTACACACTTGCGTGCACATCACGCACGTGCACACACACACACACACACACACACACACACACACGCACACACACAGTGTGTGCGTATGTATGTGTGTTTTTGGAATTCCTTCTTACTTTTGTAACTGCAGGATATAACAAGTCATTTTCAACCAGTCAAAAGTTGGCCAATACTGCTTTGATTTTTAGCTATGGATATCCGTCAAACATCCACTTATGGTCTAGGTCCTGAGATGTGTACTGGTGTTTAGTAACCTTACGGACCCTAGATCAACTGAGGCTAACCAGCCATGCTCTGACTATGGAAGGCAAAGAGAGGGGACTCTTCTATCTTGAATTATTCAGATCCACAGACAGATAAGTCATATGACCACTCCCTAGTATCAAGCAGATCAACCACTGCCTATAAGTAATCTGTCAGAGACTGTGCAGTGCAAGCACCCCAGGGAAAATGGCACAGTTCCTTCGAAGTAGGAAAATATAGTGATATTTAAAAAGATGTTTGGAGAACTATGAAAGCTATTAAGAAGTAGCCTATTTGGCAAAGAAATCTTCACAAGAGTCATGGCTGCCACTTTACAACACCGCAACAGAAGAGTAAAGCAACGTGGCTAAAACAAGAGTCGAACCATTTATTGATGGGACAACCACAAGGAAGCAGTCCTGACTCAGGCCTCAGCCAACCATGTGACAATATTTTGTAGCTGTGCCCTTCAGACAATACTTGGTAGACAGTCTGCAAGGAAAATAAGAAATGACACAAGGTACACATTTCAGATAAACACCTTATTAAGATTACATTCTCACACACAGACAATATATACTGCATAAATTAATATTTATTATAACATTGACATAAGTATTTGAAGTCTTTAAACTCTATTTTTTCATAAATTCAACTGCAGGTTAAATGCCAAAGTAAAACAATTGTTACATATATCAAACAGTGGCAGACTTCGCTTTTATTTAAATATTTTGTCATTAAGTGCTCTTTCAGAAATATTTAGACTTTTGCAACATCTTATAGCAGTAATTAACAAGTTCAAGGTTTGACTATATTAAAATGCTTGTTTTTGTCAGTACAATATATGTTACACACTACAATATAAAAAGGACAGAAGCAAATTTCCCAGGTGTAGTGATCGGTAGCATTTTACACATTAGGCCTAACCATGTGCAGGTCATTAATAAATTACTTAACTAGTACACAGCAATATTTATGAATCTATATGATTTATTACTGATTTATCTGGCACATGATTAAAGTACTTTTATATATTTCCTGAAAGCATATTAGTTTTACTACCAAGTACTTAAGCAGCAAATTCTCAAAGAATGTGCACCTTTCCTGCTTACCAGAGATGTTAGGAAATACTAAACTGGCCATCTCTGGTAAGAACATCTACACCTTGCAACGTGCACCCATGGCTCTTAACAGTAAGAAGATACTGCATTGACACAGCAAGCAGAAAAGATCATCCACACATATCATGCACATGTACATTAAAAGGACATTCCAGCAATGACAGCAAATTAAAAATGGAAAAAAGGTCTCATTTGGTTTGCAACTCTTGTTTCTGTGTAACATTTTTCCCATAACACTATGCTAAAAAAGAAGCTACTCCACTGAACATTCCTTATTAAAATTACTTACAATAAACAACCTCCAGTCCATTGTTCGTTATGTGGCATTAGTTAACAGCATTTAAAATACAGTTTGTATGTGCGCATGTGCATTTCAATACAAACGGATATTTAGAATGGATAATCTCCATGGCTTTGGTGTAGTTTTAAAAGCCCATTGTTTTATGCACCTACACTGCAAGAGCAACTGCAAAAACACTAACAATGCAATACATAGTCCGGTTCTCCCATCTCACTGTACAGCTTCCTAAGGGAAAGAAAAAGTAATATGTGAGTAAGGAAGGGGTTCTGGTCAGGGAGAAAGTTTACCTGAAACAGCAACATCAGATATTAAAATCAGCTAAGAATTAATAGCATACTACAAGACACTTTCTAGTATCTAATATAAAAATGTAACTGGCTTCTAAATGGCATTCTTCCTGTTATCATAACCTATTGTGAAGAACAAAAATCTTAAAAAATGGTGTAATCTCTAGCCATGTAGAGTCTCTTAATAATGCTACATGCTGACTGGAAACATGTTTTACTAATATTCAGACCATTCTAATATAATTTTAGCACTTCCGCAAATTTCCCAGACGACAGCAGTCTGAAGAAGTCTGGTAGATAAAAGCATTATTGCTGCCATGTGAGCTGCAAATAAAGGGAAGCTTTTTTTTTTTACATAAACTTATTTTATTTTGTATTAACTAATAGTTGTGCTCCCTAGGTAGCTACACATAAAATATGGCTTTATCTTGCTAAATACAGCTAAAAATATGTCTAATGTTTCACTAAACCAGTTTACACAAACCAAGTAAACAGTTAATCACAGGAACATCTTGCTTAGAAAGTGAGGTTAAAGATAAATAAAACACAATGGAAGGATCACAAAGCACCTGTGCCACAATTGAAACAGATTCCCCCTGCACATTAAGCATTGTGATACACTACCTTCTTTTAAATGGGAACTAGATGACTGGATGGGTATTCACAAATTCACCCCATCCAGGGTTTGACTGGCCTAGCTCTCCTTGAGACAGGGGCTGTGGTTTAAGGGTGTACTTACAAGGTGTAAATGTCTGCAAGACTCAACTGCCTTAAATTTTCTTTGATTCTATGCTCCCTGTCCTTTCACATATGAGAGGGCTAACAAAATTTCAACAACTAAAGCTTGAAAAGGCAAGAGGGTCTGATAGGATTCACAGAGGAATTCTTACGGAAATGAGGGAATAAATAATGGATATATTCCATCAATATCATTTGAACTACAGGAGAACCCTTCTTGATGTCCAAATCATACAGGTATCCGAGATGAGTCAAGATCACTTGCAGTTTAACTGGCAAAGGTTCATGATAATACTCTGCCCAAACTGAAACATGATTCTGCTTGAAGGCAAAGTTCTACATAGTGGAAGGTTTCCTAGCAGCTTCAGTAACTCTCAGACCACAGCTAGTGAATCTGGCACGATCAAGGAATCTACATCAGAATGCAAAATCAGAGTTAGACATCATTATTTCCCCAACTTTGGGGGACATTCCTGGCTTTGACTGTGAGAATTTTGCACATATAGATAAGGTTCTAAGAGTCTGATGCCACATCCTTTTCATTGGCCAAGCAGAGAGAATAAGCTTTGTTCTTCCTTCCCTGAACTTTATGATAAGATGTAGAACCAATGAAAATGGTGGGATCTGTAAAACAATCAGATGGACCACAGAAGATAACCTACATTAGTATGACTTATCTTCAGTCTAGATCATCTGAGCAGAAGTGGGGGAGGAAATCTTTCTCACAAGTGGCAAACAGTAATTTCTGGTGCACCTCTCTCTTCCAGAAGACCCTTCTGCAGCTGCAGGAGAGGATGGAAAGAATGGCTCACAGAATCTACCAGCTTGGTTCACTTCTCCAACAATGTGAACTGTTCAGTGAATGAAGTCAATGTCTACGACGCACTACCCGATGATTACTTCCATCCCACAGGAGATTACACTTTTCTGCTCTCTCTCTTTTTTACTTAAATACTGTTGAACACTTTGTAATTTCGGTTAGGAGGCTATTACCTTGGTGACCTGTTGAGACTACATTGAATACTATAGTCTCAGGTTCCCTCTAGGCTTAATGGCTGATGCAGTGTTCATAGTGCTGTTTGCATTCCTGAGAATGTAGATGCTGCAGTGGACTATGAGGTTTCACTAGCTTCATTCACCATGTGCTCATAGACCATCTTTTGTTACTGGACCCTTATAAATAGGCAGTAGATTGTGACCAACCCTCCATGTAGTTGTTTAATCCCTTCCTTTAGCCGAATTGATATCTTATTATGATGGCGACTTTGCTTGTAGCTGGGTAGTTCGTCTAGGCTGTGTTAGAGCACCTGAAATGTCAAATTAAGTTTTGAGCTTGAAGCAATCCTCCTGGCCCTGATAGCTTTGGAGGAAAAAACTGCTTTTGAGACTTCTCCTACTCTAGCCAGTCAGCCTTTATGTTGTACCTAAATAAATAAAGAAGCAGAAAACTGAGGTTGCTTTTTGGTACACCAGGTTGTCTTAGTCCACACACGAGCCTCCTATATATTTTTTTATTGCTGGGGGGGGTTTCCTTCCATTACACAGTGCTGCTACTAGGGCATCCAGCATTTTTTTACTGAAGTGGTCTTCATTTCTTCATGACAGCCAAAGCCTTCCAGATGAAATCTGACTGGCTTGTGGTAGCTTATTCCAGGGATACCCTAAATGTTTCTCTGTAGTAATGGTTTCTATGATTGCATTCTATAAGGGTCAACATAAAGTGAAGGAAGTAACCTTCTCAGAAGACCTCTACTGTGTTACTCTCTGTGGAGGAGGAGTTACGAAGTCCAAAACATAGCCAGAAGTAAACTGATGCAGAACCTACTTGATCTGTGTAGATGATCTTCTAAGATGGGGTGATTTCAAAGATCAGATTCAGAAATATATCAGAGCTAAAGAAGTGATTATCCTAGATTAGAGGTGGGTGAGCTATAGGTGGTTCTAGCCAGACTCAAGTTTGCAAGTATGCTTGGATCTGTCTCAAGATCTGTCAAAGTGAAGAACCAAGAAAAAGCCAAGTCAATTACTTACTTAATTTCTTTCCTGCTGCCTTCATACAGCACGTATAAGATGTAACAGGTTAGATGTGGACTGTGATATTATACTACAACTGACTTTTTTATGTGTGTGTGTGTGTGTGTGTGTGTGTGTGTGTGTGTGTTTTACTTTAAGCTATGATTCAGAGTGGACCTGCAAGCTCTGACTGCTTTCTGTTAGAACCAGTCTGCAAAGAAGAAATTATGATTGGTTAAGAAGACAGTGGGAGCAATATATAGGGCGGCGCAGTGGTGCAGCGGTTAACGTTGTCACCTCACAGCAAGAGGTTCTCTGGTTCGATTCTCGGCTGGGGTGCCTTCTGTGTGGAGTTTTCATGTTCTCCCTGTGTCTGCGTTGGTTTCCTCTGGGTACTCCAGTTTCCTCCCACATTCCAAAGACATGCATCTGGAGCATTTCTCCCCGAGCCTCTGCTGAAAACAGGCTCTGTGTAACCCAGTCAAATTTTCACGGTCAACAAATATTAAATAAAAAATAAATAAATAAATAAATAAATAAATAAAGTATATATTGCTGGCTGGAAAACAATTTGAACAGGCAGTCTTCTGCTGAAAATTCCTACTTCCCCAATCCTTTAATATAACAGCAGATAGTGGTTTGACTGGAATTCAATCTTTTAAAAGATATGTAGTCTGTTTTTCCTGGAGGAGTTCCTTGCTAGCTTTTGTCAGAAGCTTCTTGCCTGAAGAGAATGAGGATGGAGGAACCTTAGCGGAGCTTTGTGGAGTCAGTGGACTGGCTCGGTGTGTTGCTTTTTCAATTTAGCTCACAGCATGGAGAAGAGCATTTCTTTTTGCTTTCTGAAGGACAGGATAGCCTATTACAGGTAAGCAGCATTCAAAACAGAAGCCTGCAGCTTACATTAATTGCAGGCAGACCGTGCAGACAACCTGCAGACTAAGTTGCATATTTTTTTAATGTGGAAGGTGGACAGGTAACCCATAGTAACATCTCTCAGCTACATTGCTCAAGAATTCCTGACAAAGCCAAATAATAGAGAGAGGAAAGGCCAAAACCAGGGACAATTTCAATATTACTCAAATTTACTTAAAAAGCTAAAATTGAAACAGGTTTTGCATCAACATGCATTTTCCGAACAATAAGTATGAAACTCTAATGTCTGGCATTACTAACTCACTGTAATTTTTAGTGATTTATCAGAAAATCAAAAATTTTTTATGGGGGACACAACATAAATATGAGGCAAAATCAGGGGCATATTGCAACATTCTACACATCCCTATAATCTATTCAGCAGTGGTAAAAGGTGGACAACCTGAAGGCTAAGCTTTGTTTCTTATATATATAATATTTTTACATTATTTGCAATATGCACGAATTCTGGACAAACACAGAAATAATTAGTGGGGGAGGAAGAGGTCAAATGCCCAAAATCAAGGACAGATTTTAAATACTACTCTTATAATTTTAGAAAGTTGCAAGAACAACATGTTTTGCATTACCGTGTCTTTTCTGAAGGATATGAAGTCTAATTCTCAGACATTGTGGACTGTTTTGAGGTAACCTATGCAGTTAATGGCATCTGGGGTATTGAAGTCAGCAGGCTAAAAGCTAAGCTTTATGTTACCTATTATTTTTTAAAGTAGTAGCATAGTTTTTAACCTCCATCTCCAGAATCGGGGACAAATCCAGAAATAATCACACATAAACTGGGACACTTTTTAACATTTTATTAGACAATAGACTAAATGCACATCATCCACCCTATTTGAGAATGAACGCTCTCCAACAGGGTGGTAATGAACAGCTAAAGTGCATTAATAACAAGGCTGCTGTTTCACAGTAGCATATTAAGTTGCCCTGATCAGGGACTGAAAAAAGAAAAGCCACCATTTTTTATGGTTGCTAACTGGTGCTCTGTTGTTTAGTGAATCTAAGATGATAATAATAATAATAATAATAATAATAATAATAACAATAATAATAATAATAATGAAAGAATACTCAACTAGCAAAAGTTATTCCAATAAGAGTTAAAAGTACTTGCTGCTTCATGTGCTAAGTGCAGTTTAAAAAGTCATGCTTATTGAAGTGTAAAAATAATGAAAAAAATACCATTGAGAGAAAGAGAAAGAGAGAGGCAGAAAGAGAAAAATAGTGCGTGTTTGTGTGTCTGCGTGCATGAGACAGAGAGAAGGAGAGCATACCTCTCAACTTCTTGGCTCAACAATTCGGATCATAATAGGCTTTTCTACAACACAGATTAACTTAACAATAAAAAGTCTTGGACTTTTATGTCTACCTTTATTGACTAAATGTAATCTTCAGCAATTTACCAGAAAATAAAGGAGCCAAATCAGGAATGTTCTGCAAAACTAGGGACAGTTGAAGGGAAGGGTTACAATGTTCTATCTTGTATGAATTTAATCAGTTAGAAAGTCATATTGCAAGATACATATCTGTGATATTTCTTTCTGCCAACCACAGTATGAGAGCAATTATATATATATATATATATATATATATATATATATATATATATATATATATATATATACATACACATATACGTGTACTTGCTACTAACTCCTTTTACTAACACTGTGAAACACTATTCTCTAGTTTAGAACTTTAAAATGGCCACATGTTACTGTACTGATGGAGTTATCAAAGGCTAATAAATAAATAAAAGACAAAATTAAATTCATTCGGAATTAAAAACCTTACCGTCAGTAGAGGTGTCCCAGAAGCATGAGTTTGCTGTGTGTAGCCCAGATCCACTCTTCTGCATTACTGCACAGTTTACTATAAAATTAGGAAACTATTGTTATAATGGGTAAAATAAGGTTCAATAAACATAAAATCATCAATGTATGTTAATTTTATTAGTCTCAATATTAGCAACAATCAAGCATCACAAATAATTTGTCAAGAACAGTGTGTCCTAGATACTTTAAATGGATACACAAACAATGTAAATAAAGGAGATGAAATTAAGTTCACTTCGGTCTACAGTCTTAGCACTCTTATCTGCCAGAAAAACTAAAGTATAGAGCTGCCTTCTGAAGGGGAAGGAAACACTCTTATCAAGTGTAACATTTTCCTGCTCTGTCATAACTCCTCTACACTCTTTCAGAAATCTGAGTCACTGAAGTCCGAATGTCTGGTTAGGTGCCCTCTGATTACCTAATAGTCACAGAGAGTACAAACTCACTGGGTACATCTGGAGAATGACAAGCATTTTTTATGCAAGTCACTATGACCAGCAAATGGATAAAATGGATGTATTTCACAGATATGAAAAACATTAGCCTGGACACTACAGAGATGGCAACCAAACAAATGTCTTTTATAATACTCAGTTCTCCAGCTTCAACATCTATAAATTTACAAACAGCTGAAAAGGCTTCCCAGCAAAGTCACATCACCTTTCTTCTTGAATCGTCTTTTCCTCCATCATGTTTTTTCCTCTAAATACCGAGCATCACATTATTAACTACAGATATTATTTTATCCGTTTAATATGCACTACCAGAAAGACAAGAAAAAAGCAGTGCGCCATTAGTTAAGGTCCAGTCTGCAATGCTGTGTGCATCCATGATCAGAAAATACAGAACAACTCTTAACCACTGATGAGGAAAAGTAACTTCTTGACTCTGTTTATTTATTTTATTTATTGTGCTTGTTAATCAGAGTATCAGACCAATTTCATAAAGGACCTATTTCAGCCACAGCACAGAGAAGACAACAGACAAAGCAATATGCAACTATACATTAATAACAGGATAAAGAAGAATAAAATAATTTACAGATATGAAACAACATACTGTAGCATCTTTTGTAAATGTACAATTGAATACAACTGTTTTACATGTTTCTGCATTAAGAGAACCAAAGGATGGAAAAGAGACAGAGGACAGAAAAAATATAGAAAAACATATACTTATTTTATGTATATATGTATATATATATATATATATATATATATATATATATACATATATATATGAAAGACGATGCATCTACCAGAAAAGTAAACATAGCTTATATACTAATGATTGACCTGGACTGGCAGTTCCATGCTTATTGCCAAAAAGAAAGTCCACGTTTTGCCCACAATGGTTCGCTCCACAACACCCATATCCACAGCTCTGAAGCAGGACAAAACAAAAACTTTAGAAGAAGTGCTTAAAACAAATGTAGCATTTAATTCAATACCATGCAAATTTGTTTTAAGTGCTTGTTCTCTGAAGCAGGGCAAAACAAAAACTCTAGAACAAGCACTTAAAACAAATGTAGCATTTAATTCAATACCATGCGAATCTGTTTTAAGCGCTTGTTCTAGAGTTTTTGTTTTGTCCTGCTTCAGAGCTGTGGATATGGGTGTTGTGGAGCGAACCATTGTGGGCAAAAGGTGGACTTCCTTTTTGGCAATAAGCAAGGAACTGCCAGTCCAGGTCAGTCATTAGGGTAAGTATATAAGCTATATAAGCTATGTTTACTTTTCATATATATATATATATATATATATATATATATATATATATATATATATATATATATATACACACGAGGATGGAACTGCCAATACAGATCTCTCACAACAGTAAGTACATAACTTTTGTATCTGGAATTGAAGTGCCATTCTCATATTGATAGAACTGAGTCCAAAACTAAACTTGTGTGCACCCTTGTAAAAGAATGCCTTGAATTATGGTTGCAACAAAGGAATATCTGGTTCTAGGATTACATCCAGATTTACAGTGTTTTGCAGAAGTGTTCAGTGATGCCCACAGAGCTGCTGCAAAAACATCATCCAAATATGCATTTTTAAATAATGTCAGAAGAATGAGCTGTAGGCTCCAAAGATAGTTTTAAGTGTTTTAACATAATTTAATGCAATTCAAAAGCCATTCTGAAAGTATTAACTCTTGACACTTTGGATCCCAAATTCTTGTTTTAATGTGATATAAAATTAGCTGAAAATCTTTCCCAGTTGATTTGGTTCTGCCCCCACAAAATCTAAACCTTTGTAAACATCCATACAATGCAACAGATACTCCTCTCTGAAAGAATACCGAATGACCCATGACCTGATCCAGATTTGTCTTTGCTGCAACTTTAGTCATGAAAGAAGGATTTGTTTTCATGGAAAGTGCCACTGCACAATGCTAGGTAAGAAGTGTGAGAAGACAAAGCTTACAATTCCCAGATCCTGCTGGCTGTAGTGACAGATATCAAGAACAGTCTTCCAAGACACATTTAACATCTGCAGTTGGGGCAGGTTCAAAAAGTATCAGAGTTAGATTTTCTAGCACAAAATAAACATTCCAAGGAAGGACAGCATGCTTGATTGTAGAACACAGAAGGTACTTTCAGAAATGTCTTGCACATTTTCAATGGAACCAGTAATAAAGAGAAGGCACCCTGATAAAAGTTGGAAATAACAGATACATGCAACTTAAATGAACAAATTTTAGGCCCATATTGGAAATTTGTGATTAATACTACAAAACAGATAGAATCAGAGCAATGACCTATGCCATGCCCCAAAGGAAACTGAATCCTTTTACTCCTATAAAAATTTCTCATGTTTTGTCTCTGAGCAGAGGTTAGGTACTGGACCACCCTGCCAGGGTAAGAAGGGTATTTGGCCATCACTAGAAGTGAAGAAATGATGTGGCTAGACACAGGGAATGAAGGTCCAGGTGAAGTTTTTCAAATGGCAGTGACAGAAGTTTCTGGAACAGCTTAACAAGAAAAGACCTTTCCAGAGCAGAGTGAATTAGACTTACTAGGCCAAAAGGGAGCGATCAGGATTACCTTGGCTTTGTGCATCTTGGCCTTCTAAACAAATATGGGAAAAAAGGAGACCTGAAAAAAGCATAAAGGAGACCTGGGTAGCCATATCTGGACAAGTGCATCCCTGGAACATTCTCCATGGTTCCAGATGTAAACAAGCTGCAGCAAGGTTTTCCATATCATCAGAATAAGTTGTGGACTATGGTCAAGGAGAGGGGCCATTCACGAGGCATCAGCAAACACTACCTGAGCCTGTCCAATGGAAAGTTTTTTTTCCTAAGATGTGACTGATAAGATGGCGAGTGCTTTATTCTCAAACTCTCACAGCTTCCTGGCATTTAGGGTATGAAGAGAATCCCCCAGCTTTTTCAGGTACCATAAAACAGCAATACTGTCAGTGTGGACAGCAACAGCATGTGGATGGAGTTCTAAAATGCCTGCAAGTTATGAAAGTCTGTCCTCACTTCCAGAACACTGAGATGCAACTATGCATCTGCCTGTGAACATATCCCTTGAATTATCTGAACCCAGCCATAGAGCAGAAGTATTGACAGTCACATACGGGGGGGGGGGACTTATAAAGGTCTGCCCAGAGGCAGGCTGGATTTGTGGATCTATGACCTGACACAATTCCTTGTACTTCCTGGAAATTTGTACTGGAAAGACCAAGGGATTAAACAACTGGTTCCATTGAACTCTGGGGGCTCAGTGTAAAACTCTGAATTAGTAAAGTGTATTAGACGGTCATAATTGGACACCTCCATGAGCCCCATTGCCCAAAGGAAAGAATGTCAGGGATCAACTGACTTATCAGGATGTAAGAGGTGATGGACTGAACTGAAAGGACTCTGGTTTAAGAAAGAAATGTTTGGTGAAACAGAGTGTCAGTCTACCTTTTGATGAATGAGACTGATGTCTGGGCATCAGCTGTGACTTTGTGGTCTTCACTGTTATCCCTTAGGACTGGAAGGGTGACAGCAGCTAGTATTGGAGGCTATGAGACCGTCCACTGTGAGGATCAGCAGCAGTCAGTAGTATGCATATGGGAAAACCTTGTTCTCCTGCAACCTGAGATTTATTGCCATGTATGAAATGCATTTAGTGAAAACTCTCAATACTGAGGCGAGATCACACAGCACAGTACTATAGATTAAGGTAGATGGGGCTTTGTATCCTGTGACAGATCTCATTGTTGGGCTGACAACTTTAATCTCGTCGGTTGGTAACAGGGATGGAACTGCAATCCCAGACCTACAATCATGCGTACATACATATATTAGGTTAGAAGATGGGGATTGGAAGTTTGCTTTATTTCAGGTTGTTCAAAGTCAGAGCATGTTTTTCCTTTCTACGTATTTGAGAAGTCTTTGCCACAATTCTGAGTTAAAAATGCATTTTTAGATGCCATACTGAACAGTTAAGGAATCTCTGTATAGAGTTAGTCTAATTACCTAACGTACATCCACTTTTACAATTATAACTTTAATAAGGATAGATCAGTAAATCTAGGGGGAATGATGTTAACTCAAAAAGTAAAAACTGCTGTTCTATGACTTAATGATCGCAAGTGACTGACAAACATACAGAAGTGTACCCTCCCTTAGTTAAGGTTCGGTCACCATTTGTGTTGAGGCTAAAAGTGTGCATGGCATCACCTGTATTGTTCCAGTGACCAGCTTTTCAGAGACAGTAAGAATTGCCCCAACCTGTGATCCAGTCTAGCTCCTTATTCATGCCACCTAAAGATTAAGAAGCATGTTAACTTATCTATACTCTACTAGATAAGCAGCAAACAACAGCTTCCAGAGATTTAGTTCAACTCAAAGGCCAAGCTTATAATCTACAGGTCTTCAAGAACTATTGTGACCCCCATGCTGACATTTTCTACTGTGCATAAGGTCAACTGCAAGGAAAACGCAGCAAAGTTAGATTTGTCATTGTGTAATACCTCAAACCTCCTATAATTAAGACCCTTGGAATATATGCAAATGACCCCTTAAGGACATACAGTGGTTCAGCTACATGGCTTCGGAATACCCACGCCTTTTTACTATTTACTTTGTTAAGTCTTTATGGGTACATTCAAGCCAATATAGCTAAACCCCACTAGTTGTGGCTATGCATGTTTAGGTCTTTTTAGTGACTTCATCAGCACATCACAGCATAAGTAGATATGTTTCTGAAGTATAGCCAAACAAAACCTTCAGCCCAAACCTGATGCCCATAAAAATAAGGTACCTGAAAAATATCCCAAATAACATCCAAACATCCACAGCAAGTGGGGTTTGGCTTTATTAGCCTGAATATACCAACAAAGACTTAAAAAGTAAATATTAAAAATACATGGGCATTCAAAAGCCATGTAGCTGAAACACCAAGACCTTAAGGAGTCATTTTAATATTGTCTATAGGGCTGCTTATATCTGAAGTCATTACTACTGCATGAGGTACGTACTACCTATCTAAGAGAACTTTAGTATCTTGCATTTTTTTATGAACAGTATCTAAGGTTTCAACTTTACAGCATAGTACATGCTTGTATAATGCCACAGAAGCACCATCCAATGCTAACTCAAAAGACATAATTAACTGTAGTAACGCACCAATTTTACCACACGAATAATCGGTACCATCGCTTCCCTCGTCTAACACCATCAGGAAGTAAAAGGAAAAAAACACAGAAAATAAGAATTCTTTAAGGAATAAAAGAAAAAAATCACTATTGATTTCCACTAATGACTTAAACAAGTAAAGACTTAGCTTGCAACAATGTGAATGATAACATGAGGCCTTCTATTGTAGAATCCATTATGAAATATACACAAGTTCAGCCTTTACTTCCTCTCTATTAGCCTTTTAAAATCAAAATGACTTTTTCAAATATGCTACAACAAATCTTTTTCTATAGCAGTAATAGCAGCAGAAGCTCAGATTTTTATTACTAGTGTGACAGCTAACCTCCCACTCCCTAAAGGCCATCTTGCATCGATACTCACTGCTCATGTCCTGAACTGCCTACGTACTCCTCTATTCTCTCATCCTGTTCAAGCATATTACCATGTTACACAATATGCAATGGAACTATAAGTGCACTTGGTAATACAGACACCATTACATACTTTTTATATCTGAGAAAAGTTCAAAAACAAGTGTCTCAGTAGAGACTCCTGTGCGGCACCACTGATAACTCCCACTGGGACAAACAGTTTACCCCTCAGTCTGACTTGTTTTGTCCTGTTGCTTAATCAGAGTTTATCCCACTGTTATGCATATGCACTAACATTTAATTTTTTTGTTAACTACTCTTTTAGGAAGAATAGTGTTAAATGTCACAGCAAAGTCAACACAAGGAACATGCACCAAGACTCCTTCATTAAGTGCTGCAGCTATCTCTTTAAAGAATGCCACAAGATGACGGAGACTTAAGTAAGCATTTAACGTTAAATCACAAACGTCACAGCTTCGTCAGGTCATATGGTGTTATACTGCAGTAGCCAGACTCAGTATACAACCGCAACTTGGGAGAGACTGTGATATCTTCATTAATGGCTAATAACACAGGCATTTCACAGCATGTCTCTCTCTTACACTGCCAAAGATGAGCTTCTATATCCTATATACTGATGTCAAATCCTCTCTTTCCACTACCATCCCAGTATTGTGTGGGTATACTTCAGTGCAGCACTCTCCCGACACATTCAGCACATCAGATTTCAAAAGAGAAGTCACATAAATTAAAGTAAGCAGTATCAGTTTGTGAGCCTATCTTTCATCATCCCTTGTATCTCTTTCTTCCCAAGTCCAACCACTAATGTTTGTAGGAATACCAAACATAAAGCATTTCCAGCTATGAGGTACCTTCCTCCCACATATATCATGATAAACAATCTGAGGCACTTCCAAAATTCTAGAACTGTTCCATAGTTTTACAGCACGTGACACTCCCCAATGGCTTACTTATCATAATGCAAACAGTTTGCATTTGGATTCCATCTGCCCTCATGAAGCTTTAAGACTGTAGGACAGAAGTGATGTAAAATTTTAAAACACAGAGCACAAATGGATCCTTGCAGTTTAATGTAGTGTACCACCCCCAAGCACTCGCCTACACCTTGCCCTGCCTCCAATATATCCATTATTTAATTGAACACTGATGCCGTCTGCTTTGAATGCTAGACAACTATCCACCTAACTGTAAATTTACTTAGTGAGCCCCTATTCACAACCAGCTCACTCAGACAGCTGAATGCCCTCTCCAGGGCTCACACTACAATCACAAACCACTCATGGCTCTTTCTTTTCACAGAATGGCCTTAAGTTATTCGTATTTTAATCATTATTTATTTTGCTGACTGAAACTATTCAGAGAATTTCTAGCTTCATGTGACCACAAGCCTGTAAGCTCACAATACCCCACTTTCTACAGCTTTTCATACATTCTCTGCTCCCCTTTGAGCTACCTCCAATGTTGCCTTGTATGCCCTAAAATGAACAAAGCTCTTGAAGTCCATGTTAACTGTCCCAAGTAGCTTTTCAGTGCCCTGCCAAAACTTTACTGTTACAGTCCAATGTTTACTTGGTAAGTCCAGCTTAAGATGTATTCCCACTCCAACACCATTCAACAAGCACTGTAGTTTTAATTAACTCTTGGTGTACAAGCTATGTTACATGCTAAAACATACCTGCATGTGTCTAGGAACCCTGCTCTTTCCTCCTTCTTCAGGGATTCCAGCCTAGCTCCTTCTATTCTTCCAAGACTCCCTGCCAAACAAATCTAAGGTACGGGGTCCTTTACTGTGTCACATTTTGAGGCCTTATGGTGTGGAGAAATATGAAAATTAAATAAATCAATTATCCCCATTTTAAAGCTATAAAATCTTTTCCTTTACTTTTTGCTATCCAAATTGTCTATCCATTTTTGTTGGACTTCCCAGTTAAAACATGTAAACCATTTAACACATAAAAACAAGTTAATAAATAAATACATAATAATTTGAAGGACAAAACTATTTTAAAATCAGACTGTGGACACGAAGGACCTTATAACTACTGCTTTCATGACTGAACAAAATATACGACTTAATCCACAGCAAAGACTTTTTTAATACAAAAACTTTGGAGGTAGGGCAAGTCAACTTTGGTATCTCCTGGGAGCTGAATTTTGTCTTGGGATAGGACTTTGTATCACATGTAGGACAATGTAGTTCCAAAGGCTGACTCTTCAGTTTGACTGTACCTGTACACAATCTCACTTATTCAGCTAAAATGTTCTAGTAGTTAACATTCTTTGAGATGATGACATTTTTTTACTTTCACTACTGCATATTGATGCATGTTGCACTGACCCACTATCAAAGGTGATGAATCTCCGATGCTTTACATTGCAGGTAAAAAATATTTGGTCCTCCTATAAGCTCACATCACTTTAGACATGTTTTATATGGTACAGGCATTATGGGTAGCAAGGAGACTCAGTTTTTAAGGTTTGTGCTACATAACAAGGGTCTGGGGTTCTATAATATCTGTGCACTTTGGATATTCTCCCTTTGTTTACACAGCTTTCTTCTATGTACTTGAGTTTCCTACCAAAAAATCATGCTGGCATACTTACTACTCTAAACTATTAAAATATCTTGTGTTTACCATTGCCACTGTGGCTCCAGTCAATACTAAAAGGGTCTGCAATGAATGTGCTTCTGTAGCTGCTTAGCAAACAAAAACAAACAAATGCATGAATAATAGCTAAAATCATGTACCCTGTACACAGTAAGCAAACACAAACCAAAGACAACTACATAAATAAACTACCAACATTTGCTTTACATAATAACAGTTATTTTTCATTACTTTCTCTAACCTATGAGGCTACAGGAATGAAAGCATTAAAATACAAAAGTGTCCAAATTATGCAGGATACAATTATGAAACTGATGCAAATGGCATCAACTCACATCAAAGATTCATTAATCAACCTAGGCTAGAAGTTTCAAGTGATTGAGACTAGGGGAACTTTGACCAGGTCACCAGGGAACTTGCCCTACTCTTTTCGATAACTGGTGTGGTATCTTCTACATCCACCTGAGCTACCACCAACTCAGGCAGAAAAGGCCTCTGTTTAACCTCTCATCCAAAGGACAGCTCACTTAGGTGTGCAACACCCTGCTCATGCTGTACTGCAGTGTCACTAGTGGAAAATGAATGCCATACAAAGTGACAAGAAATCCTTTGGTTTGTTAAAATTATATCAGTGAGATGATATAAAACTTCTGTCAAATTCAGAACACCTACGACACGACTCCCTGTCATCTCCAATCATCTGTATAATATTCAGTTTTTTATCTTTCATCCTACAGAATCTCATCCTGTTGTACACTGATGAGAACTCTTAAGCAGCATATTTCTATGACAAATTCATAACAAATGATAGGCTAATTCAGTCTGCTCTGCCATGTTCTTTAAACAGGTGCAATAGACAAATGCTTATTCAAACTGGGCAGAGCTTCAGCTTTCAGTAAAATCTGCCAGTGCAGTTCTCTGTTTAAAAGAAAAGTTTCCCAGTCTGCACTCTCAAGGATTAAATTTTTTTTTAATTCTTTGCACACAAAGGAGAGCTTAAATAATGCTTTGGTGTTGTCACCATTCCTGACAATATTAAGATACTCATATAAGCATTTGCTCAGTTTATGGCCCGTTTTAATGACAAAAATTACCAGACAATGTGTACACAGGGCAATATAACCAATACCACTAGTATTACAAATTAAATTACCTACCCAGGGTATTACTTTCGGATAACTATGCATAACCACATTTAGTCCTTCACATATAAAGCTGCAGTAGAAACAAGTTCCGCACTTAGCCATGATGGTATACTTGGTATTGCTGCACTCAAAAATGCCTTTGGTGTTATAGGCAAACCCCCCCCCCCCCCGACACACACACACACACAGACACACACACACACACACACACACACACACACAGACACACACACACACACACACACAGACACACACACACACACACACACACACACACACACACACACACACACACACACACACACACCAAAATTAAAACTTGTTTAAAAAGATCTGCATTAAGGAATTTAGGATGTTACCATATGAAACACCTACACATTGGTATTACAACTTAAATCAGACAGAGTTTAATATTTTAAAGGACTTGTCTAACAACAATATCAGGGTCACATCAAGATCAATAAAGCCAAAACATGCATGTCCACAGCTAAGGGTTTTGACTTTATTGGCCTGAATGTAGACATAAACTTGAAAAGTAAAAGTCATGGACATTCAGAACCAGTGTAGCTGAAACACTTTAATGTCCTTAAGGGGTCACTGCATATATCCCATTTGCCTCCACTGTGGGACGTTTAAGGTAGAAACTCTATATTGGCTGGGTTTTTCTTGCACTTTTTACTGAATGATTTATCTGTGTACCCTTTTTACCCTTTGGTTTGCACCCTAACAGCTCCTGCTTGTATTTATTGCAACACTAAGTCACTAGTAACTTCTTCTTCTTCTTTCGGCTTTTCCCGTTTAGGGGTCGCCACAGTGGATCACTTGTTCGCTCATGATTGGCAGTAGAGTTTTTACAGTGTCGAGTTGCCAGCCTAGCGCCCAACCTTCCACGGAAGGCACACACACGCACGCACACACACCTAGTGCCAATTTAGAGTGTCCAATCCACCTACAACATGTCTTTGGGATGTGGGAGGAAACCGGAGCACCCTAAGGAAATCGACGTGACCACGGGGAGGACATGCAGACTCCGCACAGAAGGCACCTCAGCCAAGGATACTAAGTCAATAGTAATTCCTGGAAAAAAAAAAAAAACACAAAAAGGCAGTAGGCCTATATGTTTAATAAAATTAAATGGACAAGTGATATAAATACTTCTCATTTTCTAAAAAATTTAATTTGACAAAAAATATATCACAAGGCATCACCTTATATTTAGGAACAAACCACAATGACAAATAGTCAACACAAATTAATGGCACTCCTAAAATCATTATCAACCATAACTCATTTTAATGCTAAACCAAGACCTAGACTTCGAGTAACCTGAACTATGCAAAACCAGAATAATTATGAAATAAGTTCTGTAGCTAGAAACACTGCAAAGCTTCTAACTAGACCATGTGGAATCTAATTTGTAACATGGATCTGCACAAAATAATTTACATTTGTCCTGTAACTCAAGAATAAGAGACAACAGGATAAAAACAACAGAAGAAGGTTACCTTATTTCCTGTCAACACATGTTCTTTGAGAAGGGACACAACATGAGCCTTAACAACATTAAGCAACAGCTATCATGTGTATACAAACATGTGAACACACAGACATGCAAGCATTATGTAAATAATGGTCTGGAGATAGCTTCATTAAAATTAATACAAGTGAAAACACTCACCTATGTACTTGAATGGTTTTCCTTGTTTGACCAGCTGAGTTAGCGAGTGCTCTACAATGCTTGCAGTCCATTGGTTAACCTTGTTGTTATTATAATCTACTCCATGCAGGACACTGTCAATACTCTAAAAACAGCACGAGAAAACAATCAGTAGAAAATGTGAGTATGAAACCCAGAGTGGCATGTTTTATGTAAAAACATTATCATTTTGTAGATACATTTCTGGTCCTTAACAACCAGATCATAAAGCCTCCTATGGCACCCAGTGACCCATCTGTTTCCCCATCCTGCTTGGGTTTAGCATTCCAAAACACCCCATGGGAGACTCCTTTTCATAACCACACCTTTCATCTAGGCAGTACAGGGCAGGAGGTGGGTGCTCACTGCTGTCATCTATGCCTGGCTTGGGTTTTTTTAAAGTATGTGCTTATCATCAACCCCAAACCCTCACCACCTCCCAGTGTTGGGCAGAAGAGGGGTGTGCGATGTCTGTTATGTCAAAACCACAAGTAAGTATACTATTAGGTTGCCATGCAATACTTTTAACCAAGGCACAGTGTGCTCCTTAAGAGGATGTTTCCCATCAAACCTTCTATATGTTGTGGTTATTTTTCCCGACCTTCATCATCCCTGTGGTGGCCTCATAACTAGTCATTCATGCCCCAGGGATAGGCAAGGCAATCACCAGCTGCTTCCAACTACCCCCCCAGCAGATTCCTCCTGCACACAAAGACATTACTATAACCGCCAGAGCTGTAGTTAGAGCTCCATACTACTGTGCCATGGGACTGCCTCAAATATGCAGTCAGTTACCTGCAGCACCAGTTATCTGTGTCTAGAAGCAGTCTCCAGGCCAGCCTATAGGGATAAAGATCTGAAGTGCCACTTTTACCTGAAAGGAGAAGAAATTAATGCTATTAGGATTCCTCACCACAATGGCAGATGAATGAATAACCGTTGCAAATAATAATGTGTGTGTTTTTACATCAAATATATATATATATATATATATATATATATATATATATATATATATATATATATATATATATATATATATATAAACTCTAAATTGGCAATAGATGAGTGTGTGCGAGTGAGTGGTACAAATGAACTATAATGGCAGGGCTAGCCACCCGGCGGTGTAAATCTTGGCTTGAGATGATTGTCACTGTTTTAGTGACACCCCGACCCCATGTGCAAAAATGGGAAAAAGAGTTGAGGATGGATGGATATATGTATATAACTGCACGTATGGTTCCCAGTGTTGTGGCTGAAGTGCAGTCTTTAACTAATGCAAGTTATTGGAAGCCAAGTTAATGACTAACATGCACATTGAACGAACAGTGCATGATGTGAAGACTGGTAGAGAAGGATGAAGGCTGCCAGCCTAGCCAGATATAATTTTGCAGATAATTCTGTCATTTGTAAATATGAATGTAAACTACAGGCTTGTTTTCTTAAATGTAGAGAGATAGTGTTACATGTGGAACTGGAAATAAATGTGACAACAGTGCCCTCTACTGACCAAAGTAAAGCATGTGGTGACCCTTTGAAGTAGACAGTGGTGCCGAAATGTCTAGATGAAGAAATTCTTTCTATTGTTTTAACCAAGAGTTAAATTGCTAGATTTAAACATGCAAATGTATTTTTATTGCTCTGTTCCTGACCAACTGCAAGATAACAAAAGGGAGATGCTAAGAATGAAAATGCAGTTAATGTGTAGCCTGAGAACTCCAGGAAAGTGAAAGAATGATGTAATGTTTATCAGAACTGCAATTTCAATTTAAAGAGAGAGAATCAGAAGGCATTAAGCATTTTTGTCTTGACCATCCAACTCATCAGCACTCTGCCTGTTGTCTTATGTAAGTTATCATCGACTTGTGTTTTCTTTTAGGAATAGCTAGAAATTAGAAAGATTAGATTAGGTGTTTTTCTGTGATGTCAGAAAGTACAGTTTTTTACCTACCATAAATGTAGATGTTCGAGTGCATTCACTGCTGCAGTCATTACACTTGGGTTATCCTGCTGTCAGGCGGTCCCGCAGTCAGCCTGAGTTCCAAAGTCTTGGTCCGGCGTCGGTTGCTGTCACTTCTTCCCTGACGTCAGTGCGCCAGGGGTATATCAGGAGCAGCCGACGCCATTTTCTTCAGTTTTTCTTGCCCCAGATGTCAGGTGCCCCCAAAAAGGTAGGCAATACACATTGCAAATAAAGCATACATAAAAGATAAAAAACAATACCTTCAGTTACAAGCAAATACACCACATAGGCTGTACAGGTAGTGAGGTATAGATAAGTCCTAGCTAGAAAAGTGGGGGGTGGGTAACCTGGACTGCAGCAGTGAATACACTCGAACATCTACATTTATGGTAGGTACAAAACTGTACTATGTTCATCGTGTTACACTGCTGCAGTCATTACACTTGGGTTGAATCCCAAAGCTGAGGTTGGGTGGCTGATTCTATAAAGCATTCAGGGTGGCTATGAGGCCCTGCAGAACTGCAGTGGCAAAGCCAGCTCTGGATTTAGAGTAAAGAGGCAGGTGGTAATGCTTGGTAAAGGTATGCACTGAACTCCAAGTTGCAGCTTCTAAAATATCCTTGGTAGGTACTCCTCTAAGGTAGGCAGTTGAAGTGGCTGTTGCCCTGGTGGAATGTGACCTAATGTTGCTAGGTACAGTTTTTCCATGCTGTGTGTAGCAGAAACGTATACAGTGTCCTATCCATTTTGAGATGGTCTGCTTCGAAATAGCCTTTCCCTGTGATCCTGCAGCATATGCTACAAACAATTGCTCAGTTTTCCTGAAAGCTTTTGTTTTGTCCAAGTAGAAGCGTAACTGCCTGTGTATGTCCAATGAATGCCGAAGTCTTGCCCCTTTATTCTGGGGATTTGGATAAAATGTTGGCAAGTGAATAGTTTGGTTAAGAGCCATACTTGATACCACCTTTGGCATAAAAGTAGGGTTTGTTCTTAAAGAAACCCTGTCTTGATGAAAAATAATGAAATGTTCCACTGCCATTAGTGCCTGTAACTCTGAGACTCTTCGTGCTGAGGTTATTGCCAGAAGCAGAGCAGTTTTCCATGACACACATTTTAATTCTGCTGAACTGGTTGGTTCAAAAGGAGGTAAAGTTAATTTCTCCAAGACAAAGTTGAGGTCCCAAGTTGGAGTTGGTGCTCTCCAGGGCGGTCTTCTGTTTTTAGCCCCTCTGAGGTACTGTTTTAGCAAAGGATGAGAGAAAATTGGTGGATCTGTGTTGTAATGAGCCGAGATGGCAGAGGCGTGGATCTTAATGGATGAAAAGGATAGGCCTTTGTCCAGCATCTCAGCTAAATATTGTAGTATCTGAAGAATATTTGGGACAAGAGGGTCAAAGCTTTGAGCCTGATTCCAGGCACAGAATCCCTTCCACTTTTCTGAATAGGATTTCCTGGTGCTAGGCCTCCTGGCCTCGAAAATGACATCCACAACAGAGAGAGGTGTTGTCTGCTTGACTAAGGAATCTGCCATGCAGCCAGGTTTAAAGTTTTGAGCTGGCTGTGAAGTATCTGATTGTTTTGTTGAGTCAGAAGGTGCGGTATTTGAGGTAAAATCCATGGTGGGCCTTGAGCTAAGTTCTTTAAGATTGGGTACCAGTGTTGGCGTGGCCAGTCTGGGGCAATCAGAATAATTTTTGGCTTTTCTTGTCTGGCTTTTAGGAGTACCTTTGAAAGGAGAGGCAGTGGTGGGAAGGCATATACTTGTAGGTTTTTCCAGCTGAATGAGAGAGCATCCACTTTCCATGCTTGTGTGTGGTAAGTCCTTGTGCAGAATTTCTGTAGTTGGCAATTCATTAGGGAGGCAAACAGATCTATGTCTGGGCTCCACCATTTTTGTGTTATCATGCTGAATATTTGTGGATTTAATTTCCACTCATGAGGATCCATGATGTTTCTGCTTAAGTCGTCTGCCAGAGTATTTTTCTTTCCTGGCAGGAATTGTGCTTGCAGATGAACATGATAGGTTAGAGCTGTGTTCCACAAGGTCATGGCTTGTATGCAGAGGGGATAAGAATGAGTGCCCCCTTGCTTGTTTATGTACCACATAACTGTGGTGTTGTCTGTCTTTAGTAATAGTTGTCCTGGATGCAGAAGGTCTTTGAAAGCTATTAGGACATTTTGTACAGCTAGCACCTCTTTTTGATTGATGTGAAGATGCCTTTGGTCTGCGGCCCACTTGCCCTGAATACATTTTCCTGCCATGTGTGCTCCCCAGGCATAGTCCAAAGCATCTGTTGTTAGTGTCTGCCTGGTTGTGGGGTGAGTGAAAGGCTGTCCCTTGTTGAGGTGACATGCCTGTGCCCATCATAGAAACTCCTGTTGAGGGCAGGGAATAAGTGGTATTACTGCTTCCAAACTTGACAGTGTTGAGTCCAAACACTTTTTAGGTACCATTGTAATTTCCTCATATAAAGTCTGGCATATGGAATTAGTAGTATGCAAGATGCCATGAACCCCAAGGCCTGCAGAATTTTTCTTGCAGGGAGTTGGGTTTTTGTTGCCATCAATTGAAAGTACTGAGTCAGTTGTCCTTGCTTGTCTGGCGTGAGATAAGCCATCTGGGCCATTGTATTTAAGCTGGCACCCAGGAATATTATCTCTTGTGAGGGCACTAGTTTTGACTTCTTTTCGTTTACTGTGTACCCTAGGCAAATTAGCAATCTTTTTACAAACGCCAGATGCTTTAGTAGAATGTCCTTGCTCTCTGCTTGAATAAGGCAGTCCAAGTATGGGTATATTTGAATTCATTTTTACCTGCAAAATGCAATTACTGGTGCCAGGCATTTTGTGAAGACCCTGGGTGCAGTAGATAAGCCAAAAGGCAGTGCAGAGAATTGGTAATGCATTGAACCAGCTATGAATCTGAGGTATCTTCTGCAATTTTGTCTGATAGGGACATGCAGGTATGCCTCTTTGAGGTCCAAAGTAACAAGCCAAGCCTTCTTTCCCAG
This sequence comes from Protopterus annectens, assembly GCF_019279795.1. NCBI lineage: Eukaryota > Metazoa > Chordata > Ceratodontiformes > Protopteridae > Protopterus > Protopterus annectens. Next base: position 488,681,378 of record NC_056735.1, read on the forward strand.
CATGGGAAGAAGCTGCTGTAGTGTCAACATTTTGAATTTCAGAACATCCAGGTAAGTATTTAGAGTAGAAAGGTCCAGTATGGGTCTCCAGGCTTTGTCCTTTCTGGGGACCAGGAAGAATCTTGAGTAAAATCCTTGTCCTTGCTCCTGTTGTGGCACTTTTTGAATAGCTCTCATATCCATGAGGGCTGTAATTTGCTTTTGTGCCTCTGACCATTGATTTTGTGGCAGGTCTGGCATTCATTTTAGCCTTGGTAAAGTGTGAAAGTGGAACCTGTAACCTTGAGACACAATATTCAGAACCCATTTGTCTTGGGTGATCATAGCAAATTGTGATAAAAAAGTGGTAGTTTTCCCCCCAAGGGAGCTGCCAAAAGGTAAGTGCTTGGCATATGAAGAGGGAAGTCATTGGGACCGTTTCCTGTAAGGTTGTGACTTGTCTTCCCCTCCTTTTGGGGTTGAAGCACCCCACTGTCGTGGTCTGTAAGAGCCTTGGGGCTGAGATCTGCCTGTTGGGCGTCTGTATCTGCCCCTTTGTGGTCTGTCTACACTGGAAAGGACCAATTTTTTGTAGGCCAATTTCTGCTAAATCGAGGTGGCTGTACCTGTAAGAAATCCTTCACTGTTTGCATAGATTTTGCCTTATCCTCCATTTTCTTTAATACCTCTTCTGCCTTAACACCAAATAAAACATCCTGTTGCAAAGGTGCATCCAATAATTTTGCTTTGACATGATCAGGTAAACATTGTTCTTTTAACCAAGCATGCCTTCGAATCACAGATCCTGTAACTGCTGCTCTACAAGAAGCCTCTAATGAATCAAAACCACATCACAGAGTATGTTTTCCCACTTGTTCAGCTGCATGCAATAAATCCTGCATTTCCTTATAGTCAGGATGTTCTGAACTTGTAAGCATTTTCTGTTTTAACAGAGACATTAAATATTGTTGATATTTAAGCATGTGAAACTGGCAATTTAAAGCCCTCACTGCTAAAGTTGCAGAAGTGTAAACGTTCTTCCCCCATCTGTCTAATGCTCTAGAATCCCTGTCAGAGGGAACTGGATTTTTAGCCATAGAAGCCTTTACCCCTTTGGGATCCTGGGAAATAGTTTCTGGGTCAGCAACAGGGTTTTTATAAAGAAATTTGTGAGTCAGGGACACTGTAGTACCTATCTGGCTTGACTGGAGCAGGGGGCAAAGAATCAGGATTTAAACTGGATTCAGAGTACACATCATCCACAATATCTAACACTGGCGGAATAGCAAGGGGTCTGTGCTGAGGCAATAAAAGAAAGTCTCTGAGCCTTTTCTTGGATTCTGAGTAATCCTGGCCCTCCCAATGGAAATGCTCCCTCATGGTATGTAAAGTTTCCCCAAAAGAGTAGTCCTCAGGAGGAGAGGCTGAAGGAATTGATTCTTCAGCATCAGAATCCTCATAGGGGGGTAAAGAGTATCCTTGATCTGAAGAGGAATCCGAAGAAATGGAAACCTGGTCAGAGGAATCATAGTCTGCATCCTGCCTAGGCCTTTTATCAGGAGGGGGATGGGAACCCCTTATCAGAGTAATTAAGTCTTCAGCCATTTTGAGCATCTGTTTTTTAGGCATGGAGGCCTGTCCAGGTGAATGCTGCACTTGCATCTTTGTCTTTAAAGGAATTTTAGACTTGGCTGTAGCTTTGATGGTATGCTGAGAAGGTCTTAAAACACCCTCAGAAGCCGATGCCTGCTCAGCGGTTCCAGACCCATCTAAAGGGTTAGTTTCCGTAGGCCCAATATTTTGAGCATCCAGAGGCCTAGCCATCTCCACGTGGGAGTCAGAGGCGGCTTGTGGTTCTGAGGTAGCGGTTGTCAGAGGCTGCGAAAGTGCCTCACTGAGAACCGGTGAACAGGCGACTGGCCTAGAAGAGGCTTCATCGTCAGTTTTGGGCCTCGGATGCCTGTCCTTATCCTTGTCTTTGCGTTTTTTTGTTTATTCCGGTCGTCGGTTGTTCCGATGGCATGGTAAAATTGAACCTTCGGCCAAAATAATGTCAGGCAATATCAAACTGACGTTTAATAGTGCGCTTGTTAAATCTAGCACAAAACCGACAACTAGTGACATTGTGGTCTGGGCCTAGGCATGGAATACAGTAAGAATGAAAATCCTTATGAGGTATTTGCTTCTCACAAGAAATACAATTATTAACTTTTACTGACATCGGTCTGAGGCAAGAAAAAGTTTCCCCAATGGGGTACTTAGCTTTATTGAAGACTTCGGTTCTGAAATTCGAATTGAAAATCTCAGGAGTCGGCCGACCGGCACTTGTGAACCGCTTTTGCTTCTGGCACCGCCCAGCAATAAAGACTGAAGAAAATGGTGCCGGCTGCACCTGATATACCCCTGGCGCACTGACATCAGGGAAGAAGCGAAAGCAACCGACGCCGGACCAAGACTTTGGAACTCTGGCCGACTGCGGGACTGCCTGACAGCAGGATAACCCAAGTGCAATGACTGCAGCAGTGAAACATGATAAACATCTGTATTACTGATTTTAAGTAATTCTGTGTGATCTCTGAACTCTTTTGACTAGTACTGTGTAGTAGAAAGTATTGTCTTGCGGTTTTGATTATTTATTATTAAATATTTTATAACCTTTTTAACTGTGGCTGATTTGTGTAGAGATAAGTTAAGCTCTAAGAGTACATTGCATGTATATAAGGATCCTGTACCAGGTCACTCTAATAAGCCTTGAGACTGTTTAGTCATACTACCAATTGGATAATAATATTGCACAGTAATAATTGGACATCCTTTTAAAAGCCTTTGAGTAGCTGATAAATATTAGCTGAGTGGTGGCAAGTGGTACTAGTCTGGGTAAAAGGGGCACAGCTGGAGAACCTGTGCCAGCCTTCCCCAGAAGTGTCTGTGTGGTTGTGTAAATTCTTATCTCAAAGTGTGTGCGTGTCAGCTACTTGGGCAGGCACACAAAGCACTGGTTGGACAGAGAGGGTGCTGGAGATTTTAGTTTGTCCAGCTAGGCTGAGACCTGCATCCTATAGCTGTGCCAGTGGGGAGTCTTATTGGGGACCTGGGGAGGAAGGGAGCGACCAGCCCCAGACTGACTGTGATCTCTGTGTGCTCTTAAAAGAAATTGCACTTTACTGTGTGTATTTGTTATCCTTTCCTCCTATATGAGACGCCCTCTCTGGTGTTAGTGGTGAGGATTGAAGATCCTTGATTGCTGGGCCAGGGCACGGGTGTCACATTTGTGTTTGGCAGTGGTGGGATATCCACATCACATATTAATTAGCTGGCAAATACTAATTGGCTTGTAGTGGTGTGGGTAGAGTGAATTCTGTAGCTTGTGTACAGTGAGCTTTGAAGGTGTTTTGTACTCTAAAACAGCCACACAGTGAATACTCAGAGTTCAGATCACAATTGTTTTATTTCTTTTGTTAGCTTAGTTAGTCAGGGTGTACAGGCAGCATGTCAGCAGAGGAGTATGGAAATCGGACAAGGAGCCAGCTGGCGGAGATGTGCCAGGCTAGGGGACTGGTGCATGGAAACCTGACTAAGGCAGACCTAATTGCAGCCTTGGTTACAGCGGCATCAGAAAACAGCAACCAGGAGAACAATCAGACTGGCAGTGGAGATATAATTCCCTCGTAGAATGGACAGCTCAACCTTTCTGCAGTGTACTTAAAAATCCAGCTGGAGCTAAAGAGACTTGAGATGGAGGCCAGGCGTTTGGAAATAGAAGCAGCTGAGAGACTGAGGAGTCTGCAAGCTGCGGAGAATGAGAAACTGTTGCATCTGGATGCTGAGGAAAAGGAAAGACAGAGGCAGCATGAGAAGGAGATGCTGACTCTTCACCAGAGTCATGGATGTAATGGGGAAGGGAGTAACTGGACCCCAGAAGCACAAAAGGTAAGTAAATTTCTTCCACAGTTTAAAGAGGGGGATAATTTTGATAGTTTCATTCATATGTTTGAGAGGGTATGTAAACAGTATGAAGTTGACCAAGGGCTCTGGGTACGGTTCCTGACCCCCTTACTCCATGGTAAAGATGTAACTGTTTTGTCCAAAATGTCTGATGTTGCATGTTTTGATTATACTGCTGTTAAGAAATGTCTTTTAGAACTGTTTAAGCTAACACCTGAAATGTATAGGAAAATGTTTTGTGAGCATAGACGGAAGGCAGATGAAAGTGTGTGTGAATATGTTGCTGATCTGAGCACTTATTTCCATAGGTGGGTGACTGGATGTCAGGTCACCACTTTTGAAGGGCTGGCAGACCTTTTGGTGAGGGAACAAGCCCTTAGCACTTTGCCTGAGGACATGAGGATCTGATTAGCTGATAGACAATGTGCTACTTCAAATGAGTTGGGGAAGAAGGGAGACCTATACCTGGCAAGCATGGTAGCCCTGCACAGTAGTGGGACCCACAGTACTGCTCATGGGTCTAAAGGAACCCATGGCAGGTAGCACAGACTGCCACAACAGAATCTGTCAGTAGCAGGGGAAGCCACTAGTCCAGGAACACGTCCAGGAGCTAGGGTTAAATGTTTTGAATGCAATCAGTGGGGCCATGTGGCATACAGGTGTCCATGGAGGCAAGGTGGGGAACAAAAGGTGAGGGAGCCAGTAAGTGGGAAAGGCAAAATGCCAATAGTAGGTTGTCTTGAGACAACAGGGGTACTAAACGACCATCCTGCAGATGTCCTGAGAGGGAATGATTTGGATGAGGCAGTACCATGTGCTTATGCAGTTATACGTGGTCAGGCTAGGAGACAAGCATGTGGGTCTGGTAGCGTGGGGGAGACCCAGACAGACTGCACACTTGCAGCCAGGACTGGTGAGGTGGTTATTTCAGAGAGTAAGTTACACTGTAGCAGTGAGACTGAAGGTGAGCCACAGCTGCTTGTGGGTACTGATGGTCCCTTGGACAGAGTGACTGCAAAGGTAGAGGTGAGTAGTAGTACTCGGGCTGACAGTGAGGCACCACTGTCAGAGGATGCCAGACTTCCTGTGGAAGGAGAGCTGGGAAGGGTTACAAGGACAGAGTTGAGACAGGCTCAGATCTTAGACCCTACATTACAAGGCCTGAGGCAGGTAGCTAGGGAGGCACCTGATTCTCAAGGAAAGGGGGAATCTATATAATGGGGCAAATGTTTACTATACAGAGAGTGGACCCTTGAGGGAGGGCTAGAAGGTGAGAGAGTACAGCAGTTGGTAGTGCCTAGAGCCTACCATCTGGAGCTTCTAGCCATAGCCCATGATATTCCCTTTGCAGGCCATATGGGCATAAAACATACAAAGAGGCATATTATGCAGAACTTCTATTGGCCTGGAATTTCCAGAGATGTAACTGGGTACTGCAGAACCTGTGAGCATTGCCAAAAAGAAGGCAAGGCAGGAGACAAGGTGAGAGCTCCTTTGATGCCTTTGCCTGTGATTGAGGAGCCATTTCAGAGGGTAGCTATGGATATTGTGGGTCCTCTGAGTAACCCAAGTTCCACAGGGAAAAAGTATATCCTAATGGTAGTGGATTATGCTACACGATACCCTGAGGCAGTGGCTTTGTCCTCCGTTGAGGCAGAGATGGCGGCAAATGCTTTGGTAGAGATTTTCAGCAGGGTAGGTTTCCCAAAAGAAATACTGACTGACAGAGGTGCCAATTTCATGTCAGACCTGCTGGCTTGTCTGTGAAAGTCCTGTGGTGTAAAACACATGAAGACCACCCCCTACCATCCCCAGACTAATGGTCTTTTTGAGAGGTTAAACTCTACAATCAAGTCCATGCTATGGGCATTTGCAGATCAGTTTAAGAGGGAGTGGGACAAATATTTGCCCAATCTGTTGTTTGCTTACAGATAAGTTGCCAGGAATCCACAGGATTTTCACCCTTTGAGTTGCTGTATGGGCGTAGGGTGAGGAGACCTCTAGATTTAATTTGAGATGAGTGGGAAGGTGAGTGCAAGTCTCACAAGGAGTCTGTTGTGGCATACGTCCTAAACCTCAAGACAAGGCTCAGGGAATTCATGGGCTTGGCCCAGGAGAACCTGGCAGAAGCCCAACAAAAGAAAAAGGTGTGGTATGACAGGAATGCTTGAGCTAGAGAGTATGCTGTGGGGCAGCAGGTAATGGTTCTCATTCCTGTCAGATACAACAAGCTGCAAGCAGCTTGGGAGGGACCCTACAAGGTGGTAAGAAAGGTAAGTGATATTAACTACATGGTGGACCTGCTAGGCAGAAGGCCAGGGCACAAATTGTACCATGTTAACATGGTGAAACCTTACCATGATAGGGAGGCCTGTGTGCTGAGGATTTGCAGTGGATTGCAGGAGGAGTCTGAGGGAATTCTGGGGACTGATTTCCTCAGTGAGGCTCGGGCTGACACCTCAGTGGAAGGGGTAGCAATGTCCCAGCAGCTATCTCCTACCCAGGTTCGAGAAATCCAAGCAGTGTTGCAAGAATTTGTGGACATGTTCACTGGGAAACCAGGGTGCGCCCACCTAGTGCAGCACCAGGTGGATACAGGAGCCCAAAGGCCTATTAGGCAGGCCCCTTATAGGGTGCCTGAGAGAGTCAGACAGACCCTGAGGGAGGAGGTACAGGAGATGTTGGAACTGGAGGTGATTCAAGAGTCCAACAGTCCCTGGGCCTCCCCAGTGGTGCTGGTGCCAAAGAAGGATGACAGCACCAGGTTCTGTGTGGACTACAGGAAATTAAATAGTCACACAGAGTCAGATGCTTACCCCATGCCTAGGACAGATGAGGCCCTAGAGCAGCTGGGTGGGGCTAAGTATCTTAAAACCATTGATCTTACCAAGGGTTACTGGCAGGTGCCCTTCACTCCCAGTGCTAAACAGAAGTCAGCCTTTGCCACTCCTTTTGGCTTGTATGAGATCACAAAGATGCCCTTTGGGATGAAGAATGCCCCAGCGACTTTCCAGAGACTGGTAGATCATATCCTAGCAGGAGCAGGAGGGTTTCCCTTGCTTACCTATATGATATTGCTATCTACAGCCATTCCTGGCCAGAGCACCTTCAGCATGTCAGGGAGGTGCTGGGCAGACTACAGAGGGCAGGGTTGACCATTAAGCCAAGCAAATTTCAGGTGGGTATGGTGGAGGTCTCCTACCTAGGAGATAGAGTGGGGAGTGGTAAGATACGGCCAGAACCTGCCAAAGTGGAAGCCATTCAGGAATAGCCTGCACCTGTTACTAAAAAGAATGTGAGGGCATTTTTAGGGATGGCAGGGTACTACAGAAAGTTCATCCCCAGTTATAGTACCATAGCTGCTCCCCTCACAGACCTGACAAGGAAGAACAGGCCAGATAAGGTAGTGTGGATCCCAGCAAGTGAGCAGGCATTCCAGAAGCTTAAAGAAGCTTTGCGAGGACCGCCTGTGTTAGCCAGTCCAGATTACAGCAAATAATTTGTTGTGCAGGTGGATGCTTTGAACAATGGGGTGGGAGCTGTACTTAGCCAGATTTCTTCAGAGGGGAAAGAGCACTCAGTGATTTATCTCAGTCGTAGGCTCCAACCCAAGGAGGAATGCTATGCAGCTGTAGAAAAGGAATGTCTAGCCATAGTGTGGGCACTGCAGAAACTTCAGCCTCATCTGTATGGAAGGAAATTCACTGTTATTACAGATCACAACCCCTTAATATGGTTAAACAGAGCCAAACAGCAAAATGCCAAGTTGCTAAGATGTAGCCTGGGGTTGCAAGCATATGATATGTCAGTGCAGCACCTCAGTGGAGTAGCAATGCCAATGCAGATGGGCTCTCAAGACAGGGAATGGGGTAGGTATACTCAGATAGACCTAACCCTCTCAAGCGGCATTTCTCATGGGTCACTTGAAAAACTAGCTTGAGTTCTCCAGGGGGCAGAAATGTGAAGACTGGTAGAGAAGGGTGAAGGCTGCCAGTCTAGCCAGATAGAATTTTGCAGATAATTCTGTCATTTGTAAATATGAATGTAAACTACAGGCTTGTTGTCTTGAATGTAAAGAAATACTGTTAAATGTGGAACTGGAAATAAATGTGACAACAGTGCACTCTACTGACCAAAGTAAAGCATGTGGTGACCCTTTGAAGTAGACGGTGGTGCCGAAAAGTCTAGCTGAAGAAATTCTTTCTATTGTTTTAACCAAGAGTTAAACTGCTAGATTTAAACATGCAAATGCATTTTTATTGCTCTGTTCCTGACCAGCTGCAAGATAAGAGAAGGGAGATGCTAAGAATGTAAATGCAGTTAATGTGTAGCCTGGGAACTCTAGGAAAGTGAAAGAATGATGTAATGTTTATCAGAACTGCAATTTCAATTTAAACAGAGAGAATCAGAAGGCATTAAGCATTTCTGTCTTGTCCATCTAACTCATCAGCACTCTGCCTGTTGTCTTATGTAAGTAATCTTCGACATGTGTTTTCTTTTAGGGATAGCTAGAAACTAGAAAGATTAGACTAAGTGTTTTTCTGTGATGTCAGAACTGTACTATGGATTTATTTTAAGTATCTCTGTGTGATCTCTGAACTCTTTTGACTAGCACTGTGTAGTAGAAAGAATTGTCTTGTGGTTTTGATTATTTATTATTAAATATTTTAAAACCTTTTTAACTGTGACTGATTTATGTAGAGATAAGTTAAGGTCTAAGAGTACATTGCATGTATATAAGGATCCTGTACCAGGTCACTCTAATAAGCCTTTAGATTGTTTAGTCATACTACCAACTGGATAATAATATTGCACAGTAATAATTGGACACCCTTTTAAGGGACTTTGAGTAGCTGACAAATATTAGCTGGGTAGTGGCAAGTGGTACTACCGTCTGGGTAAAAGGGGGATAGCTGGAGAACCTGTGCCAGCCTTCCCCAGAAGTGTCTGTGTGGTTGTGTAAACTCTTATCTCAAAGTATGTGTGTGTCAGCTACTTGGGTAGGGACATGAAGCACTGGTTGGACAGAGAGGGTGCTGGAGATTTTAGGTTGCCCAGCTAGAGTGAGATCTGGATCCTATAGCTGTGCCAGTGGGGAGTCTTATTGGGGACCTGGGGAGCAAGGGAGTGACCAGCCCCGGAATGACTGTGATCTCTGTGTGCTCTTAAGGGAAATTGCACTTTACTGTGTGTATTTGTTATCCTTTCCTCATATATGAGACGCCCTCTCTGGTGTTAGTGTTGAGGATTGAGGCTCCTTGATTGCTGGGCCAGAGCATGGGCATCACACATGAGAACTGCTTTCAGCAAAATCACTAAATATCGACTGGTTTCACCATTTTTCCCTTTTTTTGATCTCACAGTTATTATATTTAATTTAGCAGAGGTGTGGGGAGGGGAGATTGGTTTCATTTTTTGGGAACACTGGTCTTTGAATGTATTTTGCTTGAAATATGGGGTTTGTTCTAATTATTTTTATTTGGTTACCTACAACCACTGTTCATAGGTTTATAGATTAGTACTAAGCTAACTGCCCTTGCGAGCCATTTTAAGCCTAGCCAATTATCCCTTGTGAGACTCAAACCCTGCACCGTGTGTTTCTTCTTTTCAACACCACCATTACCATTAATTCCATCCCCCAAAGGCTTGTCATTTGATTTACCACTAAAAGTTATCAACAAAGCAGCATGATTGGTCATGTAGGACCAAATACTTACACAGAAGAATAGGGATGGATGTGAATAGCTTTTAAATAGCAAATACCCTGTTATCTGTACATCTACAGAAGTAGTAAGTACTTTGTGCAGGTATGCTATAAACATCATAATGGTCACTGCTGCAGGAAATCAAACATACAAATTGAAAGTGTACCTATCAGAGAACCGTACAGGTCCAGTGAAGTGTGGGCTGCTCAACAGCATTTTCTGAGGACTGCAGTTATAGCATGTTCTATGGGACTGCTTATAATCCAACTTATAATGGTCAAAAAAGGCAAGAATAGATGGGAAGGTAGGAATTGATCAATTTATGTAATGTTGGATTGAAGATAATTGTATAAAAGAATATATGTGATGTAAAATGTTTGTAATTGAGAACATGTTAACATGGTTTGTTTTACTTTATATAAATATACATTTGCTTATGTCCATCCATCCATCCATGGTAACTTTACCCATTTTTTGCAGATGGGGTTGGGGTGCCACTTCAGTTAAAATTATATAGAGCCAAGTTTCACATCACTGAATGGCTAGCCCTACCGTGGTTGTTTTTCCACACCACACACTCACACCTATGGCTGATTTTGGTGTCCAGTCCACCTACTGCATGTCTTTGGAATGTGAGAAAACTGAATAATTCAGAAGAAACCCATGCAAACACAGGGAAGGCATGCAGACTCCATACAGAAGGCACCCCCAGCTGAGAATCGAACTGGAGAATCTCTTGCTGTGAGGCGACAATGGTATCAACTGCACCACTGTGCTGCCCCAGTATGTTTACTTTTGTCTTAAGTTGATAAATCAATAAAGGTGTTAAAAGAGGCATGAATGGTGATTATGTTGCTGCCTCATGAATACTCTGATCTTAAGTATTTCTGGGAAAGACTGCAGTGGTAGCTCCAGACTTAGTACAATGGTCCCTAACCTTCCCAAAGTCTAGCTGTATTTATTATAACAAAAATCAGTGTACTAGAAAACCAACTGAAAGGCTATGCCTTATTATCTGGCAGCCCTGATTATTTTCCATGAAAGAAGAAACAAATGATAAGTCTAATAAGTTTGTTTTTTTTATACATAATAACTCAGAGCTCTGTGGTCACTAGTGGAAGTATAGAACTAGCCCCCCTTTCTTTTCTTGTTTGAGGAATAAGGAAAGAAACTGGACCGATTAGCTCAAAGTAATTTTCAGAAACCACCTTGGGCAAAAAGATGGATTTATTTATAAAAGCAGTCTCCTGAGGATTCATTAAAGTTCTTAGAGTGAACCACACATCTCACTCTAGAAACACCCTGCTCACATGGCACAGTATTTTGTGATTCGTATACATGTTAGCTGCAATGAGGAAAGACCTCATTATTGACCAATTTGCATGCCTCTGAATCACAGTTACTACTTGGACATGGTGCATGTCATGATAGCTAACTGCTGCAGCCACATCGTGTAAGCATATGCATCCCCCCTTCGCCTATCTATGGTATCCCCCACACCAATCTAGGTGTTATATGGCACAAATGTGGCATCTTTGGTTGCTAGTGTCCCCCACAACCCCGATTTCCATACTGCTATTAGTGCCACTATGGCACACGGGTTTACAGTAATCCCCAGTGGCTACTGTCCCTCCCCCTTTCCTGGATACCCATACTTGTTTAAGCACAATAAAGGCATAGGACCTGAATCCCCATACAGCTGTCAGTGCTGGTGATGTGCAAGAGTTTAGACTAATCCCTTAACACATCTTACGCATTTGCCACTGTCAAATAATTGCTAGAAGAGGAAAAATAGCTATGGTTCTGAGGTGTGTCACCACTGCAATTAAACATTTAACAAATGCCACAGGAGCAGTGGATTGCTCAAATAAAAGAGCTGAAAACTGGAAACGATTACGTACCTGAAATACAAAGTACTTTTTGTGAGAGGGTCTCATTGGAATATGAAGAAATACTCTCCCATATCTAGTGTGGCCATATAATAGCTCCAGTCTATGAAAGGAAGCAAAGATTTTAAAGTCAGTAGCCTGAATGTATTTTCAGTTATGGACCTGTTCACACCCATCTGGTCTTGGGGTGTGCTGCTCTTCTCTGGAAACCAAAACTATGTAAGGATGCAGTCTTTCCACTCTTTGGCTAGACTGTAAGGGACCATTTGACTGCTTTATGCATTACAAGTTGCATGTCAGATGTACATGGGATGATGAAAGGTATAGAGCTAGCTTCCCCTGTGGTTTAATCGATCAACCTATTTTGCAAAGTCTTGCTAAATTGTTTACAACATCCACTGTCTGTGACTGAATGCTGCCAGAAAGAAAGAGGAATCTCAAACTTGTCAGCCTGAGATATGGGGAAGGCAACAGTAACTATGAAACTCTCTGGTTGCACATGTCCTTTTGCACTCGAGATGTAAACAGACTTTTTCTTTTATTCCTCTGTAAACGTGGTGAAAATTAGATACTTTCTGATCAAATAATTTCATATTAGTAGAGAATGTCTTGGAACCTTTCTTTTTTAATGCATCAATAATGTCAGTGACTGTAACCCAACCAACAAAGATCTTGAACCAAATAAACATTTAGAAGTAGTTGTCTAACATTTGCATTAAAAGATCTGTTCTAATTCAAGCTGGCATTCCCAAAACTACCCAAGATGTGACAGCTCGTTTCAACATCCACAGCATCATAGGCACATCTCAGTGTATGCAATAATTGCTGCAAATACCTTTTCGACTTAGTGAAATTACTGTCACAATTCTGGACTCTACACTAGGATGGAGCCCCTGATAAGAAGTGAAGTAGGCAAAATTGCTTACTGCTCTATCAGTTACTGTACTAGAAGTGTAAACCTTCTTTCCATATTTATCTAGTGATTTACAATCCTTATCCAAAGGAAAATACTTCAGGGGAACGACTATGACATTACACTATATTACATTTGCTTAACAGCAGAGAGATAGAAAACAAACATATCTAGTCTGCCCTTTTAAGTGCCTTAAAATTTTCCCTTCCTGTCAGTCATCCCTACTTCCCTTACTATCTTCCCACCTGCTCCAAGCTTTCTTGTATAACTATGGATTTCTTCTGTACTACCCATTCCAACAGTCCATTTTGTGTGCCCACAATCCTCACCATGCAAAAGTACTCAGAAGATCCAGGCAGCAGCTAGCCCTTACAAACTGCTGCTTGTGCCCCCTCCTTTACATCCAGAATGACTCTTTTGCAACTCCATGACAATCCTCTGCACCAATACCATGTCCTTCCTGCCTCTTGTGGTCTCAAGTGAGAGGCACTCTATATCTTCTGATCATACTCCCTTCCCTTCTATTCTACAGATCTTTCCAAAATCCTTCCAGCAGCCTGATGTCCTTTGCCATATAAGGCTTCTAGAACTATATGCAGTACTCAAGATATGACTTACTCCCTTCCCTTCTATTCTACAGATCTTTCCAAAATCCTTCCAGCAGCCTGATGTCCTTTGCCATATAAGGCTTCTAGAACTATATGCAGTACTCAAGATATAACTTGAGCAACATCCTGTACAGTGGAAATTTTCTCTTTGCTCCAGGAATCTGTTCCCCTGAAAATATATCCCAACATTGTCTGCTGTTGCCACTGCCATCTCATTCTATTCCAAGTGGTCCAATCCAGGTGTAATTAACACCTCCAGATCTATTTTTTAGCCTCACTGGCATCTCTTCTACTTATGTCAGAAGATTCTTCACTACAGGATTCTTATGGCTTAAGTCCATTATTCTGTATTTATTTGCACTGAACATCAACTGCTACTTTTATTCCAATTTATTCAGCATTTCTAAATCCTCTGCTAGACTCTTTTCCCTATTCTATGCTGCTGCTCCTATCTTTGCCTTATCCTGTCTTCCATTCCATCAAATATGTCTGAGAAGAACATACTAAATGATCTCTCTCAGCACAACCCTCTGTGCCTTTACCTTCAACCATGCAGCTATCCAGTTCCTCGTCTCAACTGTACTCCCATCCCATCCAGTTTTTCTATCGGCCTCTGGAGATGGACACAGTCAGAGGCCTTGCTGCAGGCCAGGTAGGCTATATTTGCTGGTCTTCCCTTGTCAAGTTCATCTGTAACTAGTCATAAAAGTGAATCAAGTTTGGTTGAGAGCTATAGTTGGCCATGAACCCATGCAGTCTGTAAAGATCATACGGACATAGAAATTACAAAGCGATACGTTTTCAGAACATTTGCACCTTGCCAAAACCCACCCTCAAAATAGCCTTTCTACTTCAAGTTAGGGGTAAATTTGCGGATGCTCATCCAATCATCATGCTGCAGATTTCTGTCCTTCAGAAATATGATCAGCCATCACATCGGGATTATCTCAACAATTTTTACTCCACTGACATTAAGCCAACTGCTCTGTAGTGCTTGGAATTTTTGTACTCTCCCCTGTACAATGGTACTACAAGTGACGTCTTCCAGCCCTCTGGCACTTCAACTCTAGCCAGGCATCAGGGGAACTATCCATCATACTGGCCATATGTCTGAGGACTCTGGGAGGATTCGCATCGTGTCCTTCTGCTTCATCCTCCTTAAGATCAGTCAGTTTCCTCTGAAACTTGTTTCTTTCTATCACCATGTCTGTTCACTGCTCTTTCCTTTCTGCCCTGCCTGCCTTCCTTCCATCATGACACCAGCCCCTTTATTTCCTTTGTGAAGACTAAAGCAAAGCATTTATTCAACACCTTTGCCTTTTTCCAGTCTTCTGTGACCTCCCTTCCAACTTTGCTCAGCCTGACCAGTTCGGTTCCTCCCCTCCTTCTTTCTACAATGTAACTAAAAAAGCCCTTGCTGTCTTTCTTGATCCATTCTGCCAACTCCCTTTCAACTATGGTTAGATGTTAACAAGGAAATAGCGGCAGGATTAGTTCTACGGGCTTATTTACAAATCATGTTAGTCTAAAAGGAGATTTATATATCCTTTCTGCCTTTTGATTCCCAGGGAAATATGAAAACGGGCATTATCACAATTTATATCATTCTTAACAGTGTATTAAGGTAAAGGAACCATCCATTTTGCATATGAGAGTCTCATTAATTCCCTATATCTTTTTTCTTTTTTATTTGTAAATGAAGGATTAGCTACAGTCTGACCAAAAAAAAATTCTCCCATGAAATATAATGTTTTCATAAAGGAATATCTTCTAGTGGAGAGCCTACAGACTGCGAAGAAGTGTGCTTATTAAAATCCTGAGAGGAATAAGAATTAATAGGTCTCACAAGCAAATCTACCTTCTTCACAAATACAGTCGGAGGGGGGGGGGTTGGGCAGTTCATACCTGCAAAGACCTGCATCTCCGTATTTATTCCACAGACTAATATTGGTCCAGTCAAGGTACCATTGTAGGTTTCTTCCTGTTTCAATGGAGTCGTCTGCACCAAAATTAAATGCATCAAAAATTAAATGCTGCACCAAAATTAAATGCTAGTCAAAATAAAGTTGCTATGAAACAAAGGTCAAACTGCAGGAACTGCTGCAAACGTAGCTTTTTAAAAGATTACAAATTCCACAGGTGATCAAGGATTAGTTGATTGGTTTTAATCTACCCAGTCTCAAATGTTCTAAAATTACAAAACACTACACGAATAAAACAAAAAAAAAGAGGTGAACCACCAAATATCTTGAACAATTTAATATGAATATGAGAATTAAGCGCTTTCAGCCATAACACACAGGCCTTCTTCAGAACAAAGAAATATCATTCCTTACACTTTTAAATGCTCTCACCAATTAAAAAATACCCAATCATGCATTCTCAATAATCTCATCAAACAATAATGATGCAATTTAAAAAACAGTACAATTGTTGTACACCTAAAACAATGTAAAACTTAAAAAATCTTATTTACACTTGTCATAATAAACTTTCCTATCTAAAACTGCTTTATAGTTCACTCCACCATTCAACCTAGGTGCATTATATGCATTAAATGCAATTTGGCATTTTAATTCTCTGTAGTCCAATTCCCCCTCTTTGTCACCATTGAAATTACTAGGCACACAGTCAATTACATTAAAATAAATTTTTTTTATAATTTGAACATACCAAAGTGCGTTTAAAAAGTGCATTGTCCATATTTTTGTTTTTGTATGGCATATAGATGTTCATACATCCTTTTTCTCAACTGCCTATTGGTTTTGCCAATGTAGAATGATGTGTTTTCAGAACACTTAGCTAGATATACCATAAAGGTCAACCCACAATGAAACACTCCTGGAACCTGACAGATCCTACTACTGGTACTAACATGGGCCTTCTGCTATGTATCTGCAAAAACTGCAACTCATACATTTAAAGGTGCCTCTTGTTCTCACTTCTAACAACTCCTTAAAGTTCTCTGCCCTCTTATTAATAAAAAAGGAGCAGAACCTAAAACTGATCTCACTCCACTGTTAGCTTCCAAAATCTTCCAGTTGTTTCTTATAACCCCTTTGATGGCCTCACTTATCAATACTAAAAACCAAGGGCATGGAAATGGACCAATCTGGTGAAGTTTTAACATCAACATCATGATGGAATGTGTCCCCCATCAACATCTCCCTCACTACCTTCGATGGGTATCCCCTATATGTAAACCTAAGATGTAACTTGTACACGAGTTATTCAAAACTGTAAAATCTGCAGCTAACCTTTTTAATCTCACCAATTGACCTATGCTTTACGTAGGTAGGATGCATGCTGGAATAGTGCAATAAAGTATTACTTGCCACATTTTTATAACTAATGACAGAGCCTAACTTACATACCTCAGTTTGTTTAAAGACTTCTAAGTCCAAAAACAAACACTGGAAACACTCCATGCAAAAGAAAAACTAAAAAACAGATTAACTTTTTGTTCATACAATCTACAAAACTATTCTATTCAGCTGCTGTCCCCTTCCAAACAAAAAATAAATAATCTGTAAGCCAATAGTAAAAACACATCTTACTTCTACCTTCTAACTATGATAAAATATTAGTCTCCCAGTAGGCCATAACCAAGTTGGCATAATTCAGGGCCATCCTGGCATTAATGCACATAATGCACCTGGGCTGAACGGTGGAGTGAATTATAAAGCAGTTTTACATAGGAAAGTTTATTATGACAAGTGCAAATAAGATGTTTTAGGTTTTACATTGTTTTAGGTGTACAATAATTGTACTGTTTTTTTTTTAAATTGCATCATTATTGTTTGTTGAGATTATTGAGAATACATGACTGGGTATTTTTTAATTGGTGAGAGTATTTAAAAGTGTAAGGAATGATATTTCTTTGTTCTGAAGAAGGCCTGTGTGTTATGGCTGAAAGCAATTAATTTTTGTATTCATATTAAATCGTTCAAGGTGCTGCAGTAGCGTTGTCGTCTCACAGCAACACGTTGTCCCATTCGATTCTCAGCTAGAGCGTCTTCTGTGTGGAGGCATACGTGAATGGGCGTGCCTTCGTTGAAGGTTGTGCATCAGGGCTGGTAACTTGGCACGTAACAATCCACTACCAAACATTAGCGGACCGGAGTTCCGCTGTGGCGACCCCTAACCGGGATAAGCCGAAAGACACAACAACATTAAATCGTTCAAGATATTTGGTGGTTTACCTCTTTTTTGTTTTATTTGTGTAGTGTTTTATTTTATTTTACAATTATTACACTACTCAGAGGCTTTTGGGTATAGTTTGTTTTTTTATTTTGTTCTACAATTACCTCAGATTGTAGCCTAGAGATTTAGGCACACTGGGATCACTGTTTGTGACAGACCACTGTATGTTCCAGTAAAAGTTTTTCCTTTTCCTATTGTTATGCATCTGTGAAGAAAATAAGATCTGGGACCATGGGGAGTTGCCCTACATGGGAGAGTGGATTTCACCCCCCCCCCAACACACAAATGCACAAAATGACTTATCTGGAAGTGTATGGGTGTGTTTTCATGAAACAGTGTTGATCTGTTGAGATGAGGGACTTTTTTTCATTGTTTTTTTTAATCGGCCAGACATCACTGTTCCATAGCGGAAACAGTGTAACTCCTTGATCTGACAGTCATAAGACATACCAATATAGATACCATCAATGGTGTTATTAGAGCTTCTTCTTTGGGTGACATCAAGGCTGCTGAGGACAGTTTTGGTGTATTAGAAAAATACTTAATTTCCTTATTTTTGGCAGCTATTTGAACTGTAGTACCCTATTCGGAAACAGCAGGGGAGGAATTGTATTTACATCTTTAGGCCTCTTGCAACTTCTGTAGATGATCCCCCTGTACTGCTCTTCACTTGCTTACCATGTTCACATAAGCATTACATTTCTTAAACTTCAGTTAAAAATGAAAGTTAATGGGAAAATAGAAAATACAAACAGATTTATGTGGTAAAGCTGGATTCTAGCCCCAAAACCCTTAAGAAAATGGTTCTATGACCTTTTGCTGGGTGACTGTTGAGGAAAAATAAACAGTCAATACTTTCAAGACACTCTGTGCAGTCATAATTATACATTAAAGCAAGATGCAATGTATTCAAAGCAAGGAAAAGGAAGGAAGCAAGTGTCTAGCAATGTGATTACATAACAAAACGTCACACACTCACCAACGTCTAGAGGAATGGTGAAGGCAAGATCAGCACGTTTTCACAAGGACGAGGGACAGCTGGTGAGCTTTGTGACCAGGAATAAAGACAAACGTTGCTGCTATAACAGAGATGTCATCTGATTCATTGCTACAGTACCTTTACCTGTGTTTTTAAAAACATCACTCTTGTGCAGTAGCCTTAGCACTATTAACCTGTATAACAGTAGCTGCCTAAGCAGCATTAAGAATTAACTTGTCACCATTTACAAGAAGAAGTCATCGGACAGTGATATGGGGTAGGCCAACAAGCTGCTATAGTATTTTTTAAGTGGAGTTTAGGTTTTACAGACTTATGACGCTCTTTAACTATGTAGCATAGGTTAATCAGAAAACTGTAAGAATCTACAGTAGCCATGTTTTTAATGTTTTTAAAATAGGACTCACTACATATTTTAGTAATTCAGCTTTAAGTAGTGGTAAGCCAATGGTTCCATCTGTAACTGAATAGTTTTTATGTACTTCTTGTACTGTCTCTTTACTATAGCATGTCATTGCTAAGAAAGAACTTTGTTCAAGTATAATAAAATCTGGAGAATACAGTGAGATTTGTATTCATCGTGGCCTAGCAGAGTATAAGTCTTAAAGAGCTATAGAGCTCTACATTTAAAAAAAAGGCCAAGAAGCCAAATTTTCCCTGCAGACTACTCTATCAGAAATACTGCATAAGTAAATGGGTATAACTAAGGAAATTATTATTTTTTTACTTATGATACAGAATCAGAATTGTCTAGACAAGTGAGACCTTGCGGAGTCTAATCATGGTGGCTGCCAACAAAGTAGTTACTAGAAAATGGAATGAGTGGTGCAGCAGTTAACTTCATCGCCATTCTCTGATTCGATTCTCGGCTGGGGTGCCTTCTGTGCAGAGTCTTCATGTCCACCCTGTGTTTGCGTGGGTTTCCTCCCACATTCCAAAGACAAGCGTCTGGAGTGTTTTCTCCCAGACCTCCACTAAAAATAGGCTCTGTCCTAGTCAGACTTTCCCTGTCAACAACTGTTAAATAAATAAATAAACCAACTGTACTACAATACAGTAACGGAGATAAAACAGGAAATGGGAGCTTTAGAAAAAGTTAGCAGAAAAAAGTACATACAAAAATGGGAATTTTGGGAACAATACAAGCAGAATAACATTTTGGAGGAGGAGGAATGAGGTTTAAAAAAAAAGGCAGGATTTGCATGAGCTATATAACGTTTGCTGGACAATGACCATATACATTATAAGTGATGTATAATGTTTCCAGCTAAAAATATGTCAATATGGTTTGTTTTCATTTGTATAAATGTATGATTGCTAGGTCGTGGTTGAAAACAGTCCCTGGGAACAGTGTGAATTGCCTGGCAATGATTCAGACAAATAATTATACACATAAATTGTGGTTTAATGTGTTTGAAAATGTGACATTTTCAAACACATTTTCAATATACTGTTTGATAATATCACATTACACATGAAATGAGATTAACAGCATATTTATGTTGATCTGCAAACTTCACTTTACTGCTATACAGTAAATGGCATGCAGCAGGACTATTAGTATTTATTTTTGGGCAGCAATCACACAGCTGCCTGTTCCTCTAAAACAATGCAGCTTCTATAAAGTGCAGTACAACACAACTGTTTCCATCCATCCACAACCCCTTTTTCCCATTTGTCCACACGGGTTTGGGTTGTCACTTCAACAGTGTCAATCATTTAGAATCAAGATTTACATGGCCTGGTGTCTAGTCCTGCCATGGTGAATCTTTCACACACACACTCTCACACTTATGGACAATTTAGAGAGTGCAGATAAAACAACAACCAGTTCACCAAAACAGTTTATTCTCTATAGAATCTCTAGCACCTCGGCTTTACAAAATACTGAAAATACTAATAGAGCGGGACATTCTGAAACTATCCAACATTAAAAAAGATATCAATTTATTGTGTATGAATTTAACAGCTACACTAGATAAAACTAAGTTTGAATCTTGTTTGATTGAGATTCAAGAAAAAGTTCATATTCATGAAAACAAATGTATTGAACAGAAAATACATAAAATTACGAGAGACTTGAGGGATTTTGAGAATGGTACTGCCTTTTTTGGTGGAACCAATCAGCGACTACGCTATAATCGAAATCCCTCGAATGTTAACGTTAACCAGCAAGGTAGAATTGACAGTTTGACTAGGAATAATGATAAACAACATAATAAAGTGCCAAGGTATAGTGATAAGGAACAAGATTTTCCTCCCTTATCACCACCAGCTGATGATTGTTTTCTGCCAGAACATTTTGGAGCACACAGACAAGCGGGGAGGCAACAGCAGCAAAAGAGAACATACACTGAACAAGAGACATATAGGGGAGGGCCGTTTCGCCCATGGCGCGAAAACAAAAGGACAAAATGGTACTAATTCTAATATTTATGAAAAAGTTGTGAATTTATCTGGTTGTTTTATCAATGAAGAAGTTTATACAGTATTAAATCATGGTTTAAAGTTTGTTCCGACAGTTCTTCCGAAAAAATATGAATATAAAATTGATATCTTTAAATTTATACGGAAATTACATTCATGGTATTATTTCAATTATATTGTAGATAAGAATGTTGAGTATAAACAGTTTGAAATTAATAGTTTAGATAGCAATATATTGGAATGTAGTCAGGATTCTATGGATGACTCGTTTTCTTCATGTGTTAGTGAATTTAATGCTTATTGCACAATAGATACATCAAAGATAAAAATGGATAAGAAGTTTATGCCACCTTTTGTCCATGAAGGCATTAAGAGTTTTTCTACCATGATAGGTTTTGAAATTGATGAAATTATTAATAGTGTAAATATTTCAAATGTGAATTTTAATTTAACAAAAAAAGAATGGATTGAGTTAATGAAATTTTCGAAACAGAATGAATTGATAGTAAAGCCTTCAGATAAAGGCAATAAAATTGTTGTTATGCACTACATGCAATATTTTAAAATGTGTATGAATTTGTTAGTGGATACATCAGTTTATTGTGAGAGTTCCTTAACAGAAGTTACAACAGCCAAAGAAAATTATTTAGAATTAATCAATAAAGGTTTAAGACTGGGCTACTGGAGTGAAAATGATGTAGAATATAAGTTGAATATAATAGTTGAATATAACAGAATGTAGTCCTGCACAATTTTACTGTTTACCAAAATTACACAAGGATATGGATAATCCCCCGGGGAGACCGATTGTTTCGGCAAGAAATTATTTTTTACACAATTTAGGGCTGATTTTACATCAAGTATTATTAAAGGAAGCTATTAAACTGCCATCATACATAGAAGATTCTTTTGATTTTTTGAATAAAATAAAAAATATTGTTTGGTGTGAAGACATGTATTGGCTAACACTGGATGTTAGCAGTTTATATACGAATATCAAAAATATACATGGCATAGAGGCATTACTTAAATCAATGGGAGATTATCCATTAACACATTATGTGTTGGAATTAGTAAAATTCTGTTTGGAAAATAATTATTTTAACTTTAATAACAGAACCTATCACCAAATACAAGGTACAGCCATGGGTGCAGCATTTGCACCCATGTATGCTAATACTTTTATGGGTCTAATGGAATCTGAGTGTATTTATACACATTCTTTTGTAAAAAAATATGTTATACACTATTTTACGTTTATAGATGACTTGATTTTTTTGTGTAAAGGAGGTAAAAATGATAGTGAAAATTTTATACAAGATATACAAAAGAATAGGTTTAACATTAAATTTGATGGAATACAGTGTGGAGATAATGTCTCTTTTTTAGATATTAATCTAAAGGGGCTTGTAGGAGAGCATATAGTCACTGGAATACATAGAAAATTTAATTGTATTAATCAATTTTTGATGGGCACTAGTTGCCATCCGAATCATGTAATAGAAGCTATACCATATAGTGAATTATTAAGGATCTCCAGAATATGTAATAATGATGAAGAATTCCTAAAGGAAGTTAATAACACCACAAAAATGTTTATGAATAGAAGATATAACATGCAAGTGGTAAAGAAAAGTAGGGATGAAATATTTTGTAAAAGATATAATAATAGATTTCAGGTAAAAAAGAAAAGTGATATGATGCATAGTAAAGAACATAGAGATATGGACAATATTTTTATGGTGTCTACATATAATATCTGTAGTGATGATATTAAGAGATGTATATCATATTTTTGGAGATTCCTACAGAATTTTAAAGAATTAAGTGAGATGACTAATAAAAAATTAATATTTAGTTATCGAAGAGGGAGGAACATAAGAGATTTAGTAGTACATACTAAATTTGAATTACTCATTCAAGATGTAGGTAGAACAATAAGAAATATAGGTACCACACCTTGTGGGAAATGTAAAGTTTGTGCTCATGTAGATAGTGTTTTTCCCTATATAAATGGAATAAGCTTCAAATCTACAGGTTCTTTTAGTTGTGTTACTGAACAAGTCATTTATATTATAAAATGTGGATGTACAAAATTTTATATAGGACAGACGAAAAGAATGTTTAAAGTTAGAATTATGGAGCATCTGAGAGACATCAGGAACAACAAGTTAGAGAGCCCTTTGGCTCAACATTTTGTGAAATACCATAATTCTGATGTTACTAGTTTTAGGGTGTCTATTTTAGAAAAGATTATTAGAAATGAAGCTAGTGAGGAAAAAATAAAAAACTTACTTTTAAAGAAAGAATTAATTTTCATTTTAAAATATCAAACATTAATGCCAAAAGGGTTAAATGTTGATTGTTGTTGGAAGAGTGTGATATAAACACATTGTTTTTTAATTGGATTCTTAATTGTTTAATGAACTCTTAATTGTATAATGAGTTAATGGGTGTGTGTATAAATACTGAATGGAAGTGTATTGTTAGTTACTCCTTGAAGGCTTTGTAAAGCCGAGGCGCTAGAGATTCTATAGAGAATAAACTGTTTTGGTGAACTGGTTGTTGTTTTATCTGAACATTTGTGCAGTGAGGTCTGTTCGAGCTGAAGAGTTGGTGTTGTAAGAAAAATTTAGAGAGTGCAATCTACCTACTGCATGACTTTGGAATGGGGGAGAAAACTGGAACACCTAGAGAACATGCAGGCACCACGCAGAAGGCACCGCAGCCAAGAATCGAACTGGAAAACTTCTTGTTGGGAGGTGACAATGCTATCCACTCTGCCAGTGTATCACCCCTTTTGGGGGGGGATGAAAAATGCCTAGCAGACCCTTAGTATGTTTACTATTATGAATAAAGCCGAGAGTCTATTAATTGATTTTTTTGCAGGTTTAGTACCAAGATAGGTAGTATTATTGAAGGCAGATGAATTGCTATCAGGAAGTTTCAAGGCTATGTGCTGAGTGGTAGAATACCATAAATAAAAATAACACAATAATAATACTGTGAAATGCAAGCTAGAAAAAAGATATTACTGATGCATTTATGAAGAGGAGAGAAAAAAATACAGACCAGTTGGCATAATGGTTAAGATCTTCAGCTCTAATGCACAAGGTTTGATCCTGACCTCCGGCCAGTGCCTGTTTGGACTTTGCATGTTCTCCTTATGTCTCTATGAGTTTCCTCCCACCACTGAAAAAAAACATGCTGTGGGTTTCCATTTCAAACTCACCAATGAATGGATCTGTGGTCAGCAGCACAGACTCTACATGGTACCCTATAGAGGGAATTGTGTGAGGGGTATATATGCCCCAAATGGCCAGTGTATACCTGCCATAAAGCCCAGACAGCCATGAGTCAATAAGCTACTGGGAATCTGGTGTCCAGCTGCCAAGCCTAGGTTACCTGGGATAGCTCTGTTGAGCAAAATCTGGATCTAAAATCAATCAACCTACCAAACATGAACTAAAATTTGCTACACTTGATGTACCTTTGGATATAAAAAGTGTACACACCCCTGTTAAAATAACAAGTTTTTATGATATAAAAAAATAAGACCACAATAAATCATTTCAAAACTTTTCCTACCTTTAATGTGGCCTATAACCTGTACAATTCAAATGAAAAACAAATCTGTTAGGGGGAAAAGTATAAAAAAATAATAAAGTACAATAAACTGGTTGTATAAGTGTGCACATCCTTAAACTAATACTTTGTTGAAGCACCTTTTGATTTAATTACAGCATTCAGTCTTCTTGGGTAGGAGTCTATCAACATGGCACACCTCGACTTGGCAATATTTGCCCACTCTTCCTTGCAAAAGTGCTCCAAATCTGTTAGATTGCGAGGACATCTCTCATGCACAGCCCTCTTCAGGTCACCCCACAGATTTTCTATTGGATTTAGGTCTGGGCTCTGGCTGGGCCATTCCATAACTTTAACTGTCTTCTAGTGAAGGCATTCGTTTGTTGATTTGGATGTATGCTTGGGGTCACTGATATGTTGAAAGGTGAAATTCTTCTTCATCTTCAGCTTTCTAGCAGATCCTGAATGTTTTGGGCCAAAAGTGACTGGTATTTGGAACTTTTCATAATTCCCCCCACCTTGACTAAATACCCAATTCTAGCTGAAGAAAAGCAACCCCAAAGCATGACACTGCCACCACCATGCTTCACTGTAGGGATGGTGCTCTTTTGGTGATGCGAAGTGTTGTTTTTGTGCCAAACGTACCTTTTGGAATTGTGGCCAAAAAGTTCAACCTTGGTCTCATCAGACCATAACACATTTTCTTACATGCTTTTGGTAGACTAGATGTATTGTTTTGTAAATTTTAGCCAGGCCTGGATGTTTTTCTGTGTAAGAAAAGTCTTCCGTCTTGCAACTCTAACCCATAGTCCAGACATATGGAGAATATGGGAGATTGTTGTCACATGTAGTACAACCAGTACTTGCCAGAAATTCCTGCAGCTACTTCAGTGTTGCTGTAGGTCTCTTGGCAGCCTCCCTGACCAGTTTTCATCTTGTCTTTTCATCAATTTTGGAGGGATGTCCAGTTCTTTATAACATTACTGTTGTCCCATATTTTCTCCACTTTTTGATCACTGTCTTTACTGTGTTGCATGGTATATCCAATGCTGTGGAAATTTTTTTGTACCCTTCTCCTGACTGATACCTTTCGACAATGAGATCCCTTTGATGCTTTGTAAGCTCTCTGTGAACCATGGCTTTTACTGTAGCAGACAACTGAGTAAATGTCAGGAAAATCCTACTAGGATAGCTGAACTTTATTTGGGGTTAGTCAGAGTCTCTAACTGATGGCAGGTGTGTACCCAAAAAGACATAATGCAGAAATTAAATCAAAAGGTGCTTCAACAAAGTATTAGTTTAAGGGTGTGCACACTTATTCAACCAGCTTATTGTACATTTTTTATTTTTTATATTTTTTTCCCTAACAGATTTGTTTGTTTTTTAACTGAATTTCACAGGTTATAGGTCACATTAAAGGTGGGAAATTTTTGAAATGATTTATTGTGGTCTCATATTTTTATATCACATAAACCTGCATTTTAACAAGGATGTGTACACTTTTTTATATCCACTGTAGGTTCCACTGACAGGACGGACCTTGGAAGTGGAGATGACATGATGGTATGGAGGAGGCTGGACATCCTTTGTATCCAACACACAAGATGGCAGGGTACTGCAGTAAAGACACTTGGCTTGGGATCCAGAGTCTACTACTCAAGAGGAGGACAGGCTAGAAATGGTGTGGGAATTTTGGTAAGAGAGAGGCTTCAGAAAGCAGTGTCGGATATCATCAGAATTAGTGACAGACTCATGGCAATCAGACTCCAGCCTAATGATAAGACAGTATTCATAATCTCAGCCTATGCTCTTATGTTGTGATAGTAAGGAAAACAGAGTGAGATTAGCAGTTGCAGAATCTACTAGATAAAGCAGGACAACAGGGTTTGTTGTCAATAATAGATGACCTGAACGCACATATCAGGACAGACAGAACAGGATATGAGGACTGCCTAGGTCCACATGGGTGGGGCAATAGGAATAAAGAAGGAGAGGCCATTCCAGACTTCTGCCTGGCAAATGGCTTGACAGTAGTCAATACATGGTTCAGAAAAAGATAATCACAAGATCTCATACAAGAGTGGCCAACATGCAACTCTGGTGGACTTCCTCCTAGTAAGGAAAGGGTGATGGCATAGAAAAACTCGGTCCACAGCATAAATCCACTGGTTGCCACAATCAGCTGCAAGCAATGATTGGAATGTGCACTAAGGTCAACAGAGACCAGGCTGAATACTCAGAAGTTGAATGCAGAGAAAGTACAGCAGTTCAATGAATTACTTAGGGTTCTAGCATCCCAAGAAGGGAAGGAAATAGGTGGAATGGAAGAAGAATGACAGCACCTCAAAACAGCTGTGAGGACTACAGAACAGAAATGTGGCCAAGCCAGGTATGGAAATAAGGTAAATAAGGAAAGCTGGTGGTGGAATGCAGAAGTCCAGGAAATCATCAAAAGAAAGAAAGAAAGAGTGCAGGAAAAAAGGGAGATAGAAAAGGCGGACTAGATTACGAGGGAATATTGGTTGGATAACAAAAAAGCTAAGAAAAGAGCTGCAATAGCAAAGAATAAGGCATTGCAGGCTCTTTATCAGCTTCTGGAAAGTGACTCAGTAGGTGACACAAAGAAACTATATCAGGTTACAAGGCTAAGAAAGAAAGATAAAGAAGACAGTCAGACACCCTTCATAAGGGATGACAGTAACAACCTGATCGCCTATCCACAGGACACAAAGGCAAACAGAAGAAGTACTTTCAGCAGCTTCTGAATGAAGAAAACCCCTGCGAAGCTCTACTTCCCCAGACACAGCCTATGATGCGAGAAGAAGAGGAGCCACTGAAGAAGAACAGAACTAAGAGTCAAAGCAGTAGGCTCAGATGAGGTCAAAGCATATATGATAAAGATGCTGGGTGAGATAGGGGAGAAATGGCTCTTGAGGGTACTCACAGTAATGTAGAGAGAAAGATCTATCACAGATGACTGAAGAATAAGCATATTCATGCCAATCTACAAGAACATTAGGGGACATCCATAACTGTGAGCAGTACAGAGGTATTAAACTCATGTCATACTGCATGAAAGTTCTGGAGAGGCTGATTGATAAATGGATACGCACAGTAGTTAATAGAAAGTAAGATGGGAGATGAGCAGTTTGGATTCATATCAGGATGCAGGACAACTGACCTGATGTTTGCAGTAAGACAGATAGTTGAGAAAAAGATAGAGATAAGGAAATAGTCCAACTGGGCATTCCTAGACTTTGAGAAAGCATATCAGAAGGTCCCAAAGCAGATTTTGGGCAGTGCTGTGGTGGTTTTAATTAGTGCAGGCTATGTCCAAGGGCCAATGACTCAAGTATGAACAGTGTTTGGTATCACAGAGGGTTTCCCAGCGGGAGTGGGTGTTTACCAAGGTTCAGTTCTAAGCCCACTGGTGTTCATACTGGTGATGGACTGCATTAGCAAACAGGTCAGAGGGGAAAGATCCACAAAGTTGCTGTATGCAGAAGATGTGGAATTACAGGCAGACTCTGAGCAAAACTTCAGCAAAGGATAGTGGAACAGAATGTGAAATTGAAGGCACATGGGATGAAATTAAGTACGGATAAAACAGTGGTAATGGCAGCAAATTGGGGAAATCAGAAGAAGCTGAGAATTGAGGAAGAAGGAAAGATAATGGAACTGGTTAATAGCTTCAAGTATCTGGGATGGGTGAGTGACAAGAAGGGAAGTCTGAATGAAGAGGGGCTGCAGCCAAATGGCACAGTGTCAGGTATAGTGTATGACAGAAGAATGCCAAAGAAGCTGAAAAGTATGATGTACAAAATAGTGGTGCAACCAGTACTACTGTATGGTACAGAAACCTGGGCATTAAAGGCAGAGCAGATATAAAGCTAGAGGTGACAGAAATGCAGTGAAAAGAGTGGTAGGATGCACACTGCATGGGAAAGACAAAGCCAAGGCAGCTCCAATTGCAGAAAAGATCAAAGAGAACATATTATGGTGGCTTGGGCACATGTGCAGAAAAGCAGAAGACACTCTGGTGAAGACGATTTGGAAGAGACAGAAAGAAGGTAAGAGGAAATGAGGGTATCCAGCAAAGAGGTGGATGTATTATGTGACAGAAGCTCTGTGACAGTCGGCCATGAGTGTCAAAGAAGGCACTGAATAGAGAAAGATGGTGACAGTTAACACAACACCCTGACCCCGTGTAGAAAAATAATAAAAAGGGGTTGATAATGATGATAATAACAATTTGTGAGGAGAAAATGTACTACAATAAAATGTTAGGTCTAGTGGAGTGTGTTTGTACTATGTAGCTCAATTATGCATTATGTACTTATAAGAAGCAACCTGCATGTTACCAAATATTCTTTCAATCCTATAACTCTTCAACAAACCAAGTTTTTTATAACTGCAAAAATTATCTCAGTGCTACAAATATGTAAGGGCTGAATGAAGCCTGTCATAACATCACAGAGTTACCATGTGGGGTCCAATAACAAATTTGGTTTGCATGCATTCCTTACATAAACTGTGCTATTGCTGATACAGAAGATCTTGGCTGATATCTGATTAACTGATTTAGGGTAGAATGCAATGTAGCAAGGAATACAGAAGTGGATAAATCCACTTTGCAAAGCTTTCCTGTGCATTGTGGCAGTAATTTTTATTCTCTTCAAGGATTCTACGATAACTAAATAAAAAGCTTGGAAACAACTATATTGCTTGTAATGGCTTTCTGCAGCTCTGATAACAAAGTACTTCCTTTTTTAAGTTAATGACCTTCTAACGCTAATTTTCATTTCATCACATTCTGCATCAAAACTTCAGCATTTTGTGCTGCCCTGCATGAATTCTATTCTTCACAGTGTGGTGCTCCACTGTACAGGCAGCACTCAGCAAGTGGGATCCGTCAAGTCTCACCCTAAATGTGCGCTTCTACTACAGCAGGTTTACATCAGAGCACGCAGCCACTAATCAATGTATTACATCTTGTATCACTAAATGGAAGAGACAATACCCAGAATAATGCAGTTTGTCTACCTTCAAAAATACAAGATATTTTTTATAAATGGCAAGGGTGAAAATTATTTGGAAGTCCAGCTAACTGCATTTGCATCACTCAGCATGACAAAGTTATTATCTCTCATACTGATGACAATCAAACTGCTTGTCATAGCAACAACAACTGTTCACATTTCACCATCACCATCTTTTCTGCACAATTAAGCAAGCAAATAAACTGATCCAAGTTACTCCTGCAGCATCCGTAATATATGCAGGTTATAGCGCAGCATTTGTGCTTGGCCTATTGTATTAAGTTAGTGATGCTGAAATCAAATTAACTGAGTGATTGACAGAGTTATTGTTTTCCTTCAAGCTCTAATCCAATAAAAAAAAAGCATAGTTATTTTTGCTCAGTCTCACATCATCAGTATTGTCACACTTGGTCTGTTTAATGAACACTTGCTTATTAAAATATTTTATCTGTTAAGCACAAATGTGTTCTTACTAAGATAACAGGACTTATAACCACAGTCCTTCATGAATTAGACAATTTCTAATCCAGTCTACATGAACAGTTATACAACCACAATACATCAACGTTGTGATATTTATTTGGAAAACATCATATGTTCACTGCAAGTGCCATTTTGTACGTTAAAAAGCAATTAGAAATCCTCTGGTAATGATCTGAGGAAGTACATTAGTGAGATATTTGCTGATGGTATGCCCAGAGCAGTTTTACAATAAGCAGCCTACCAGGAAGTCTGCCTTCTGTGCAGACTGCATGAGAAGTAATAACCAAATGCTACACATACGTATTTTGTTATAAAGAAAGAGGCACAAAGATGAGATGGAAGACAGCAACACAGTTACAAGTATACACAA
The DNA here is from genome assembly GCF_019279795.1 of Protopterus annectens. Classification (NCBI taxonomy): domain Eukaryota; kingdom Metazoa; phylum Chordata; order Ceratodontiformes; family Protopteridae; genus Protopterus; species Protopterus annectens. Next base: position 488,711,521 of record NC_056735.1, read on the forward strand.
AAAAATGTCTTCCTTAAAATCCAGGTTTATTCAAAGTGTTAAAAAGACATCATTCATAACACCAAGCAGTTCTCGATTATCTCTTTTTTATTTATTTATTGACATTTGATTACTGGGAAAGTCCGACTGGGCAGGAGCCCATTTTCAGCTTAGGCCCGGGGAGAAAAGCTCCGGACTCCTTTTTCTTGTGTACTGCATTTTACTGGAGCTGTATATTTAGTCACACTGAAGGAAAAGGCAGGCGAGATATCAAAGAAACTTCTAACACAAAGAATGTGTTAATCAGTACGGCAATATGGAGTGAAAAGACTATGGCAGAAATGTTAGTCCTGCACTGAATGGGTGGCAAATCTGGTACTATTGAGATGCTGACAGTCTTACGAGAGCAGTAATAACACAGTTTGAAAATACATTGGGCTGGATTTACGAAAGCTTGCATGGAGTGCAAGAAGAGTGTAGGAGCTCACGGCGGCAATATGTCTGCCGTGCGATCCAGGTATAGCTGGCAGGGGCGTGCATGAGAGCTGTTAAAGCTACTCTTGCATGGACAGCATCATGGTATGCAAATTACCTCATTTGCTGCTGAAAGCTATGCAAATTAGGTAAATTTGCAATCCAGGAAATACTAACTTGTCCGTGGAAGATTAGTGTTATCTGCAGAAATGTACTCCGTTGGTAACGGAGTTTGTCTTTCAGCTTTTCCCAGTAAGGGGTCGCCACAGCAGAACTCCGGTCCGCTAATGACTGGCAGTAGATTTTTATGACATGCCGAAATGCTAGCTTGACGCCTAACCTTCAACCAAGGCATGCCCATTTACGCATGCATGTCTTTCGAACACTACCCAACTGCAGGGAGGACATGCAGACTCCACACAGAAGGCACTCCCAAGCCCAGCCGAGAATTGAACAGGAGAACCTCTTGCTGTGAGGTAACAACGCTACCGCTGTACCACCGCTGCATTTCTGCAAACAGCTAAACGGAGCTATGACAGCTCCAAATAAAGGATGCATACAGTTGAGGAAGCATGCCAATGGCCAAATATAAGGCTATTGGCATTTATAAATGTTTAAAGTTATTAAAATCTAACTTTTTTTTTCTCCCCGATCTCCGATGTTTAAGCATAGCGCAGCACCGCCCAAACGTGCGGCGCTTTAAAAAACAAGAAAATAATTTAAAAATAGCCAAAAATAGGCATTTTCACTTAAAAGCTTATCCTGCCATGCAGGTGAATGGCAGGCTAAAGACAACATGGCCACTGAGTAATGGTTGCTAAGGGGGGGGGGGGTTCAGTGTGAGAGATGTAACCATGCATTAGTAGGCAATCCTATGCAAATCAAATGAGGATAAGGATAGTAAGCATGTGAGCCATATCCCAAGACTGTAAGTGTAGGAGTAGGTGAGTAGTAGAGTAGAATATAGGTGACATCATGAGGGGGTATGTCAGAAAGGCTGTAAGCTAACTGGAGCACAGTGGCTTGTATTTGCCCTGACTTGCTCAGGATTGCAAGAGGCGTGTCTACAGTTGTCCTATTTGAAAACCTGAAACCAAAGGTGCACACTGTTAAAAGTTTGGAAATGTCTTGCAAACGCTCGTATGCGCTTGTGTGCACGTGTTTGCACGGTGCTGCCCCAGGTGGAAACAGAAAGGAAAAGGAAGGAAAAGCAGTAGTAGGAAGTTAACCAAGGAGAACTAACAGAGCTGCCAGGTGAAATATATCAGAATCAGCCAATTACATAGGAAACAGTCTATCCCAGACCAGCCCAGCCCAGCACTTTAAACTCTGCAAACAGCATTACCCCCTGTTTTTTCCCAAGAACTCTGCAACACTGCAGTATACAAAGAGGGCAAGCTTAAAAAGCTTAAGTCAGACAAAATGTTAGGGTCTGCTCTTGCTATCATAAACCAACATGTGCAAGGTGCTGAGGGTGGTGATGTTGTGAATGCTGCTGAGCAACCCACAGTGAGGGGACGGAGAAGAGTGTACAGACCCAGGGTAACCTACCAGGGGCTACATGAACTGGAGATTGTGGAGTGCTATAGGGTGGACAGAGACCTCCTGCAGCAAATTGTTGAGCTGTGCCGGCCAAGCCTCACACACAGAACCAACAGAGGGGACCCCATCCCAGTGGATACTAAGGTATGTGTTGGCATAACAATACTAGCTACAGGTACCTTCCAGAGACCAACTGGTGATATGATGGAGATTTCACAGACATCAGCATCCAGGGTACTTCACCAGTTCCTGGATGCCATGTCAGCACATGTTGGTGACCACCTATATTTCCCCAACTCCTGTGAGGCACTGGCCAGCAATATACGTCTTTTCCACCAAATACCAGAATACCCTGAGGTAGTGGGTGCAATAGACTGCACGCACATACGCAAAGCACCACCCAGTGAGCGGGGTAGGGTTGACATCAACTGCAAGGGCTTCCCCTCCATCAACTGCCAGGTCGTGTGCGATGCCCAGGGCATAATAATGAATGTGTGTGCTGGCTGCCCTGGAAGCTATCACGATTCCCACATCTGGCATCTGACGCAGCTGTACCAGAGATTTGCCAATGGGGACATCCCTGATGGTCACCTAGTGGGGGATGCTGGATACACACTGGAGCCGTGGCTGATGACACCCATCAGAAATGCACACACACCTGAAAAAGAACTCCATAATGAGGCACACGCACAAACAAGAAACATAACTGAGCGTGTGTTTGGGATGCTCAAGTCACGGATCTGGTGCCTGGACACATCTGGTGGAGCCTTGCAGTATTCAACAACTACATGTACCCAAATTGTTATGGCATGTGCCATGCTACACAATATGATCCTGTGGAAACAGCTGCAGCAGGAACAGCATGGGGCAGGGCCAAACAGCCCCCCACCATTGCCAAGGCCTGCAAAGGCACAGCGCGACTCGGAGGAGGAACAACATGAGCCTGCCCTAGTAGGCAGAAGGAGGCATGCCCAGTTTGCCCTGGCCTTGGCAAAGAGGCAACGCATAGCACATACACTGACTCAGTAGGAACCCTGGAAATGACACCTCTCTCTGACTCGCACATACAGTAAAAGGGATGTCTAACTTGACACTACCTGTTTTTAAACATGTATAGTGAGTGTATAGTGAGTGTACTATGTGCATTCGACATAGGCAGCCCTGCAGCACCACCTGAGGCATGAGTGCCCTATTTCAAGCAATACAAAGCACTGCTAAGCACATTTTACCAGTATCGAGCATATTAAAATCCAATTGCTCGTAGCTGTGCACCGCGCTAACCAGCACAACGTCGGGTAATGTTGGGCAACGTCGGGCAATGTTGGGCAAAGTCGAGCAAAGTTGTGTAAACACGCTCACACCTGCTTTACTGTTCCTTAACCAGTCAGGTCGGCCTAGCAGGAAAATAAAAAGCAGTGACAGGGCTCAAACTCAGGATACTGTGCACTACAGACACAGTACTGAACCACTAAGCCATGACAGCATTTCACTGGCACAGACACAACTAAAGTCACTCACACATACCAGTTGGGGGGGGGGGGGTCACATACCTAACAGTCACAGCCAGCAGGACAATTGTAGACAAATGCAAACACAAACAAATGTTGTATCATGCCCTCTGAAGACGCATATGAGTAACCTCCCCCCCAAGGCCTATGCAGATAGATAACAGCAGGTCAGGCAGTGTGATGTGGGTTGGGTAGGCTATAAAGTCACAAACTAATATGCGTGTAACTGGAAGCTAAGGTCTGTAGTACAGTGATATGCCTCAAGCCAGTACGATAGGCAACAGTACAGACTGAAATGGAGTACCTGACATAGCAGTGCAGGCCTAGCAAATGTGTACAAGTGTCAGGTGTACCCCTCATCCTATGTACACCCACAGTAACAATCAGGTGTGCCCCCCCGGGTAGAAATGTACAAATAATAGCTGTCCCCCCTGTATGTAGAAATGTTGATAAGTCTATGCAAATTGACTCATGGAAGCCCTGCAGGCACAGCGTGCTTCCTGTCGATGTACAACACAAACGTGAGCCCTGAAGTAAAAACCAACTTGATTTTTCACACACATATAGTATATATGCCCATAGTGGGTATGCTCACACACTTAAACAAATTTAGCAAATTTCAGTCAGCAACATACTGAAAGGTCATACTGGGCATGCTCACATACTTAGGCCATGTCTGAGTACAACAGTGGGCCACACATATCTGGCAGTTGCCGTTCTTACTCCAGCCACTTGTCACTATTCACCAATCCTGCCTTGTGCACACAGTGATAGGAAAACAGACCCATATAATATATTGGACCCCTGTCATAATCAAACTATGTACTACAAGTACTTAAGTTGTTCAAAGAAAGTGAAAATCCAAAGAAGATCAATAAATCTCCGATCAGTATCATCAAGAAACAATGAGCACTCCTAACATCAACCAAGCCATGTTCTGGTAAAAATATTGCCAAAGAGTCCATAGAGAACCATGAAGCTTTCTTTCGCTATGTCATAAATATTAATGTAAACTCGTATATGTTCTGAGTCAGTGCAAAGTGTAAATGAATACATGTACATGATTGACACTGCCAACATCTACAGGTTCATACATACTTACCCCCCCCCCCCCTCACTGACAAAAGTGCCCATTACCATACCTGGAGATTGTGAAAACCCAGAAATCACATATACAATGGTTAAACAGTTCTATCCAAACCTAATAACATGGCGTCTATGGGATGACATAGTTTCCCTGGCTGTGTCATATGTGAACTCCAAAACAAACAGACCCTGCACCTGAACTGAACGCTGGGGGCACCAGTTGTTACCGGTGTAGAGTCTGACATGTAGCCAGCAACTCTTAATTTGTGGGATCTATCTGTGAGCCAGTTTGCAATCCATCTTGTGATGTATGAATTCATACCTAGGTTGGTGAGTTCATCTATGATACCTGACTGGGGAATGTTAGCAAGGTATAGGTAGGCTGTGTGGAGCTCATTTTAATCATCTGTAGCCTGGGTAACTGTCTAAAAGAAATCCAACCAGTTCAGGAGGCATGATCTGCATTTCACAAAGCCAAACTGGGTGTGCTCAACTGTGTGAAGGTTCCCAATGTCTTTATTGTTGACTTCCATTATGATTGGCTCCATTGCCTTGCAGATCAGACTCATCAGGCTCATACAGCATGAATGTCAAGGGTCTTTTCTGGCCCCACCACTGTGGAGTGGGAAGAACGTTGCTGTTCAACATTCTATGGTACATATCCTGTAGAGAGGATATAGAGAGAGGTGTAGGTATCCTTGATGAATATGGATACATCCCCACCTATGTGCTATGATCCAGGTTCTGATGCTAGAAGGTATGGAATGAGTAGTATCCTGGTAGTGCTGGTATGCTCTCTGGTGCCTTGAACTAGGTTTCTGTTACTGCACAGATATCAGTATTCTCCATACTGAGAAGTGCCTCAAGTGTGTGTATTTGGAGGCTGAGACTTATGGCAATGAGTAGCATTTAGCTCACTTTGTGGTTATTTGTGTTGGTTACAGGGTTTGGTTTGTCCTGAGTGACCAGTGTTCCACACTTGAAGCCAACGCCTCATTGGTCCTATCTGACCATAAGCTAATTACCCTACATATCCACATCCTGCCCCCACCCCCAATTAAGGAAACCATGTTAAAAAATTTCTCCAGAGCCAATTTCATGCTTCTTAAGACAGAAATGGTGAACTTCAGGACACCCATGTAGATGGACAATACAGTTATGACTACTGAATCCTACACAATTGCACTTTATAAGCACTTATATGAGTGCATGGATCGTGCTATCCCAAACAGAACCAAGACGCTATCCTCCAAGAAAAGAAAGCAAATCTGGTGGTCCCCTGCCATAAACAAACTGCACAACAGAAGGAAGAAACTGTTGCAAAAGAGGGTAAAATCCCATGAGTGGAGGAGCTCCCTGGTCAGCCTCAGTAAGAAGCTGCGATCCCTGATAAAATCCTCCAAAGCTAGTTACGAAAACAAAAATCGCAACTGATTCTAAAGACAGCCACAAAGCATTCTATAGCTATGTCAAGAATCTCAATGGCAACACTCAGATCTGCTCTGAGTTACAGCACAATGGCACTAAATATACAGACCCAACTGATATTGCCAACATCCTGGCAGATAGGATCAGTGCTAACTTTACCCCCCTCTCACCCATGAAAGAGCCCATCTCTATACTGGAAGAATGCAAAGTTGTTGTCATTACGGCTGCACAGGTGAAAACCACTCTCCAAAGCCAGGAACACAGCATCCATGGGACCAGATAACATCCCAGGCTACGTTCTACACAAACTACAGAACGAACTGGCACCACACCTAAGTACCATGTTCAATCATAGCCTCACCTCAGGCTTTGTGCCTACTGAATGGCGCATAGCAATTGTTATCCCACTACACAAGGGGGGAGCCACCAAGGACCCTGGGAAATAGTGCCCCATTAGCCTGATGAGCCTGGTCTGCAAGGCCATGGAACGTATCATCATGGAACTTATAAACAAAGACATTGGTAATCTCCAAACTCTGGACCACAACCAGTTTGGGTTTGTAAAAGGCAGATCATGTCTCCTAAACCTGATAGACTTCTTTGAAGCAGTCACCAAAGCCGTAGACAAGGGTAAGGTGGTTCACACAGCCTATCTAGATCTTGCCAAGGCTTTTGACACCATCCCCCACTCTGGAATTATAGATAAACTCACTAAACTAGGTGTAAATCCCTATGTCACAAGATGGGTTGCCAACTGGCTCACTGACAAAACCTACACTGTGAAAGTAACAGACTCCAAATCCGACTTCAGACCAGTGACAAGTGGAGTACCACAGGGTTCAGTCCTGGGTCCTGTCCTGTTTGTATCTACTTCCCTGAAGTACAGGCTAACACAGAAGACCTTTGGCTCATGAAGTTCCCAGATGACTGCAAACTAGGAGCCATAATCGAAACTACTAACGATGTGGACATCCTACACAAGGGCCTCACTGAGACACATGCCTAGTGTCAAAGCCATGGCCTCAAGCTCAATGTCAAAAAGTGCATTGTCATCCCCTTTGGTAAAAACTCTGTACCCATGAACTACAACATAGGCGGTAGTATACTTAACACTGAAAGTGTGATAAGAGACCTTGGGACACAGGTGGACAGTAGTCTCTCCTTTGATAATCACATCACCACAGTAGTCAGGAAATCTTTCTATGTGGCACACCTCATCACAAAAGGTTTCTCATGAAGAAAAAAAGAGGTCATTGTTCCCCTCTACTCATCACTCATTAGATCCATTATAGAGTACAATGCCCCTTTTGGTATGTACCTCAGAAGAAATCTACAACAACTGGAAAGCCCGCAGAAATACCTCACAAAGAGGATTAGCGGCCTCAAATACATGCCCTACATAGACCATCTCAAAACACTCCAGCTTTACTCTGTCGCATATCGCCTACTCAGAGGTGATCTCTGCCTAACATACAAAGCTTTGTCAAACGCAGAGCTGTTGGACATGCTCCACTTAAAGAAATCCCAGTACCTCCGAGCTTCGGCCCCAAAACCCGGACCGAAATACAAAAGGAGGGGGTGTATCCATTTTCATAAAGGATACCCACACCTCCAGGTCAGTGGCACAGCACGAGGCATCGGAGACCATCCAAGTGCAACTAACGGTGGGCAAAGCTGCTTATCAGATCGTAGCCTGCTACAGATCACCTACCTTGTCTCAGGACCCTCACTCAGCATTCCTGAGAACACTGGAAAATATAAAGGTCCTACCAAACACCATGGTATTAGGAGATTTCAACTACCCAAACATTGATTGGGAGAATTACTCAAGTACAAACTCCTTTGCCCAATGCTTCCTAGAGTTTATAAACTCAAATGCCCTGGAACAGCTGGTCACCATGCCCACTAGAGGTTACAATATATTGGACCTGATCATCACCAACATGGGGGAATCAGTGTTCCACATCAGAGGTAAACCCCTCACTGGTAAGATCAGATCATAAAGTAATCACACTGGACATCCACATCCGAACCCCACCCCCAGTCAAGGAAACCACTGTGAAAATCTTTTCAAAAGCAAACTTCACACTTCTCAAGACCGAAGTGGAAAGTTTCAAAGCCCCCTTGCTAGAGGATAATGCTATCCAATCAGCAGAATCCTTTACAGGTGCATTCTATGAGCATCTACAGGGATGCATGGATCGAGGCATCCCAAGTAAAACCAAGACTCACTCCTCCAAAAAGAGGAAACCAGTCTGGTGGTCGTTGGCCATAAATAAGCTATACAACAGAAGGAGGAAACTACTGCATGACAGAGCAAAATTCCAAAAAGGAAAGGCATCACTGATCATTATTAGCAAGAAACTACAATTGCTCATAAAATCATCCAAGGCCAGTTTCTAAAGAAAAATTGCCAAGGAATTTAAAGATAACCACAAAGCCTTCTTTAGCTATATCAAACATTTAGGTGGCAACTCTCAGATATGCTCTGAGCTACTGCAAAATGGCAAAAAATACACTGAACCAACTGACATTGCCAACATCCTGGCGGACAAGTTCAGTGCAAACTTCACCCCCCCTCACCCCCAAACAGGCCTGTGTCCATCCTAGAAGAATGCAGAGCCCCAGACATCACAGACATGCAGGTAAAAACAGACCTCTCCAATGCTAAGAACACAGTATCAGCGGATGGTGTCCCAGGCTGCGTCTTGAACTAAACCCTCACCTAAATTCACTGTTCAGACTCAGCCTTACCACAGGCTATGTACCCAAAGAATGGCATACAGCAACAATCATCCCACTCCACAAAGGTGGTGCCACAACAGAACCTGGGAACTATCACCCTATAAGCCTGACCAGCCTGGTTTGCAAAGCTATGGAGCGAATTATCATGGAACTCATAAACAGAGACATTGGGAACCTCCAGATACTGGACCCTACCCAATTTGGCTTTGTTAAAAGCAGATCCTGCCTCCTAAACCTAGCTGACTTCTTTGAAACAGTTACCAAGGCCATAGATGAAGGGAAGGTAGTCCACACAGCCTGCCTGGACCTCACTAAGCCCTTCGACACCATTCCCCACTCTGGCATCATAGACAAGCTTACCAGCTTGAACATTAACCCCTATGTCACGAGATGGGTGGCCAACTGGCTCATGGATAGAACACACATGGTCAGAGTTGCGGGTGCCATGTCAAACTCTAAACCAGTCACAAGTGGAGTCCCACAGGGCTTGGTCCAGGGACCCCTCCTGTTCAGTATATACTTCTCTGCAGTACAGACAAGCATGGGAGGACTATGGCTGACCAAGTTCGCAGATGACTGCAAACTGGGGGCCATAATCGACTCTCCGGCTGACACAGACATCCTCCAGAAGGGTCTTACAGAGACAGATACCTGGTGTCAAAACCATGGCCTCAAGCTGAATGCCAAAAAATGTATAGTCATCCCCTTTGGAAAAAACAAAGTGCCCACGAGTTACCACATAGGTGGTAATCCACTAGGTACGGAAAATGTAATTAGGGACCTGGGGACCCAGGTTGATAGCAACCTCTCCTTTGATAAATCACATTGCCAAAGTGGTTAGAAATTCCTTCTATGTAGCCCACCTAATCACGAAAGGGTTCACCTCTAGATCAAGAGAGGTCATTGTGCCCCTTTACTCATCACTCATTAGGCCCATAATAGAGTACAATGTCTCATTTGGTATGTACCTTAATCGGCACATGCAACAGCTGGTAAGACCACAGAAGTACCTCACCAAGAGGATCATGGGCCTCAAAGAGATGTCCTATGCAGCTCGACTAAAGAAACGCCAGCTCTACTCGGTTACTTACTGCCTGCTCAGAGGTGATCTATGCCTGACGTATAAGGCCATGTCCAACCCGGAATTAATAGACATGCTCCACCTCAAGAAAACCAAATCTCTTAGAGCCACATGCTCCAGTGAATTAAACCTCAGCACAGCAATAAACAGGACATGCTGGAGGGATAGATTCCTGTCCCAGAGTCTTCCCATACTCCGAAATAAACTACCTATCTATATCAAACAAAGCTCCTCATTAGCACTCTTCAAGAAAAATCTTGATGAGTAGATGGGAAATAGGAAATTCACCTTGGGGATCACTTCTGCGTCTCTGCTCGACAGTGGCACAGGAAAATAAATTTCTTGGGTGGCAAAAGCCAGAGTACCTTTTTGGCTGGGCTTGTATAGGCCCCAGGGCCGATAGCCTAGTAACTACCTATGAATCTTTGAGCCTTGCCTAAAAAGATAATATGGGGACAGTAAGACCCTTGGCCAGTATTCAGAAGCATAGGGGTGACAGGTGCAAACGATCTTTAGCAAAGCAACGAGGCTTGTCTATCATGTCATCACAGGCAGACAGAGACTGGATCCCCTTTGAATGACACCAGAAGCTCAGCCAATTGTTGAATTTATCGTCTTTCTGTTATATTGCAGTATCATGTAGGTGAAGGTAAGATGCTACTCAAGGTCAGGGTCATACCAGCCTGGGCTACATGATCATAGAGCTAATATATATCTCTTGTCATGTTGTCCTGGGAAGTATGTCTCAGATCATTCACACTGACATGTACAAAGAACACGTCATATATGTACCTGTTCTGGAGTGATGTAAGTGCTTGTATTATGTGGTGTATCATAGCACCTGACAGACAACTGACAGTAACCTTCCCCCTTGTCCAGCCGAGTGAGTGGAACATCTGTGTGCCTGACTATGAAGTCACCTATTACTAGTGTGTTGGGTATGTTGTTTTGCCTTAAAGCCTGTTGTGAGGCACACTGCTTTGGTATATTATGTGTTTTCTGGCGTGTGCTTGGAGGTGCATGTTGCTTGCTTGTCTGCTTAGGAGGACACTCTCTCTTTTTCAGATTAATATTTGTATTCTCCGAGTATGGTAATGTGTATTTATGTGTGTATTTTGCTGGTGCTTACACTATAGGTCTATGTGAGACAGTTGGTGTTGTGGTTGTATGATCTTACTCCTCCTGACTGTATTGTCCAGTACTGGGTTGACATAGCTTAACCACCAGTATGGCCCTGTGTGTGCCAGCATGTGGTGCATCAACCCATATATGATATGGTCATGGCCTATGCATACAATACACTCACAATACACCTAGTATGATAAGCCAGCTGAGGTTAGCAAATGTGAAAAAAACCTTTGGGCAAACTGTCAGCAAGTAATGTCTGTATTGCACCCTGTAACTCCATATTGCTTGCTGAAGTGTAAAGACATACTTAGTTTGGATTAAGAACACTGCACTTGCCAACTGTGTGTGTGTGTGTGTGTGTGTGTGTGTGTGTGTGTGTGTGTGTGTGTGTGTCTGTCCCTGGGGAGAGAGCAACCTTTTTGAAGACTATTCACACCCCTTAAAAGTAATATACACATCTTTGTCAAGTCTGATGATGTCACTATCCTACAAATATACCTGTAGAAAGGTGAAATCCCAGTAATGTGTATAGCGTGTCGTGTAAATGCATACTGCAGTAGTTATCATAATGTAGTTAGGTAGGGGTTTGAATCTTGCACTTGCCAACTGTGTGTGTCAGAGTGTGTGTGTCTCCCTGGGGAGGAGCAACCTTTTTGGAGACTACTCACACCCCTTAAAAGTGGTATACTCATCTTTGTCAAGTCTGATGATGTCACCATCCTACAAATATACCTGTGGAAAGATGAAAACCCAGTAATGTGTATAGCGCATCGTGTAAATGTGTACTGCTGTAGTATCATAATGTAGTTAGGTAGGGGTTTGAATCCTCCACTTGCCAACTGTGTGTGTGTGTGTGTGTGTGTGTGTGTGTGTGTGTGTGTGAGAATGTGTGTGTCTACCTGGGGAGGAGCAACCTTTCTGGAGACCAGTCACACCCCTTAAAAGTAGTATACTCATCTTTGTCAAGTCTGATGATGTCACCATCCTACAAATATACCTGTGGAAAGGAGTAATTCCAGTAATGTATATAGCGCGTCGTGTAAATGCATACTGCTATAATATCATATTGTAGTTTGGTAGGGGTTTGAATCCTGCACTTGCCAACTGTGTGTGTGTGTCTCCCTGGGGAGGAGCAACTTTTTGGAGACTACTCACACCCCTTAAAAGTGGTATTCTCATCTTTGTCAAGTCTGATGATGTCACCATCCTACAAATATACCTATGGAAAGGAGAAGTCCCAGTAATGTGTATAGCGCATCGTGTAAATGTATACTGCTGTAGAATCATAATGTGGTTAGGTAGGGGTTTAAATCCTGCACTTACCAACTGTGTGTGTGTGTGTGTGTCTGCCTGGGGAAGAGCAACCTTTTTGGAGACTACTCACACCCCTTAAAAGTGGTATACTCATCTTTGTCAAGTCTGATGATGTCAACATCCTACAAATATACCTGTGGAAAAGTGAAATCCCAGTAATGTGTATAGCACATTGTGTAAATGCATACTGCTGTAGTATCATAATGTAGTTAGGAAGGAGTTTGAATCTCACACTTGCTGACTGTTTGTGTGTGTTCTAGGTGTGTGACACTGTTGGTCAATGTGGAGTGGGTTTTGATTTTTCTAGTGTATGACATATCACAATGACAACTGTATGTGCATTACACATGTAAGGTAGCTGTAGGGCAAATCCATATACATACATGTGACCTCAATTATTTCATAAGTGGGTACTCTGTTTTTTTCCATGAAAGCATCTGTTATCTTTGCCAGAGCATGCTCGTGCTTTCCAGACCTTAGGTCACTTCTGTATGCTTGTGACAAGCTTAACCACTGCAGTGATCCCTGGGCTACGTCTTCTGTTTCACATCTACTCATCACAGATTCTGTTGAAGAGTGTGAGTGAGGGTTTATGCTTGAGGTATATTTGAAACCTGTTCCAAAGCAAGCAAAAAGTCTGGCAAAGATGACTAATCATTATAGGTGTGCAACAAATCTCTGTGGATCTGCATGCAAACCCTTTATTTCTTATGTGCTCCACAGAGGGATTTCCAAAACCCTTTGGTAATGTGATTATCAAAGGAGAGATGACTAAACACATGGCTCTATGTATACATTAGTACCTGTTCCACATTTTGGGGGCTACTACCTATGTGGTATTCTGATGATACTTTGTTTTCTAAAAGTGGATAACTATACTTTCTTTGGCTTATAGCTTTACAGCATGAGTTTGACACCAGGTATCGGTCTCTATGATACCCTTTTGGAGGATGTATGTGCCATCTGGAGAATAAAGTATAGCCCACAGTATGCATTTTCATCAAACGTGGGCAGACATATCCCTACTGTGTTTGCTTGTACCTAAGAAAGCTATATGCCAAACAGGAGTGGTCCCAGGACTGAGTGTAGGTGAATACCACTTGTTAATGGCATAGAATAGTACATGGAGGCTGCAAATGTTACTGTGTGTCCTACATGTGTGCGTCAGTTGTCAAGCCATCATCTAACAATCGTTTATGGTCAGTCTGTTGAGGTTATATATAATACCAGAATGTGGGATGGGTATGAATTGCTGGTGAGCTATAGCTTGGCTGTGTTGACCTCCCCTCCCTCACCTATAGCCTTCTTAACTGACTTGAAGTCTACTAGGTGTAGGAACCATGATCTGGCCTTTAGAGAACCTAAGTGGGTATGGTGCAGTGTTTGCAGATTCATAATGTCTCTGTTAATGAGTTCCATAATGCTGTGCTCCATTGCCTTCCCGATAACATTTGTCTGGCTTATAGTGTGAGAGTTTCCAGGATCTGTTGTAGTTCTATCCTTAATCAATTTATGTTAACATTTGCACTCGGTGTGACAAGGGTGGACAGGTTTAAGAATAAGTATATTAGAGGGTCAGGCCAGGTTTGAAGGTTAGTAGACCAAGCCAGATAGACAGGATTAAGTTGGTTTGTACATGTGCTGAGGAGGGATGCAGAGTATATTGTGAAATAGATGCTAAGGATGAAGCCGCCAGGTAACAGGAAAAGAGGAATGCCTAAGATGAGGTTTATGGCTGTGGTGAGAGAGGACATGCAGGTGGATGGTGTGACAGCGCAAGATGCAGAGGGCAGGAAGAAATGGAAACAGATGATCTACTGTGGCGACCCGTAATGGGAGCATCCGAAAGTAGAAGAAGAAGACGACGTTGTAGCTCAATCCTTGTGGACTGTGAACACCATTACCGTGTGTCATTCCACAAGTATGTAACCTGTATAGAGGCTGCATCTGGACAGAGTGTTTAGGTGAGTGGTGACTTCATATGTCAGCTTGTGTATGGCACAGCCAGGGACACTGTCCAGTACCACTGTGGTTTGGACTTTGGTAAAGAGATGTTTTAACTAGAGTGTCTGTGAATCATCACGTTTTACATTCTTCAGGTCTGGAAATGTGGCCCTTGTGTAATGACAGGGTGGTGAAATCCGCATTCAAACTGTCTGACAAGAAATTGGTAATGTCAGTCAGATAAGTGTACTTTGTTAACATTTACATTAACTGTGACCTGATCTGAGATTTCCCCTGTAGATTATAAACAACACTAAAGAAAGCTTTAGTGTTGTCTTTGGAATCCTTGTCATTTTGTATTTTGAAGCTTGCCTTGTATGTTTATTGAGGGATTGCATTTTCCCAATGATATTGACCAGAGAGGTTATCCCTTCTTGGTATATAACTCTTTTTTGGTACAACTTCACACCTTCTATTATATATTTAGTTTATGGTAGGGGTCCATGAGACTAATACACTTTTACTGTACAAGTGAGAATTTCTTGTGTTTGTAATAGCAGGTCCATGCAACCCTGTGAGTGAACAGTGTGCATTACTACAGGATTATGTAGCTGGGACAATGTTAACCTTAGTAATTCAAACCAACGACAAATAGTAACAACAGCATCACCCACAGAACAGTGTAAACCCATGTCATACACACATGCGTACTCAAGTTCCAAAATGTGTGTAGTACAATGCATACTGGCCACAAACAGAAACTATGGAGTGTTAACACTGGCCAATACAGGGCATGTCACCCTGCCCATGTGTCCAATATGCATGTACATGCAGACAGTGCACCTCCATCATGTTCACAAATGGACTCCTGCAAACCTGTGTTGCACACAACCCACACTTACTGTCCGCTGTATAACACATGCTGACACTACACACATCAGCCAAGTGGCACATGGGTAAACAAAACACAATTGGAATAAACACTGGTGAAAACAATACAACATTGCTAATTACAGCTTTAATGCATCATGCCTGCTCAGCTACACCTTCAAGGATATCATTACACTTTATTGCTGACAACATGCTACACATCCAACCCTTGCTATACTTTATTAAAGTCACCCTGTGCATCAGCACCATGTTAGCCTGTTCCTGCATCAATGTTACAGATGACAGGAGATGGCACAGGTTTCATCATATGCACAGGGTGTGTTGTTGGTTTGCCAGAGGCCTACACTGAGCCATACAATCGACATGTGTGTGTGAGTGTATGTGTGTGAGAGCCATGAGTACTGTTACGGGCCAATGTTGATGTAATGTGTGTGGATATGTGTTTGCTCTAGGTTTCTGGTTTATGTGTGTGTGTCTGCATGCACACAGTTCCACCATGTGGCTGTCATATACGGGGATTTGTGAGACAGCTACAGACTGTACCTGGCAGGCTTTACAGATCACCGCCTCTGGCCATGGATATGGAACCTGTGCCTGGCAGGGGTGCTACAGACAGTATCAGGTACTAATCCAGATTGGGTACTATCCGAAGAGGTTAACATATGTCCACTGGATCCAGGTCCCTTCTGGGACTGGCCAGAGCCACGTGCACGTGGTCTGCTAGGACGGCCTATGGACAGCCCCCCTCCCAACATTGCTGGTGCTGGTACTGGCACTACGGGAGGGCTGTGACTTGCTGGACGTCCACGGCAACCTCCAGTGCTGATGTTGCTGGCATACGTCCACGTCGACATCTCAACCGTCCCGCACTGTCCTGACACATGGACATGACATTGTGGAGGGCATCCAATGTTTCACCCCAACGTCTATCAATGACCTCAGTGTAGTTACATATGGCACCAGCTAGGTCACAGATACTGTCATTTACAGAGGTGTTATGAGCTCTCTGTGCCCTTAGTCCCTGTCTGTTGTATCGCTCGATTCTTGTCTGTGACTCCATGACAGCCTGGAACATGCGTGTGGTAGAAAGAGGTGCGGCATGTCTGCCAGAGGCATGATGACCAGCAGTGCTCTGACGAGAACCCCTGGGCATCTGCCTATGTGGTACCATTCCAGACATCTGGCTATGGCTGCTGTGTCCTGATACATGTGCATAGATACCACACTGTCCTGGCCAGTGCCAACCATACACTGTCCCTCAGCTAAGGGCAATGGTGATGATGGATGTACAGGCAGTATGATTGTTTGCATGGATGGGGTGGAGACTTGTGTACTGTCAATTGGTGGCCTAAAAACAGACCCTGACAAACTTGCCTGTGCCTCAACACACCTATCCTCATCATCACTGTCTGTCTCAGTGACATCAGGTTCCCTGCTGTACTGAACCAGCCCCACCTCGGCAACTGTGAGAGGAAAACAGGAAGCACACTTTAAGACCTGAACATGACTTTAGACCACATGCACACACACAAAAATACACTCCTCTGTAAAGCAGACACACACACCAGCAGTCTCAGAACATACACAGTATCAGGTGATGGTGGGGTACAGTATCACAAGCAAAACAGCCATATCACACATGTCAGCATGCAGGACATGTGTTGCTCAACAGCATGCAGTGCAAGTGTAGACAGTCCTTGTTGCTAACAGTATACATGGCTTTGATGCATGTGTTTTGTTATTAGATGATATGCCTCCCCCGGAACGCAATGCATACATGGACATGACACTGCTGTGCAGGTATTCATAACCCTGTAATGTACTGTGCACCATAACTCACAGGTGCACATACCATTGTTGGATGTGTATCTGTGTGTCAGATAGGTATCCAATGCTGATTACAGCCTCTGTGTCTTTAGCAAATAATTGTGGACATATTTTTAGCACATGCATGATGAGTATTCACACAACAACATCAGTGGTGCATGGATAATTGATGGAATACCATTCGGCCACATACCCAATGTTCGGTAGTTATGGTGAGTGTAGATCATATTGCGGACATGCCAGTCTCATCCATGACATGGCATGCTAAAACACAACTGCATATTTAAACACTACACATACCTTATGTGTGTCATATGACCTAGCCACTCAATAGCATCGCAAGACATATATGTGTCAGTTGCGCAAATGTTGATTGGTATGCATATTGTTTGGAGGTGCATATGTGTGCACACATGCAACATTAAGGTGTATAGCAATGAAAGCTATGTGTAGTACTGTGGTTACAATAACTGGATGGGGTATAGTACCATAGGCCATCATCATGAAACATCATGTGGTCACTTAAGGCTACAAATGTTTCCCAAACCAGCACTAATCATGCTGTGCCAGAACTGCACTACCTTGGCTACATTCACCATTTCACAACCAGTTGTTACATGAGTTTGTAAGGAGGCCAATAAGGAGCATTCCCTGACATGAATGTGTAGTGTGTTGCAGAGTGTTTAAATGCCCCATGATAGGCCTCTATCCCTCAGGTATACTATGTGTAATGTGTGGATGAGATTTTGGATACTGGAGTGTGTCTTTACAGAGGGTTTGGGAATCATTTATGTGTAGCATGTTAAAATGCTCTGTGTATGACATAGATGTGTATGTTATGTGCATGTTAAGTATCAACTGTGCCTATCCAATGATCACTACAGTCTAGTCACATTTGTTTGAGATGGTCTGGGTATTGCATGTGTTTGAGGCAGCTAATCACATTAGTGAGATGTGCGTGCTCTTACATCAAACATGCACAGCATGCATTATGGGTAGGTGTGCTACATGTGTACATGGCCTACATCTTAACTATAACATGCACTTTTTACTTACAATAATAAATTTAGAACACACTCACCAGCATCTGTCCACTGCCTTGATGTCACCCCAGAAGGACCTACATAGAGATGAGACAGTTTGTCAGTGGCCACAACTGTGGCATTGCTACTGTGTGTTTGCAATCTTACAGTACAACTGTTTACATTCACAGGGCTACAGATTATGTTCCAAATGATCAGTATTGCACAACAACAGGCTCCACATCTTTGAACGACACACTCCACATCTCACATATGCATGATCTACCAATACAGATAACAGTAGTCTACAGATATGCCATGTTACCTGCATGCTCCATGTGTGCCTGCTGGGTGGCTCCAACCTCCATCATAGTGTATGTCTGCTGCTGTTGTTGTTGGGCAGGTACCACCAGGCTCAGGAGCAGCTCCTCCACTCTGGTCGGGGGGGATGGATATTAACACCACCTCCTGTTCCAAGCTGTTGTCTACGCACATCAGCAGCATGCTGACGGACATCTCTGAGAAGATCACTGCAGTGGTGGTGTACCTGCTCATATGTCCGGTTATGCAGGCCTACCTCATTTACCCTGCGGACAACATCTTGCCACATTGCAGTACGCTCCTGCTGGTCCTGGCTGGTTCGTGAGAACATGTGACGGTAGTGCTGAATCATATTGCTAGTAATGATATCATCTTCAGCACTACTGTAACTGGGGTTCCTGCGATGGGCCATGATCCCTGGAAGACATAAATACAAAAATATGTCTGAGCAAGTCATATGGCACATTTAACATTATACAGTACAGATATCACTGAACTGCCATATATAGCAACCTATAAGCTAACCGAGAGTGAAACACTGTAACTGACACTTATCACTGCTCACCCCACACCTGCTTGAAAGTACCTTGCTCACTCTCTATCTAATTAACCATGTTCGGCACAGCAACAAAATAAAATCACTATATAAGACTATACAAGAGTACCTGGCACACTGTATGCAACACGATGCACCACCTAACCACAGCAGATATACATCAAGCTGATGTGTAAAGAAATATATCATCCATCACAATCAGTGTAAGGTCCAGTAAATGTATTACTATTATACCACACAACTTGTTAATGGCAAACCCGTGGCCAAAATATGTGCACAATTGGGAATACAGGTTGCATACTGCTGTACTACACTATGAATGTTGCTAGATACGCAGTTATATGTTTTACCACCCATGTCAAAGGACATGTTACAGACATGCACACTCACACATCAGACATAGTTACAGGACACAAAGGTATGACAACCCAGATAAGCTTTCAGTGTGTATTATACAGTACTGTGTGTCAGTACTTACACAACCTTAATTTTGAGAAATGTAATCTGTGATGAATACAGGGACCACACAAAACAGTGGATGCAAGCAATGTGGACATACACCATACTTTGCTGTACAGGCCCAGAGCTTCAAGTAGTACTACAGTACACACAGGATTTGCATTCAACATCGGTACCAATCAATAATCATAGATGTAGTGCTTTAGCCTCCAATGACACAACCTAGTTTAAACCAAGGGACTTAATCACACTGTATGCAATAGCACTTGTCCTGCCTAGCAACAGAATACACAGCTTTAGCTAGGATCAAAGCAAAGACCCATAATACCAGGACATAAACAGTTTCCCACTAAGCTATCCCACAGGTACATATCTTTGACGTATTCACAAACATATTGACCATCACAGTCAGTCAACAGTACAGAGAATCTATTGCAACAAGTAGATGTAGGTGTGTATGAGTATATATACATATATATATATATATATATATATATATATATATATATATATACACACATATACACATCCATTGGTCTACATATACATATACATATATATGTAGGCACATATGCACTTCACCTTTCATAGTGGGAATATCAATTATGCAAAGGATGTAAGGTGTACAGTAATGTAATAAAATCGCACAGTCTTGGGATAAACGCACTGAAGGTGTTCACAGCCCAGGTAGCTTTAGCAGGCCTTACTGGCTTCAACATTGCAAACTGAACAAACAAACCACCCACAGTGTTTAACCACCACATGTCATATACCAGCACTGTATGCTGTCTTGTTTGTCACACACTAAAACCTACATACAAATATGCGCATACTAACCTTCACCAACATATATATCTCCCCCCTTCACAAACAGTTGCAATATGTCCCCTGCTCTATGCACATATACAGATGTGAATATGTATGACACATATATATTTCTCCGTATGTGTCTGGCATACACATACAAGGTCCACACTGTTGTAAGTCCCTGAACCTCACAGCTAAACTGTTGGGCCTTGCTGCAACACATACAGGTGTCACATATGAACACACATTAACATTGGGGGGATATATATGGCAACAGATGCTTGATAAGCATACTAGACTGCTACAGCAGTTACCAATGCTAAGCTACCCTTTAATATGACTATCATGCATGTGTTGTTCTGTCACACCCATGTTTATATAATGTCAGCGCTAATCCCCACAACAGCCATTGGCTACACTACTGTACAGAACACAGATAATATGGATCAGATCTTTGACATTTAATGCTGAGCTACACATTTCACAGGTATGTCCCACTACGCACAGGTACACACAGTATTGTCCATAACAGCAGTTAAGCAGAAAATCTGTGCATAAAGAAGTACTGCTGCTACATATGAATGGTTCACATTATGTAGACTATTCTTCAATAACATCTACTACATGCCAGTAAATACATATATGTCACATACCTTTCCTTTGTATGATTTGGTAATATTTATTTTTCTTTTTCCTTTTCTCTGTCTCTCTCTCTGTCTCTCTCTCTCTGTCAGTCTCTGCAATAGAGTGATTGATTTGTTGGCAGAGATTGCAGCCTGCTTTTGTAGGAATTTGCACATGAGCATGTGATGGCCTCTGCACCAATTAATTGCATGCAGCCTGCTGTGTAGTAATTGCAGTAATCACTGTCATAGCAACCCAGTACTATAAATTGCTAACTCATGCAGGTGTGGCCCTTTCAGCTTTCCAAGATGGAGATCATCCTTGTTTGCTGTGGACATCATTGTTTAAGACAGAAGGTTGGTATAGTTTTTATATTAGAAGCCAGGGGTGTAGCCAGAGATTTATATTTTGTATTCAGAGCTAATGTTGCTGCTTCCAATACCCACTTGTCAGTGTGGAAATGTACTCACCCCTCAAAATGCGACCCCAAGATACATGGAAAGATGTACTTTCTTTTCAACTGTTACAATTAACTGCCATACAAAGCTAGTTATTGAGATGTATTCCTTTGACACAAGAATTGTTTGGAAACTGCTATACTGTGAATATTAATTTACTCAGTTCTAAACAGTTTGTGCTTTTTTAGTGTTGACATTAGCAAAAGCTGCTCAGAAAAACTGGACATATTTCAGTACTGTGAGTATGCTTACCTACATCCTTGGTAGACCCTGCACACACACGTATATTCTACATTTGGGTAGGGTTGCAGAAGTACAGACAGCGTATGTACTATTGTGTTGATTTTATCTTGCTGGACTTACAGGGTTGCTGTGTACATGTTAGTTTATCAAGGCAAGTAGTCTGTCTCCGTAACTCTCAACTGTGGACCTATCCACATGATAGCCAGAGAATAGCTTGTTATTTTTTGTCTGTGCACCACACAGGTCTTTTCAGCAGTAGAGCAATGGCATTCTTACTGTCGGTTGCTACCAGTACATGGCTTCATCTATTTGTATTTCAGTGTTGTATTCCAACATAAGGGTATGCTTCCGAAACTCCTTCCAAAGCTATTTGCACAGTGTGTAACAGCAGAAAGGCTGATATGCCTCTGTGTTTCTGCCTCTGCCAGACCTCTCAACCACTCAGGTACATATTTGAACAGACTCAGGGAAAAGTAAAGAAAAAGTCAGGGACAGTCAGGGACAACTTTAAAATATTAGTGCCATTAAGTTGAGACATTGAGAGAATCAGAGCATATGAATTAATACACCTTTCCTAAAATAAAAAAAGTGTATAACTCTTAATTATTGTCATTATTCATTAAGTGTAATTCACCAACTTTCTGGCCAAAGTCAGTAGTTTTCAGAGGATTCAGAGGACAGAGCTAAAAATTGTTTCAAAATCAGGGACATCCCTGAAACCTGGGGACAGTTGGGAGGTATGGCCTCTGCCCTAAACAGATATGCCAGTGTTTGTCCTGCTGTGATACTGTGTGGGGTTGTAAGGTGATGGTGTAACATTATTTCCTGCTAGAATGGCTGCTTCTCTAATCACAGTCATGTAATGTAATCCTACAACTATTGGTCAACATCCACAGAACAAGTTGTGTGGTATGGTATTCCTATTTTTCCTTTACGTTCACTCATTCTGATGCATGATATATTTATTTAAGCACCAACTTGATGTACAGCTACCGTGGCTTAGTGGTACTTCATGTTGTGTAGTGTGTGCAAGGTCCGGGGTTCAAGACTGACAGAGGTGTTTTATTTTGCTCCTGAGCAGAACAAGAGTCCTCACATACAGAGTGACTAAGGCACTTTTAAGCAGCTGTAAGCGGGTTTGCGCATTGCTGCACATAGCTTAGCCAAGCGCAAACAAGCGCAAACTCGCGCAAACCTGCTAACTACTGCTTAATAGTGTTTACTCCCGCTAACCCCTGTGGTCATTTCTTTGGGAGAAAAGAAAAATGGGGAGATAGGAAAGTGGTGAAAAAGGGGCACAAAGAGGAAAAGACAGTATGGAAAATAGCTCGGGATGTGAAGGGGCACAAAGAGGAAAAGACAGTATGGAAAATAGCTCGGGATGTGCAGGATGGGTGTAGGGAAGGTCCATAGCTGCCCATTTCTTCAACAGCAACAGCTGTGCATATGCAATAAATTTGGAGGTAGATACGAAACCTTCAACTGCTGACTGAGGGGTGAGGACAACAAAGTATGTTGTAATGCCAATTAAATAACATTTCATGTGTCCAGTGTGTGTGTGTGAAAATGGGCAGCTATGTATGGGGCATATTTTTTTTTTGGGAGCAGATTGCCCTTTTTTTCAGGTGAGAGTAGAATGTGGGGTAGGGGAAGTAGGTATATTTGGAGAGGTAGGTTGGGGAGGTAAACAAACAAGACGCATACAGGGGCGGTATGACACGTGGTGGGTGAACACCTTTGATGGGGAGGGATGTTTGGAAATCGCAAGCCCATGAGCCCCCAGATGGAAAAAGTGGGACTGAGGTCCCCACCTATGGGCAGTCACAACTGCACCTTCACGGCCCAGAGGGTGGCTGTGCTGGGGGCTGTGTAGGAGGGGCAGGCTGACCCAGGAGTTGCACCACTCGAGCCTCAAGCTGGCATAGAGGTTCTGCAACAGAACATTCAATCTCTCTACGCACCACAGCCCGGACCATTCGAAGGGTGATAGGTGGCCCTCCTCCACCCACGCTTGCACGGGGGGGGCCAAGCCCCATCCCCTACAGTGCTTCTACTCGAAGAGGACACAGGGCCAACAGAGGAGGAGGTCCCAGGCTGGGCACCGGATCTGCTGGTACCAATCAATAATCATAGATGTAGTGCTTTAGCCTCCAATGACACAACCTAGTTTAAACCAAGGGACTTAATCACACTGTATGCAATAGCACTTGTTCTGCCTAGCAACAGAATACACAGCTTTAGCTAGGATCAAAGCAAAGACCCATAATACCAGGACATAAACAGTTTCCCACTAAGCTATCCCACAGGTACATATCTTTGACGTATTCACAAACATATTGACCATCACAGTCAGTCAACAGTACAGAGAATCTATTGCAACAAGTAGATGTAGGTGTGTATGAGTATATATACATACATACATATATATATATATATATATATATATATATATATACACACACATATACACATCCATTGGTCTACATATACATATACATATATATGTAGGCACATATGCACTTCACCTTTCATAGTGGGAATATCAATTATGCAAAGGATGTAAGGTGTACAGTAATGTAATAAAATCGCACAGTCTTGGGATAAACGCACTGAAGGTGTTCACAGCCCAGGTAGCTTTAGCAGGCCTTACTGGCTTCAACATTGCAAACTGAACAAACAAACCACCCACAGTGTTTAACCACCACATGTCATATACCAGCACTGTATGCTGTCTTGTTTGTCACACACTAAAACCTACATACAAACATGCGCATACTAACCTTCACCAACATATATATCTCCCCCCTTCACAAACAGTTGCAATATGTCCCCTGCTCTATGCACATATACAGATGTGAATATGTATGACACATATATATTTCTCCGTATGTGTGTGGCATACACATACAAGGTCCACACTGTTGTAAGTCCCTGAACCTCACAGCTAAACTGTTGGGCCTTGCTGCAACAAATACAGGTGTCACATATGAACACACATTAACATTGGGGGGATATATATGGCAACATATGCTTGATAAGCATACTAGACTGCTACAGCAGTTACCAAGGCTAAGCTACCCTTTAATATGACTATCATGCATGTGTTGTTCTGTCACACCCATGTTTATATAATGTCAGCGCTAATCCCCACAACAGCCATTGGCTACACTACTGTACAGAACACAGATAATATGGATCAGATCTTTGACATTTAATGCTGAGCTACACATTTCACAGGTATGTCCCACTACGCACAGGTACACACAGTATTGTCCATAACAGCAGTTAAGCAGAAAATCTGTGCATAAAGAAGTACTGCTGCTACATATGAATGGTTCACATTATGTAGACTATTCTTCAATAACATCTACTACATGCCAGTAAATACATATATGTCACATACCTTTCCTTTGTATGATTTGGTAATATTTATTTTTCTTTTTCCTTTTCTCTGTCTCTCTCTTTCTCTCTGTCTCTCTCTCTGTCAGTCTCTGCAATAGAGTGATTGATTTGTTGGCAGAGATTGCAGCCTGCTTTTGTAGGAATTTGCACATGAGCATGTGATGGCCTCTGCACCAATTAATTGCATGCAGCCTGCTGTGTAGTAATTGCAGTAATCACTGTCATAGCAACCCAGTACTATAAATTGCTAACTCATGCAGGTGTGGCCCTTTCAGCTTTCCAAGATGGAGATCATCCTTGTTTGCTGTGGACATCATTGTTTAAGACAGAAGGTTGGTATAGTTCTTATATTAGAAGCCAGGGGTGTAGCCAAAGATTTATATTTTGTATTCAGAGCTAATGTTGCTGCTTCCAATACCCACTTGTCAGTGTGGAAATGTACTCACCCCTCAAAATGCTACCCCAAGATACATGGAAAGATGTACTTTCTTTTCAACTGTTACAATTAACTGCCATACAAAGCTAGTTATTGAGATGTATTCCTTTGACACAAGAATTGTTTGTAAACTGCTATACTGTGAATATTAATTTACTCAGTTCTAAACAGTTTGTGCTTTTTTAGTGTTGACATTAGCAAAAGCTGCTCAGAAAAACTGGACACATTTCAGTACTGTGAGTATGCTTACCTACATCCTTGGTAGACCCTGCACACACACGTATATTCTACATTTGGGTAGGGTTGCAGAAGTACAGACAGCGTATGTACTATTGTGTTGATTTTATCTTGCTGGACTTACAGGGTTGCTGTGTACATGTTAGTTTATCAAGGCAAGTAGTCTGTCTCCGTAACTCTCAACTGTGGACCTATCCACATGATAGCCAGAGAATAGCTTGTTATTTTTTGTCTGTGCACCACACACGTCTTCTCAGCACTAGAGCAATGGCATTCTTACTGTTGGTTGCTACCAGTACATGGCTTCATCTATTTGTATTTCAGTGTTGTATTCCAACATAAGGGTATGCTTCCGAAACTCCTTCCAAAGCTATTTGCACAGTGTGTAACAGCAGAAAGGCTGATATGCCTCTGTGTTTCTGCCTCTGAAAGACCTCTCAACCACTCAGGTACATATTTGAACAGACTCAGGGAAAAGTAAAGAAAAAGTCAGGGACAGTCAGGGACAACTTTAAAATATTAGTGCCATTAAGTTGAGACATTGAGAGAATCAGAGCATATGAATTAATACACCTTTCCTAAAATAAAAAAAGTGTATAACTCTTAATTATTGTCATTATTCATTAAGTGTAATTCACCAACTTTCTGGCCAAAGTCAGTAGTTTTCAGAGGGATTCAGAGGGACAGAGCTAAAAATTGTTTCAAAATCAGGGACATCCCTGAAACTTGGGGACAGTTGGGAGGTATGGCCTCTGCCCTAAACAGATATGCCAGTGTTTGTCCTGCTGTGATACTGTGTGGGGTTGTAAGGTGATGGTGTAACATTATTTCCTGCTAGAATGGCTGCTTCTCTAATCACAGTCATGTAATGTAATCCTACAACTATTGGTCAACATCCACAGAACAAGTTGTGTGGTATGGTATTCCTATTTTTCCTTTACGTTCACTCATTCTGATGCATGATATATTTATTTAAGCACCAACTTGATGTACAGCTACCGTGGCTTAGTGGTACTTCATGTTGTGTAGTGTGTGCAAGGTCCGGGGTTCAAGACTGACAGAGGTGTTTTATTTTGCTCCTGAGCAGAACAAAGAGTCCTCACATACAGAGTGACTAAGGCACTTTTAAGCAGCTGTAAGCAGGTTTGTGCATTGCTGCGCATAGCTTAGCCAAGCGCAAACAAGCGCAAACTCGCGCAAACCTGCTAACTACTGCTTAATAGTGTTTACTCCCGCTAACCCCCGCGGTCATTTCTTTGGGAGAAAAGAAAAATGGTTAGATAGGAAAGTGGTGAAAAAGGGGCACAAAGAGGAAAAGACAGTATGGAAAATAGCTCGGGATGTGCAGGATGGGTGTAGGGAAGGTCCATAGCTGCCCATTTCTTCAACAGCAACAGCTGTGCATATGCAATAAATTTGGAGGTAGATACGAAACCTTCAACTGCTGACTGAGGGGTGAGGACAACAAAGTATGTTGTAATGCCAATTAAATAACATTTCATGTGTCCAGTGGATGTGTGTGCAAAATGGGCAGCTATGTATGGGGCATATTTTTTTTTTGGGAGCAGATTGCCCTTTTTTTTCAGGTGAGAGTAGAATGTGGGGTAGGGGAAGTAGGTATATTTGGAGAGGTAGGTTGGGGAGGTAAACAGACAAGACAAACAAGACGCATACAGGGGTGGTATATGACACGTGGTGGGTGAACACCTTTGATGGGGAGGGATGTTTGGAAATCGCAAGCCCATGAGCCCCCAGATGGAAACAGTGGGACTGA
The DNA here is from genome assembly GCF_019279795.1 of Protopterus annectens. Classification (NCBI taxonomy): domain Eukaryota; kingdom Metazoa; phylum Chordata; order Ceratodontiformes; family Protopteridae; genus Protopterus; species Protopterus annectens. The sequence continues at coordinate 488,738,807 of NC_056735.1, forward strand.
GGTCCCCACCTATGGGCAGTCACAACTGCACCTTCACGGCCCAGAGGGTGGCTGTGCTGGGGGCTGTGTAGGAGGGGCAGGCTGACCCAGGAGTTGCGCCACTCGAGCCTCAAGCTGGCATAGAGGTTCTGCAACAGAACATTCAATCTCTCTACGCACCACAGCCCGGACCATTCGAAGGGTGATAGGTGGCCCTCCTCCACCCACGCTTGCACGGGGGGGGCCAAGCCCCATCCCCTACAGTGCTTCTACTCGAAGAGGACACAGGGCCAACAGAGGAGGAGGTCCCAGGCTGGGCACCGGATCTGCTGGTGCCAGGTGCCATGGCCAGCTGAGGTGGGACAGGTGGGTCCGCTGGGACTGGTCTTCCCATGCGAACTATGTTTTGGAGAGTTTAATAAAGATATGGGTTAGTAACAGTCAACAGCATTGACAATTAGTTATAACACCATGCAGACGTATTCCCATTAACCCAACACACCAGATTTTCAACAGTTGAAAAGAAAGCATAACGCATGCATATATAGAACAATAGTGGACATTACAACAGCATGCAGGCTGAATTGATGGCAACAGGCCACCAATAATGTGGTATTTTAACAGGGCACATGCATAGAAATAAATGCAAATAGTTATAATCCAGTAGGACATATGTCCCAACAAATGTTTTGAGATTAAACATACCGATTGAGGTGTGGAATTGCATTTTTTATGCACATACAGTAGGGTGGAGAAAGATAGCTCAATTAACAACTTATATATCCTTCTAGTTTTCACTACATTCCTATTAACTGCAGTTATATGTCCCTTACATGTATTATTACACTACCCAATGTCCTTATATTGTGCAACTGGATTTTGCTAGATCATTATATACATGAGCTGTATCTTACATACAAACTGTCCAGGTTGCAGATGTTACTGCTACATATTGTGAGAGTTGCTCACACACACTACTGCTAAGATGGTACACTGACAGCTCTACTTTCATATAATTATTATCTAGATATGTTCAGGTGAAAGTATCAGTTATATGTTAACAGCTCCCTACATTCCTGGCAGCACACTGACATTTCTGGGGAACACAATACCAAGCTACTCATGTGCCAGATTAACCTGTACATGCTGGGCATGAACCAACAGTTGAGGGCTGTAAATATGCATAAAAGCTACTGGCACTCCCTTCATTCACGTTACATGGGCCTACCCAAGTGTGGGTTGACACTGCTTAATACAACACTACTATTTGTAGACTGCAACAGTACAACAACATATCAAAGAAAATGACACAGATGCACTCCAGGAATTATACATTTATTAAAGGATTATTACAACTTTATTTATTGGGTTAAAACACTTTTTGAAGGCTCTCTCATTTATTTTATATAACAGTACATGAAGTATAATTACTAACCTGTCTGATGACGCAGCCTTTGCAGCCTATCTTCGTGGGCTTGCTGATTCATAGCGCGGACACCTGCAGCTGTGAAGTAAATAAAGTGATATTGAGACATACCTATCCATAGTATAGACAAGCATAGCAATTCTTAACTACTTAATACAATGGCTACTTACTCAGTACTGGGGCATCAGGCATCGCACGGGATTCCTGGATCCACTGGTCCAGTTGATCCTCCCTACGTCGCTTCAGGTCAGAATAATGGTGCCTGATCTGCTCATCAGTCCAAGGAACACCAGTGGCACTGGTGAGATCACGAGCAAGACTGTTCCAGGACTCCGTTTTATATTGGGTACCCTGGTACTGGCCCTGCGGAGTCTTTCCTCATGACTGTGGACAAGGAGCCAAATCATTACTTTGGAATCCTCAATGCCCCAAGCGTCGCGCTCTAAATCGAGTGCCTCCTCCAACACCGGCCATGCTGACTGCAGAAGGAAGCTACAACCAGTTATAGCAAGTATTCCCACCTGTGGAGCTTAAATATGCCTCATTTCCCGCACTTATTTGTGATTGGCCAGTTTTGAAAAAACCTCAGCTGTAGGCACACCTGCTTAGCTGATGTTGGCAATATTTAAAATTCCTTTGATAGATATGTGTCTGTTGAAAGTGCATGTTTATGAAATGCTGTCATGGCTAAGTGGTTAAGTACTGTGACTATAGTGCTCAGTATCCAGAGTTCGAGCCCTGCCACTGCTTATTTTCCTACTGGTCAGACCTGACTGGTTAAGGTATAGTAAAAGAGGTGTGGCCGTGTTTAACCAACTTTGCCCGACTTTGCCCAACGTTGCTCAATGTTGTTTGACGTTGCCCGACATTGCGCTGGATTAGCGCGGTGTGCAGCTACGCGCAAATATGTTGTGATTGCACTTGTTAGTGCGATACACAGCTACGTGCACAGACATTGCACTGGTTAATGAGGTGCATAGCTACGAGCAATTGGATTTAAATATGCTCAATAATGGTAAAATGTGCTTAGCAGTACTTTATATTGCTTCAAATAGGGTACTCATGCCTCAGAATGCATAACCATTTCACCTTTATATATATATATATATATATATATATATGTATAAAATTCGTTCACTACTACATTTAACTTTTCAATGCTTTTTACAAAACTTATACATAAAAAATGTCAGGAAATATTTTTGTATACAGATTTCCAACAGAAAATGGAACGTGCAGTAGTGGAACTTGAACCAGGAATGCCTCCTCTTTGTGCGAAGGCTCTAACCACTACGCTATCGCTATTTTGCTTAATTTGCATATATTTTTCTTATTATCCTCTTCTGGTGTCTAAACTGTTAACTGTAGCCAAGCAATGGGCAAATCCACGCAAACACAAGCAAATACGGGCAGCTATATCGGATGAAAAAAAAAAAATTAAAAATCCTTCTATTTTTAATTTTGTCAGTTGTTTAACATATGGGGGAGTGTAGTGTTACATTGTGCACATGTAAGCGGACTCGCTCATGTAACTTGACATTGCGGCATTTATTCATTGCAGGGGCGTGGATTTTTGAACTGCTCGGAAGTCCGACATGCTCCCTACACTCGTCCAAGCTCTGTGTAAGCTTTAGAGTTGTGGCAACGCACCCAGATTAATATGCATGGCGTTCTGCCGTCATACTCTTAGACTGGTGCTTCCGTGCAAGACTAATCTAGTCTTACACGGAAGATTAGTAAATCCTGGGGATTATCATAATGCACTGGTACATTTAACATCAAGAAGACAATTTAAATTTTAATTTAAAGCACAAAAATTTTATTTCAGAGACCTGGGTCTTGTGTTCATAATTAAATGAATGTGTCAGAGACAGGTGGAGCCATTACTGCACTGAAACATCATATTAGAACCCTTTATGAAGCATTTTCACAGCAACCTTTCCAGCTGTGTTTTATAAATTAACTAGAAGTGTTCTGCTCTTGAAGTGCGGATACAGGAGTTTTACAGCATAGCATATGGCAGCACAAGCATTCAATATAACCATTAATAGTATTCTTACAACACCCTGACAATGTGTTTGTAGGTGGAGGACTTTGAGACAAGAAATGTGTAAATTACTATAATAGAGAGTCAGGAAATGAATGTCAGAAATCTTAAGTCTTGCCATGCAATATTAAGCATATCAGAACTACACTGACAATCTGCAAATAGAATATCATATTGTAATACTAAAATATTTAAATCAAAAGGATTATTTACCATTCATAAAATGGAATTGCAAAAAAAAGTGATGACATTTAACTTGAAAGTGGTAGTGCTTTTTGCTTTCCACCTTGGCGCTTCTCTTAATATTTACTTTTAACATAATTTTAATTTCATAGCATAGCTATTATTGCTTTAATGACCTTAGTGTGAGGATGTTACTTTTAAAAATGTAACAGCTGTATTGTTATCTACTCTATAAAAATATATGTAACACATTAAATAGTGTATTATTGTTTATTTATTTATTTATTTATTGCATTTGTTTTCCGGGATGGTCCACAGGGCCTAGGTGAGCCCATTTTCACTGGATGCCCGAGGGGAAAAGCTCCACAGAATTTGTAGTCAAGTATAATAACATATACTAAATTTCTTGTTAGCACTTACTAACTTTTCATCCTACAATGACAATTTAAAATCTGCTTTTATAAATAAGTCATACCATTAATACCTAAATAAAAATTATATGAAGCTTCTAGTTCACAACTTAACTTCTTTCCAAAAGTGAGAAGTGCCGTCACATCTTGGAATATGCAGAATCTATATTTACACCAGCTATAAATTAATACAAGTCAACTGCCATCTAATAAGAAGTTAAGAATTGAGGCAGTCCAGTTAAATCAGGCAGGAAGTTGTTGGATTTATGTGAATTAAACAGGTAACTTAGTTACCAAGCATAATTTAGTACAATTTCACATATAAATATGCACGTAAATAATCTTATTTATAAATACATTAAAAACAAATAAAAGAGTCTCCTATTATTATCTGGCAGTTAGTGCAGAAGATTAGAGCTACTGCACTGAGTGTCCGAGAGAGATAGTAGGATGCACACTGTGGGACAAACGAAGAAATGAGAACATCAGAGCAGAAAACAAGGTAGCTCCAATTGCAGAGAAGGTTAAAGAGAACAGATGGTGGTGGTTTGGGCATATGCATGAAAGCAGAAGACAATCTTGTAAAGAAGGTTTGGGAGAGACAAGAAGAAGGCATCCAGCAAAAAAATGGATGAACCGTATGAGAGAAGACCTGTTACAATCAGGCATGGCAACTGGAGGATGTAAGAGAGTGACACTGAATCAAGAAAGCTAGCGACAGTTAATGCAACACCCACACCTCATGTGGAAATTTAAAAAAAAAGAATGGTGATAATTAGGGCTACTGCTCTGTATGAGGTGCTTCCTTTAGTTAGCGGAGTCATACAGCAGCCTCTATTTGCTTACTGTGTTACTCTGAGCAAGTCACTTAAGCAGGCAGTGCTCCCAGGCTAAGTCAGAAAAAGCTGTCTACATGTTTTACAGTTCTCTACTCTGATTAACAAACGCAAATAAATACATTTTTAAAATATTAAATTACTGGGGTAACATGCTGTAAAAAGTTTCTAGATGAAAAGAAGCACTAATGATTTTTTGGTAGAATATCCAGCCTTAAAAATCAGAAAGTACAATTGTGTAAAATCTTACCACAACAGTACCATAGCAGTAAATGTCCTTCTCTTCACTGTTGCAGCATTCATAACATTAGGGATCCCCTACCAAGGGCATCCCAATGTCTGGCCAGCATACGAAAGCCTAAGCTTGCTTTAAGGTACGCCATATGTCATGCGTATGCTCCTCATGTAGCATAGGACATAAAGGTGACATCCGGACTTACCATCCCTAGAACTGAGAGCCCCAGTAGGAATGCTAGGCCAAGGAAAAAAGAGATAACCAGTACATCCAGAAGACAAATGGTCCAGGAAAGGAGGGAGGGAGTGAATGCTACAACAGTGAAGAGACAGACATCTACAGTTATAGTAAGATTTTACACAACTGTACTATGTTCTTCCATTTCACTGTTGCACTATTCATAACATTAAGGAGAGTGCCAAAGCTCAGGAAGAAACTTGGGAGGAAGATGGACCAGCAGAGCCCTCAAGGAAGCCAATGATGGATGGCCCTAGCAAAACCATCTTTAGCTCTGCAAATTCCATCCAACTTGTAGTGCTTAGTAAATGTATGCTCAGAAGTCCATGTAGCTGCCTCAAGAATAGAGTTAGTATCCAAACCCTTGAAAAAGCACCAGAAGAAACCACAACTCCAATAGAATGAGCCTTAACAGAACAAGGAAGGCCATGAAAAGAATACCAAAAAGAAATAGCTTTAGAGATCCAAGAAGAAATAGTTTTCTTTGACATAGCTAATCCTAAGGACCTAGGATGAAAGGAAAGAAAGACCTGATCAGATTTCCTAATAGTCTTAGTCTTATCCAAATAAAATCTGAGTTGTCTATGCACATCCAACATGTGCAGCATCTTCTCCCTGGCAGATTGTGGAGAAGGGAAAAAAAGTGGGCAAATGAATAGACTGATTAGGGAAACTCATTCACCACTTTGGGCATCAAAGAAGGATTAGTATGCAAGGATACCCTGTCCTTATGAAACACCAGAAAAGGAGGACAAGCCATAAGGGCTTGAAGCTCAAATGTTCATCTGGCAGATGTCAGGGCTTACAAAAAGTACAGTCTTCCAAGAGCAGTTCTGCAGGGAAGCTGAAGATGCAGGCTTAAAAGGAGCCGGAGTCAATTTCTCCAAAATAAAATTAAGATCCCAGGGAGAATGAACACGCTATTAGGAGGCCTAATATGAAGAATGCCTTTAAGGAATTGTTTAGCTGCAAATCTAGAAGTTAAAGGAGGAGATAAAGGCAGACAAGCAGAGATAGCTGACAAGTGGGCCTTAACAGAAGAATAAGCCAACCCAGCATAGAGTAATTCACAGATAAGAAAGAACCAAAGGGGCATCCACAGAAAGTGGATCCAAGTTATGAGAAAGGCACCAAAGAGAAATCCACTTCTATTTGGATAAGGAGGATTTCCTAGTAGTAGGTTTTCTGGCCTCCTGCAGGACCCTAAGCACATTCTCAGAAAAAAATGTGCCTATGTGGAATCAAAATCCTATCACCCACAGTGTCTACTGAAGAGTGGACAGGTGGGCACAGATGAGAGATCTTTTTTCCTATGAGAGAAGGTCCACCCTGTGAGGTAACTTGTGATGATTGCCTTTGGCTAAATGCAGAAGAAGAGAGAACCAATGCTGTCACGGCCAAAAGGGAGTCACCAAGATTTTGGAAGCATCCTGTTGAACTTTGAACAAGACTTCTGGAATGAGAGGAAGGGGAGGTAAAGCATAGAGAAACATCCCCTTCCAAGAAAAAGATAGGGCATCCACCTTCCAAACCAGAGGACCTGGGACTCTGGCACAAAATAGAGGAAGTTGTCTGTTCAGAAGGGAGGCAAAAATCTTTTTGAGGAGTACCCTACTGGTGGACAATGTGCAGAAACACATCCCTGTGAAGCATCCATTTGTGGGATTGAGTTAAGGACCTGCTCAGAATTTCTGCCATAATATTTTGACCTGAGGGAATGTAAACTGCCTGAAGAGTCACTTGATACTGGATAGCAAGATCTCACACTAGGAGTGCTACCCAGCAAAGAAGATAAGATCTTGTCCCCCATTTATTTAAATACCACATCATTGTGGTATTGTCTGTAAACACCTTGAGAGGTCCTGGGGAGAATAGAAGATGAAAAGCCTGAAGCACCAGAAGAAGAGCTCTTATCTCTTTGACGATGATATGCTCTTTCTGTAGAAGAGGCAACTACACCCCCCAAACCTTTAGGGAACCAAAAGCTGTTTCTCATCCCACATCTGAAGCATCTGTGAACAGCTCCTTAGAGGGAAGAAGGGGATGAAAGGGGATCCCTGGATTTAGAGACAACTTCTGGATTCACCAGTGGAGTTCCTTCTTGAGAAAAGGCAGAAGAGGAACTACAAATTCTAGGGGATTCACATGTTGAAGTCAAACTGACTCCGGAAACCACTTGAAGCTTTCTCAAATGGAGTTTGGCCAGAAGAAGCATAGGGATGGTGGATGCCATGAACCCCAGAGCACTCGGAAATTCTCTGGCTGTTATGGAGACCAGAGGAAGAAGAGTTTGAAAGAAATAAATGAGAGTTAAGGCTTTGGGAGGAGGCAGGGATGCCAGCAAAGGCACAATCTGTATCCTGCACCCCAGAAAAACATGGTCTTGAGAAGGAGTCAGAAAAGCCTTTTTGAAGTTTACTGTGAACTCCAGGCTTTGCCGAAGAGAAATGATAAAATGAAGATTTTACAAGAGGATCTCTGGAGAGGATGCCTGAAAAAAATGGTTGTCCAAGTAAGGAAAGACTTGGCTCCCCTGAATCTTGCAAAAAGCAATCACTGATATGAGGCACTTGGTGAATACTCTTGGGGCAGTAGAAAGGCCAAAGGGCAAAGCAGAGAACTGAAAATGTCAGGAAATAGAGAAACGTAAAAACTTCCTGAAAAGGGGATGAACTGGAATATGGAGATAAGCATCCTTGAGATCCAGAGACACCAAATAAGCCTGAGGAAGCAGAAGAGGGGAACAAAGTCTGAAGGGACAACAATCGAAAGGAGGGCACCTTTAGAAAAGTGTTCAAAAGAGAGACGTCTAGAATTGGTCCGCAAGTACCTTCTTTCCTGGGCACTAGAAGCATTCTGGAATAAACTCCCTTCCCCATTGAGACACATGCATTTCTTGAATAGTACCCTGAATCAAATGATCCCAAAGTACCTCTGGAAGGAAAGATAGCTACTCCTGAGGGGGCTGAGGAATACTCATAAAAGGGGGAAGGGATTTCCACATATGAAATACTCCTGGTGAATAATGGACAGAACCCAGGAATCTTAAGTAATCTGTAGCCAAACAGGAAGAGAGCAGGAGACGAGAAGAGAAAGAGGAAACTGGCTGAATGAGATAGTCAAACAGCATCTGGTTTATCAGGAAAAGGAGACTTCTGAGGCACAGAAGTCTAAGTAGCTTTAGCAGGATGAGCCCTTTTGCCGATTACCTGCAAACAAAAGCTGACTTACTAGGGTAATTTCTCTGGAATTTAGGCACAGGAGAAGCAAACACGCTTAAGTTCCTGTAAAGCCCTACCCTTGTCCTGAAGGGACTTTAACAAGGCAACAGCAGCTTCACCAAACAAGTGTTTATTGTCAAGAGGGGCATCCAACAACTTAGCTTTAATATCATGAGGCAAAAGTTGAAGCTGAAGCTAAGAATACCTCCTCATCACTAACCCAAAAGCAGCATCCCTAGAAGAAGCATCTGTTGCATCATAACTACACTTGATGGAATGACAAGCCACCTAGGAAGATGTCCCTAATAGGAAAGGGCAGAAGTCTTACCCTCAGAGTCTGGAAGGTCAGAAATAACCTGACAAGCCTGGAATAAGAGAGCCAACAAATACCTGGTCATAGGGGTCTGATAATTAACAGCCCTAAAATCCAAGGTGGCAGAGGTATAAACCTTCTTGCCTAGCCTTTCCATGGTCCTGCTATCTTTATAAGAGGGCAGTAACTTGGGAGAAGGAAGCAATTGAGAGGGCTTGTCAGTGGCTACAAACACCACCAAGGGGTCGGTGGAAGAACATTTGTACAAAAATCTACAGTCCTCAGACACTCTATAGAATCTATCAAGTTTCTTGGGAGCAGGAGGCTGAGAATCTGGAGACTTAAAACCATTAAAAAATGCATCCAGTAAGGCAGCCAGAACAGCAGGAACTGCAGAAGGCCAAGGAGAGTCCATCTGCAGCAACTCTTAGTACCTTTTTTGTACCTCAGAGACCTGAGCACAATTCAACTTGAACTGCATCGTCCTTGAGATTGTGTCCTCAAAAGAAATCTCTTCAAACGGTGTACCAGGACTAGAAGACTCTTCTTCCTCTGAGCCATAATCCAAAGGAGAATGAATCTAGAAGTAAGCAAGGGATTACTCATTTGAATCCATCTCTTCCTCAGAAGAATCTTGTTCCCAGAGTTTTTTTAAGGGGAGTAGAGAACCAAGGGGGGGTTAGGAACAGAAACTTCCCGAGGAGGTTTCAGTGCCATCAAAAAAAAGCAAACAAACCCTGAATAAAGGACTGCCACTCAGTTTCAAGGTCCTTTGGTGCAGGAGTAATGTGCTTATTCTTTTGCTTTTTCTTCAATGGGATGTCTGCCTTTTAAAACTTGGAAGGTTCTGACCCAGGACAGCACTCAATGGTAGTAGGGACTTCTTCTGTGACTAATATTTGAGGAACACCCCTGGGCCACTCTGAGATAATAAGCCATGGCTCCCCCTGAGCGTCTGATGCAGTCTTCTGCAATGCCTCCTTGAACGTGCTTAAAGTCGCATCCCTACTGGCCTCCAACCAGACCACAGCACAGGAATCCAATGATAAAGCCGGGCAAATCTCTGGGCATTTACTTGCCTCAGCAGAGACATCCGATAGATGCTGCACAGCAGAAGATTCCAGCATAGGCTTCTTGGCCTTCTTCTTCACTGACAGCTGTCCCTCATAGTGGGAGGTTCCCTCCATTGTGTATTTTGTGAGAATCTTAAGATGTTGATATTCAAAATAAAGCACTAAAGGAGAGTGTCTACTATACAGGGTTTTAGGTACAAATGCCTGACAGATGGAACACGATGTATAGTCATGCGAGGCACCAAATCAAAACAGACATTGTTCATGGTGGTCTTTATGGGGAATCTGTCTCCCACACTGGCATCTACCCATCTTGGATGACATGAAACTCCACAAGCAACAAAAAGAAAAGATAAGTAAAAAAAGAACACCAACGGGGCACTTATCTGCAACAGCTCGGTAAAACCAGCAATGGAACATTGGCGTTCAGACCAATGATCAAGAGATGACATTCAGACTGGAGGAAATATTTCTGGGATGGTATGTCCAGACATCACCTTTATGCCCTACGCTATTCGAGAAGCATACATGTGACGTACGGCATTACCTTAAAGCAATCTTAGGCTTTGGTATACTGGCCGGATGTCCGGCCCCTTGGCAGGGGATCCCTAATGTTCTGAATACTGGAACAGTGAAATGGAAGGACATCACATGTTTCTTACTGAACTTATGACTGGGATTCATAGAAAATGAAGCAGCAGTGCAATTCAGCCCCCTAATGAAATGTCAGCACTCATAACTCTAAGCTGTGACAAGCCAGAAAAAAAAAAAAAAAAAAAAACAAAAACAAAGAAACTGCAGTAAAAGAATGAAAATTGAATATGGTTGTCCTCCTTTAAACTTTTTATTTTTTTTTTTTTGCAATAGCATGCCCCTCTGCATCCCCGATGTGTGGGGCAAGCCCCCACACCTCCTGAACTTATATATACTAACACCAAGATCACCATACCTCCGAGAAAATGGAAAAATCCAATACATGACCATCTTGGACTTAACATATGTACATCTGTTTTTTCAGCCATTCAGTCTCAGCATTAGGAGACTTGATAAAGCAGGTCCCGAGTTCTGACATTTCAAATGGTTACCATGCAAAAAACTCTGCACCGATGTGCTAAGCTGCACTGCTGTGCCATTTTGCAATTCACAGAACATAGGGTGACATACAAGAGTGGAGGAAGATGCACACAGGTGGATTATATGTAGGACGTCTGTACTATGCACATATTCTAAAAGAACAAGGCACCAGGCTACTCATGGCCTCATTAGCATATGCCCAACCCACCACCAACCATTTTTAAATATGGCACCAAAATCATTACTGTACGGTGACATGGAGTTATGCTTCTAGGTAACGTGCTCTATGAATCGGAGAAGCTTGTCAAGTACTTTAGACTTTCAGTCAAGGTAAGGTTTTTTTTAAAACATAGACACACAGACAAACACACACTTAATTTTCAATTCTAACTAATCGTCAAAAGACTCAAACAGGTAAACATGCGAGATGCTGCAAAAACATTACTAGGTTTGCTGGAAGTCTCTCATACTGATCTCACCACTGTCAGGCATCAGAGAAAAAAAGATTGACTGAAACTTTTTAATGCAAGAACAGTATTCCAACTAAAACTTATTCATAACACCCTTCATAGATGCAACAATTGCTCAGCTCTGATCAGTCCAGCACAAACCAAAAAGACCATTTGTGAACTATACTGCAGAATGTGGCCCACATCTGGAAAGACATTCAAAGCCAAGCACCCATCTACCTATGCCAGCTGACATCACTTTTACCATGAATGTCTCATGTGCCCGGTTTCAAACTGATATGTGGCCAGTCAGACCTGATTCTTTTCTGCCTTTCAACTCTACAGGTTGGAAATCCACAAAGAGAGAACTTTGTGTATGCTATGTGAATAAAAAGAGACAAAGGCAGCAATAGAAGGGGAAGGGTATTTACCATCCCCATCCCTAAGGGTTCCCAGTTTAAGAGGGGATGGAAGAAGGGTAACTGGACTACAATAGTGAGCACACTTTAACATCTACAATTATGGTAAGCCTATTACACAAATGTACTGTGTACCTCATCTGGTTCAATGCTACAGTCATTACTTGAGGGAAGATTACTAGAGCTGGCAGCCATTGTTTGGGGGGGGGGGGTTAAAGAGACCACAGTTGAAGAGGGTCAGTTTACCCTTCAGAATCACAGAGGCAAATCTTGTACTAGCCCTAGAGATCACGTCCATTATTTAATGCTAAAAAAAGTTGGAGAGAGGCCATCTTTTGGACTAGCATTCACAGAAAAAAAAGTTGCAATAAAATTATCCTTGCTAAATGGAACCACCATCCCACAGAACTCAAAGAAATTACAGAATATTCACTTTCCAGGAAAAAACTAGGAAAACATCTTAAACCAACATACAACGAACTATACATGTTTAGTTGATAAGTGCTAATCTGTACCCCTTCTCATACGACTGTCAAGCTCTCCTTTACTAATCCCAATCCATAGGAGACATTTTCTTTCTGTATATTTAAATAGTTTTGTGACTGTTTGTGACACCTCACCTCTGGGCCAGTAATCAAGGAGCCTCAATCCTCACCACTGGAACCTTTGAGGAATGTTCACGGAGAGGATAACAGGTACACACCCAATATTTCCAGATGCAGCCCTCTGTATCATGTACAGTCAAGCACAATTTCTCTTAAGAACACATGGGGAACACAGTCAGTCCGGGGCAGGTTTCTCCATCTTTCCCCAGATCCCCACTAGCACAGCTATAGAACTGGGATCTCAGCTGCTTGTCCAAGCCAAGACCTCCAGCACCCCCTCTGTCCCACCAGTGCTTCGTGTCCCTGCCCAAGTAGCTGACACACACTCTTGAAGATTTGATTTACACACACACACACACACACACACACACACACACACACACACACACACCTGGGAAAGGCTGGCACAGGTTTACTAACTATGCCCCTTCTGCCCAGACTATAAGGTAGTTACCACTGCCACCAGACACTCCTGCCAGCTACCTTAAGGCCCTTACAAGGGTGCCCAATATACTGAGTGAAATTAATATTAATACAAATGGTAGTTTAACCAACATCAAGTCTATTAGGAGTGTCACCAAATAAATATGCAAATACTCTCAAAATGTAAATATTTGTATAAAGATCAGCCAAAATGAATGGTTTAAAATATATTTAATAATAAATAATACAAGAACAAGACAATACTAAATATCTACTCACAGTGACATCAGAGTTGAAAATCACAGGCAATATTTAAAATAAAATTGAAAGACAGACACAGACAAATAAATAAAAATAATATCTGAACTAAGCTTCACTAAATTCCTGACTGAATCTAAGAGAGTCACTATTCCTTATTTACTTAACAGAGCAAGGCAGATGATGTGGTGAATGGTCCTTTTTGTTGTCAGGCCCAAGACAGAATACAGAATGCTCGGTCTCAATAAGATATTTCTCAAAATAATATCTAAAATATTACCTCTGGGATAGCTTTCAGAATGACATCACTTCTGGTCATCTGATTTCTAGTTACCATGCAAACTCCCATTGCTGGAAGCTGGCAGGATTTAGCATCTACCTGATAAATACACACACACAAAGGCTTTTGCTCAGATCAGTGGCAGGTGCTAGAAGTCGTAAAACAAGTGCATACCTCCACACTTCCAGAGTCGTAATTAGTTCACCCCAAAGAGAATATAGAAAGCTTCCTAGTACAGACTTTGTGTCTCTGGTTGCACTGGAACCTGTGAGATAGCATCTTTATTGCCTAGCCCATAAAGTGATTTCATTTCAGATATATTTTAAAGTTTGCTGGACTGAGGTTAACCTGCTGTCTCCCAGTTTCCTCTGTTAAAACATAAACATTTAAACAGTTGCAATAGTGCATGTACATTTCTGTTCTCTCCAGTAGGGCACACTATGCATGCATTTCAAACACAAGCACTTTACAAATACCTTTTCAACACAAACATCTGTACAAATCAGTTTGATATACACATGAAATACAGCTCTAATACATTTGTAACACAAGCATCTTGTATAAATCAGTTTGATGTTCACAAATGACACATAATTATTTACAAAATTCCAGTTAGCTGTGCTGGCAGTACCTCCTATCATCACACTATTCATTAAAAAATGTCAACAACCATAGGTCAGTACAATGTTACCAATCTTTATTATAAGATACAAAATGTAAGAAAGCGTGGCGGCTTAAAATCTTACCATAGCAGTAGATGTCCTTCACTGTAGCAGTATTCTGCACCTTAAAGATATTCTGACAAGGATACCCAATATCTGGCCAGTATACCAAAGGCTTTAGATCATGTAAGAACAGCACATCACAAGTATGCCCCCATACAGTACGTAGGGGGTAAAGGTGATATAAGGACACAGTTACCCAGAACTGAATTTCCCTACTAAAGAACAGTCTCCATAGGGCAAAGGAGGCTATGCACATCCAGAGGTAGAAAATGCAGATGGAAAAGGGGAACCCTCAGCCAGGAGGGTAACCAAATCAAATTCCAAAAGAAAAAGGGAGATCAAGGAAGAGGCTGTATACTGAAACAGTGAAAAGAAGAACATCTACTGTTATGAAAACATTTTACACAACTGTACTATGTCCTTCTGTATCACTGTCGCAGTATTCTGCACATTACGGAGAATACAAAAGTTGCCTCAGTGGTGCAGTGGTTAGCATTGTTGCCTCACAGCAAGAGGTTCTCCTGTTCGATTCACGGCTGGAGCACTTTCTGTGTGGAGTCTGCATGCCCTCCACGCAGTTGAGTGATGTTAAAGACATGCAGGTAGGTGCGTGCATGAATGGGTGTGCCTTCTTTGAAGGTTGGGCATCGGGCTGGCGACTTGGCAACATAAAAATCTACTGCCAATCATTAATGGACCGGAGTTCCACTGTGACGACCCCTAACTGGGAAAAGCCGAAAGACATTACTAGGGAGAGTACAAAAGTTCAAGAGAAGGAGTGGTAGATGAAAGGCTGGGAAGACCCTTCAACAAACCTATGCAGTATGCGCCTAGCAAAACCTACTCTGGCCCTAGAAACTATATCCAGTGTATTATGCTTAGTGAAGGTATACAGTGAAGACCAATTAGCAGCTTCAAGGATGGAACTGGTGTTCAAACCCTTGAACAAGGCCCCAGAAGAGGCAACAGCCCTAGTAGAATGAGCTCTAACTGCAGAAGACAGACATTTGCCATGAAAGAGAACAACAAAAGGAAATGGCCTTGGATATCCAGGAGAATATGGCTTGCTTAAAACAGCCAAACTCAATGTTCTAAGATGAAAAGAAAGAAAAAGTTGGTCAGACTTAGGAATGGTCTTTTATCCATATAATACCAGAGTTGTCTGTACAAATCCAAGGTATGAAGGACCATCTCACTAGTAGACTGTGGAGAAGGAAAAGAGGAAGGGAGTTGTGATGCCTGACTTAAGGGCAACTCGTTAATAACATTGGGCATAAAAGAAAGATTAGTGCAAAGAAATGCCCTGTCTCTGGGAAAAAACAAAAAAAAGGAGAAATGGCAATAAGGTCCTGAAGTTCCTAAACTCTCCAAGCAGAAGTAAAAGCAAGCAACACAACAGTCTTCCAGGTACAGTGTTACAGAAAAGCTGAAACTGCAGGCTCAAAAGGAGGCTAAGTCAATTTTTCCAAAACAAAATTAAAGGTCCCAAGGAGAAGGAATAGTCTACCTTGGAGGGGGGGGGGGGGTAAGATGGAGGATGCCTTTTAGAAATTGTTTGACCTGAAAATGAGAAGCCAAAGGAGGATTTGAGGCAGACAGATACAAAGAGCTGACAAATGGGCCTTTACAGAAGAATAGGCCAAGCCAGACTGGGACAACTCACACAAATAGAACAGAATCAGAGGGAACTCTACTGAAAAATGGTCTTGGCTATCAGCATGGCACCAGACAGAAAATATTTTCCATTTGGACAAATAAGACTTTCTGATTGTGGGTTTTCTTATCTCCTGCAATATCCAGATCATGTCCTCATAAAAGAGCTGCCAAAAAGGGATCAAAACCCTACCACCCACAGTGTCAGTTGATGAGTGGACAAGTGAGGATGGAAGAGGGACCTCTTTTCCTGTGTGAAAAGATCCAACCAGCAAAGTAACTTGTACTGATTGCCCCTGGCCAGGTGCAATAAGGGGGGAACCAGTTCTGTTTTGGCCAAAAAGGAGTCACTAGCAAGACTTTAACGAAGTCCAACTGTATCTACTTCAGGACTCTTAGAAGTAAAGGAAGAGGAGGGAAGGCATAAAGAAACATCCCCTTCCAAGGAAAATGAAAGGGCATCTGTCTTCCACCCCGGGTGGTGTGGCACTCTGGGACAGAAAAGAGGGAGCTGCCTGTTCAGAAGGAAGGCAAAAAGATCTACCTGAGGGATATCCCACCGATGGACTATGCTCAGAAACATGTCTCTGTGAAGCATCCATTCATGAGTCTGTGTTTTAGACCTGCTCAAAGACTCTGCCACTAGATTGTGCTCTGAAGGAATATATACTGCCTGAAGGGTTAGCTGATAACTGCTAGCTAGATCCCATCAGAGCTCTCATTTCTTTAAAGTTGATCTAGTCTGACGTCTGATGGAGGGGCAGAGACCCTGAACTTTGAGGTGACCACAGGAAGTCCCATCCCAATGTCTGAAGCATTGGTGAACAGTTCTTGAGAAGGAACCAGAGGCTAAAAGGCAGGGGCGGCTCGTGCTATTGGACTGCAGGACTGCAGCCCTCCCAGCTGTAAAACAAGAAAAAAAAAAAAAAAAATAAAAATAGTGTGTGTGTGTGTGTGTGTGTGTGTGTGTGTGTGTGTGTGTGTAAAATGCAGATTTTGCCTCATATGTGTTTCTGTTCTTCACAAATCTCTGTGGTTCAGTATTTTTTTTTCTCAACACACAGTTGTTGTACAGTGGTGCAGCAGTGGCGCATTGTTGCCCAACACAGCTACAGGTTCTGGTTTTTGATCTGGCTGAGTGTGCCTTATGTAGTGTCTGCATGTCTTCCTGTGTTTTATGTGGGTTTTGCTCTGGTGTCTCTCTTACAAGACAAAAGACATGTGTCTGGAGTGTTTTCTTTCTTCTGCCAAAAATTCAAATCAGACTTTCCTGGTTAACATAACAAATGTTAAATAAATAAAATGACACTACTGGCATTTCCTATTATTATAGCAAGTTTCTAACTTCATAAGTTGGATATTTGAAATTTGTCCTTTTTTGGGACTGTATTTTTTTGCTAAGAGGTTGAGAGCTATGGTGAGAACTGAACTCACTGAATGTAGCTATTTAAGTTCAGTCTTCCTCTTTCATAAAAATGATGATTTGATTTGGCATAGTGTATGTTGCGAGCTGCTGGGGAACAAAAGTTTAGTGATGCTATGCTGAGTAGTTACAGATTTCTTTAATGTGGAATTATTTAGATGAATTTTACTTCTTCAGAGATTGTGCACATTTACTGATCCTGTGGGGACTGTAGAAGTTTGAGTAGACTTTATGACAGAAATGTCTGAATTGGGCAGTTTTGTTTTTTTATATTATGCATTTTTTTTCATTGTTTACTAAAAAAAATGTGAATTATTGGCAGTTTTATTGTTATTATTGGTGCATTTTTTTTGTTGTTTGTTTACTGGAAAAATGTTAAAAACAAATTTAAAATTACAACACTACTATATATATATACAAATGAATATAATTAATAAAAATCAGAAAGATGTACCAAAAGACCACATGTATGTTTCATGTGCAAGGGGTCTATGATTTGAAAAAAACAAAATCTGTCACTTATCTGTCACTGGTAAAATAAATTTTTTTTCTTTGAAATGAGGTTTTCAAATGAATTCCAATGAATGTGAGTTTCAAGGAAGTTTTAATGCTAAGTCTGTTTTCATTGTGAGATGATTTTGATGTCTTAGTGTTTGGATGTCTTAGTGTTTATTTGCTTGTAAAATGAAAATCATCGTAAAGTAATCGTGAGAAGTAAAGTATGTATACATTAGCCAAGTAATGGTTCATTGGTGGAAACAGCTGGAATAGCTAAGACAGCCCTGGCTGAACTATACCTCTCATCTGTCCAGATTTCACAGAATGATGAATTTTTGCTTCTTATTTTTTGGTTTGTTCTCATTAAAAAACATGGAGGGTTTACAATTAAGAAATAACTGCTAATGTCGTTATAGATTACTTTTTTTCAGAAATGCATGTAGATTCTTTTTATTTTGTCAGCTGCTCAAGTTAGCAGTACTAAATATTAAAAAGTGTCCCTTCTTTGATAGGTCAGCCTTTTTGGTCCATTTTTCATAAAATTGTGTTTTGGCAAATTAGTAGCAAATATTTAAAGACTGAAGTTAGAAAATATAATGAGACATTTGTGTTTCAGATCATACCATTCAGAAAAAAAAA
This sequence comes from Protopterus annectens, assembly GCF_019279795.1. Classification (NCBI taxonomy): domain Eukaryota; kingdom Metazoa; phylum Chordata; order Ceratodontiformes; family Protopteridae; genus Protopterus; species Protopterus annectens. The sequence continues at coordinate 488,757,213 of NC_056735.1, forward strand.
CTACTAATGCAAGACCTACTACTCTACCTTTCTAAGTTTTATAAAGAGAATAATAAAAAAACTGTCTTTTTTTTTGCCTTATCCCCCATATGTATGTATTTGTTTGTCCCAGATTTCTTGCTTGAGGTTGAATACTTGCATAACTAGATAATGTATAAGCCTTGGGTATTAAAAATGCATATGACAGTATTGTAATAAAGGACAGGATTACATTATTTTAAAGAGATCATTTTACATTTGGGGACTTGCAATCATTCAGCATGTTTCTTGGTACTTTAATAAAGCTGAATATAAATTATAATTAGAACTGCATTGCAAAGAGGTGGGTTTTGAGTGAGTGCTGCCTTTTTTTTTCTTGTGATTTTGACTGGCATTCCAGTAATGTATTTAAAAGTAAAATATTTTTTTTTTTCATGCCTTCACAGTTTTTTTCTTCCATCTAGATATTAAGTAAGCGCTAATGCATTGAAAAAATTGAAATACTCTCATTGTCTTGATTGGACTCTCATAATGATGGTTTGGCTGTGGTGGCACACCCAGGGCAGCTTTATATTTTCAGTTTTGTGGAAGGGCAGACCTGGGATGGGAGTAAGTTACTGCATCCAGCACTCAAATTCCCGCTTGAGATGTGGAGGAGAGGCACTCTGAAATCCAGAGGATGGCAATGCTGAAGCCAAACTAACTTGAGGTACCACTGAAGCCTCCACATATAGAGTCTGGCAAGAGAGTGCATTGTAATAGAAGAGGCTAAGAATCCTAGGGCCCAAAGAAACTCCCTGGCCAGAATGACAGGTACAGGAAGAAGAGACTGAAAGAAATCTATCAAGAACAATACCTTTGAAACTGGAAGAGATGCCAACATTGTCACCGTCTGAATTCTGCAGCCCAGATACACATGATCCTGAGATGGGGTCAGGACAGATGTTTGAAAGTTGATAGTGATCCTCAGATTCTGAAGGTGAGATATGGTGAACTCCAGAGCCTGTAAGAGGCAACTGGAAGAAGGTGCGTGAACCAGCAGGATGTCTAAATAAGGAAAAATCTGAATGCCTTGAAGCCTGCAAAAAGCAACCACAGGAGCTAGGCATTTTGTGAATACCTTTGAGCAGTAGAGAGGTCAAAGGGCAAAGCAGGGAACTGAAAATGAGAGGAAGAAACAGGGAAACACAAAAACTCCAAACTAAGAGGGTGAACAGGAATATGAAGATAAACAACCTTCATATCCAAGGACACCAGAAAAGCCTGGGGCAGCAACAGAGGAAATAGGGTTTGAAGAGAAAGCATCCAAAAGGAAGGAGACTTGAGAATGGTGTTGAGCAAGGAGAGATCCAGCATAGGCCTTCAAGTGTTCTCCTTCTGAGGAACCAAGAACATTCTAGAATAGAACCCCTTTCCTACTTGGGAAGGAGGGACAGGCTGAATATTTCCCTGGTTTACCAGAGATCCAAGAACCTCTGATGGATGATTTATAACACCCAAGAATCTGAGGTAATGAGTTTCCAGTTTGAAAGACAGACGGAGGGCTGAAGAGACAAGGGGACCTGGCCAAGGGTAAGTTGGGGCAAAATGTCAAAAAGAGGAAAGCTTGTCAGGGAAAGAAGGCTTCTGGGCAAAAGCATTCTGAGAAGACTTAGTAGGAGGCCTTTGGTGGCCTGAAAAGGCTGCCTATAAACAAAAGCAGACTTAGTAGGATAGTTCCTTTGGAACATGGCGATGGAGGACACAAAAATATGTTTAAGGTCTTGCAAAGCTTTACCTTTCTCCTGAAGAGACTTAAAGATATCAGCAGCAGCACTCCCAAAGAGATTTTTATTATCCAAAGGAGCATCCAGCAGCTTCACCTTAATGTCTTCAGGTAATGACTGCTAATGAAGCCAATAATAATGCTTCATGATAGACCAAAAGACACCATCTCTGGAAGAGGCATCAGTAGCATCACGATAGAGTGGTGAGCCACCTGAGAGGTAGAACCCAAAATAGAAAGAGCAGAGGACTTTCCTTCAGAATCAGGGAGGTTACAAATAATGTTACACACCTGGGCAATCTTGGCCAGAGCACATCTGGTCATGTGGGTCTGGTAATTAATGGCCCTAAAGGCCAAGGTGGCAGCAATATAGATCCTCTTTACAATCCTCTCCATAGCCCTACTGTCCTTATCTGAAAGTAGGAACTTGGCAGAGGGCAAAAGCTTAGAAGGCTTGTCAGAGGAGACTGACACCAAAGCAGGATCATCAGAAGGACATTTAAACAGGAATTGACAATCCTCAGGAACCTTGCAGAACTTGTCACATTTCTTAGGAGCTGGGGGCTGAGCATCAGCAGTCTTACAGGCAGCTATGAAAGTGTCCAACAAAGCAGCCAACACAGGAGGTACTGAAGAAGGATTAGATGTGTAAACCTGTAGCAACCCATAACACCTCTTCTGGATATCAAACACCTGAGAAGAATTCCACCTGAAGTACTCCATCATCTCGACTACTGTGTCCCCAAAAGACATCTCCTCCAAGTATAACTCAAGATAATGTATTCCTCTTCAACATGGCCATAAGTCAAGGAAGAAGGCAGCTAAGAAGAAAAAGTCAAAGGCCACTCGTCAGTCTCCGGATCCTCATCTGAGGAATCAGGTTCCCTAGTCCTTTCAGAATGAATAGAAGTCCAAGGTGAAGTAGACAGAGAAACACCTTAGGGAAGCTTCAGGGCCATCAAGGCATTGAACATGCTCTCAGGAAACTCCCACTATTTACTCTGAGGGTCCTTTGGAAGAACAAAACAACGCTTGGTATTCTGCTTTTTCTTGGTAGGTACATCAGCCAGCCCTAACAAACACATTAGTGGTTTTGACTCCTGACAACATTCAATTCAGAGTACCTGGTACCTTTTCTCTGAACATATTCTGGGGAATCACTCTAGGGCCTTCTGAGATTACAGGGGTTCCCCCTCGATGTCCAGAACAGACACCTGCAAAGCCTCAGAGGATATATGAAAGGAAGGATCCAATCTGGTTTCCAACCGGGTCACATCAGAGGAATCTGATGACACCAGGAAGCCTACAGTGTTATCACCCACTTCTAGAGGGATGTCCAGTGGCGGCTGGCCAGCAAGAGAGTCCAACTCAGATTTCATGGCCTTCTTCTTGCCTAACAGTAGTACCTCAAGAGTTAACTGATTCCACCATGCTACCCTGGGCCAATTATTTAAGCCGCCTGTTCTCAAGATAAATGGCCAGGGAAGGCAACTAGCTTCTAAGTGTCTTAGGCACATATGCCTTACTAATACTACAGGAAGTATGGTCATGGGAAGCACTCAAATGAAACACACAGTGTTCATGATGGTCCTTATGTGGAATCTGCATCCCACACTGACATTTTCCCTTCTTGGAAAACATTAATTCCAAGGTAACCAAAAAAAGAAAATGACCCCACTAGGGCACTTATCTAATGGGTAGGTATTAGCGCAACAAAGTGTGTTCAGACTGATGATCTATGATGGTGTTCAGACTGGCAGCAAAGAGGTTCTGGGACCATGTCCATACATATGCCCTACGTACTGTAAGGGAAGCATATGTGTGATGTATGATGCATACAAGATCTAAAGTCTTTGGTATACTGGCTGGATGTTGGCTATCCTTGGCAAGAGATCCCTATGATGCAGAATACTGCAACAATGATATAGAAGGATTTCAAGTGGATTGACATTGTATAACATGGAAGAACAAGTAGACTTACTTACTATTGTATAACAACTGATTTCTTTGACTGTAAATTTCTGTAACTGAATTATTCTCATATCTGTAACTGAATAATTTCTGCTATCTCTCTGTAATTGTGCATTTGCACCTAGAATGTAGTTGAAAAGGGTCTTTGGACTGGTTCACTCACCTGATCAACAAAGTGAAATAAATAAATAGCTGCTTTAAGGATAGTTTGGGCACTAACTCCTTTTAGGGAGGCCATGGCAATAGCCATAGTCATGATATTATGAGAACTGATTTTGTATTGCAGGCTTTTTTTCCATGGAGTTTTTTAAAAAAGTAAAGTAGAATGTGCCATCCCCTTAGAAATGGCCTGTTTGGTTACAGGCATCCTTTTTTATCCCAGAATAGGTGACTAAAAAGTTGATCAGATTTCCTACAGCCTTTTATTCTATCCAAACATAATTTCAATTGCCTGCGAACATCCATGTGAACATAAGATCCTCTCCCATTGTCCTGGGGTGAAAGAAAACACTGGTAACTGAACAGCTTGATTAAGTGCTATCCCTAGTAAATACTTCAAGCGTGCAGGAGGGTTTTTTGCATGAGCTGACCCTTTTCTTATGGTAGATCAGAAACAGCACTTTGCACATGAAAGCCTGAAATTCTGAAACACTCCTAGCCAATGAAACCTTAGCCTGTTAAAAGGGTTTACTTATCTTTTTCTGCTTTTGACTGGCTGTTTCCCTACAGGATGCAGTTCTGGCCCACACACCTTTACTTCACTCTGCTACCCAGCCCCATCTCCACCAACCCCTGACATAATTTTCTTTACACTTGCTTTACTCCTCCTATCCCAAACTCTAACCTACCATACAGTATCCTTCGCTCCTCCAGACATCAACAGCTTAACACCCACCACAGTACTAACCACTCACCTACTATGTCACTCTTCTCAATATCAAATACTTAACCCACTCAGCTTGCCATTGCATATACCTATTACCAGTGTCCTTTCTGATATTAGATCCTGCTTTTCAGTTAACAATGTTACTCTTCCTTTTCAGTTCACATTATTACATTATTAAAACTATCTCACAATAAACTCAAGACAGGCTATGCCTTCTCTGCCACACTATACCTGTACTGCTGACTCTCATCATAACGCTGTTCTTTGTTATAGGAACAGTGAACTTCATAAGGATGTTGAAACTGTATTGAACTGGCTTTGGGAAAATAAGTTGTCCATCAGTACATAAAAAATAAAATCACAGTGCTGCTATCTGATACCGGCACAAAACTAAGTAACATCCATAACTTAAGCATTACAGATCCTATGGGCACCCCCCTCACTATCACTACTCAACAGAGGTATCTAAGACTAATCTTAAGACCAAAAACTTTAATTCCACCAACACACTGAGGCTCAAATCAACAAGGTATTAACTCAGCTTAAGTCTCAGAAAATATCAAGACTTGTTGATCACTGAGTCTAGGTGAGCCACTACCATAAATGTACTCTTCCCCGGACTGCAATATTGCCTCCCTTTAATTGCATTTCTGCACAGAATGTAGCACTCAAATTAATGTTCAAAGATCAATCAGTTGCAAAGGGAACTCTTTTTAAAAAACCTATCACATTTGTGCCTAATTTAGCAAATTTCCTTGAATTTTTTTTGCAAGTTTGTGAGAGAGATTTATAGCAGTTTAGACTCTGGACATAATATGGTTTACTCTGGTAATCTTTCTAAAGCAGAGTAGAAAGTGCTCAATGATTTAAAAAGTAACAGAGATATAGTCATCCGCCCAGTGGACAAGGGCGGACCTATTGTGGTGCTTGACTCTGAATATTAATATGGTACTATGCTTGAAATGTAAAGTAATGCTGCAGTGTAGTGTGCATCAACTTCAAGCACGTATTATGAATGCTCTGGATGAGAGTTTGTGTATGGGGATGTTGACGCAGGCTTTGTATGATTACGTTAAGGTTGAGCAACCTTTGGTACCCCAGCTACACGGTCTACCTAAGATACATAAAGATCCTGTTAAGCCTAATTTTAGACCGATTTTAGCTGGGGGTGGGTGGCTAATGGAGCCTCTTAGATGCACAGTTGAGGAAAGTGCTGATGAATTCCCTGTGGTCTTAAAGGATACTGAACGTTTTTATGAGACTTTCATAGTGCTACTGATAATGTAGTTGTGAATATGATAGATTATCTAGTAACATTAGATGTTGTTTATTTATTTACCCATATTCCCAACCAAGAAGGGATTGACATGGTAAAGTTGTTTCTTGTAAATTCTAACAAGTTTTCCCTTAGCAATGTTGACTTTTTATGTATGTTACCTGAACTGGTTCTTGAAAACAACATTTTTCCCTTCAATGACAGCTGTTATTGGCAGGTATCAGGTGTAGCAATGGGTACATGTTGCGGCAATTCATATGCCAGTCTTGAAATGGTTGGTTGGGAACAGCAAAATGTTCTGGGTAATTACTCTGTTAATGTCTGTTTTATCATCAGTTTGTAGACTATCTTTTTATTGCCTGGCATGGAAGTGAGGATGGGTTGCAGGAATTTCTTTCTTCTTACGATTAATAGCAGTAGTTCTTTTTTTACAATTTACCATGAATTATTCAGTACAGTCCGTGAACTTTTTAGATCTGACAGTGTTCAGGAAAGGGGAGAGTTTTTATACTAAATTCTATAGGAAGGAGTGTTATGGTCCTTCCTTTCTTCAAAGAGACAGCATGCACCCTCAGCATGTATTCCCCTAATATCTTGACTGGACAGGCTATGCGTGTATCTCGTTTATCCTGTGATGAGGCTGGCCTCCGTTTAGAAATGGGGGTTCTAAGAGCAGCCTTTGAGTCCAGAGAATATAAACAAAATGAGATATGCAAGGCCCATCGTAAGGTGCTTAAAGAAAGGGGTGGTCAGGCGAGACCCTATTTCTCAGATAGGGTACTGCATTCCAGTAGACTGAGGGTTGAGCCTTCAGTTATTCCAGTGGTATTGACCTATTTTCAGGATGCTGAAGTGGTACAAGATATTTTGACAAATAATTGGTCTATTATGCAAGCTCATGACTGCACTTCAGTATTGGTTGGACCCCAACCCAAGTTTGTTTTCAAAAACAAAATGAATCTGAAGCAGCACTTGTGCTATCCTGAAAGGTATAAACACGATGGAAGTTGGGGTGGGACCACTAAATGTGGTACCTGCGCATACTGTGAGTACATAGATGAATCCAGGTTTTTTAAGCATCCTGGGAAGGGTAGGTTGTGGCAATTAAGAGCCAGTGCTGACTGTAATACCCAACATCTAGTCTATGTATCGCATTGTGCTATTTGCTTCAGATTCTATGTTGGTAAGACCAACAGTAGGTTGAGGGAGAGAATGAGAGACCACCTCCATTGCACCAGGAAGGGGCTTGATTTCAGTGCTTTAGCCAAGCATATGATTCAGGAAGAGAGCAATCACACTTTTGTTTTTCAGGTTTTGCATGATGTGGGAACTGGCTTAAGGTTGGGTGATATTACTAATAAAAGTGAAAATAAAGAGCTACAGTGGATTTTGCGGTTGGGCTCACATAGAGGGTATGGGCTCAGTGACAGTGTCCCCCTGAAACCTGCACTTAAAGCCAAGAAACTAAAGTGATATTTATGAGTGCATTGCTATAGTTTTTATTTTAAGATAGGTATTTTGATTAGCTATTTAAATGTGCCTGCATAAGGCTTGTTTTTTATTGGATAATGAATTAAGTATCTTGAGTATTTAAATGTATACTGCTGTACTGTTTGGTTGTCTGAAGAAGCAGTGGGTTTCACTGCGAAAGTGCTCACCTTTTAATAAAAGCTCTTGTATTTTAGATTTGCTGGTGCACTGACTCTGGTTTTCGTATTGTCTTCTGCATTAGGATTTTTGTGTGTTTGTAGTTCATGGTTTTGCTCACAATTTCATTGGGTTTTCTTACAATTTAATTGCATTTCCGTCTGTTCACAATACTGTGCTAATTCAACTGGCCAAGAGTACAGCACTTAGATTCCTAATCCTAGGTAACAAGTACAACCATCACAACACTACACACAGCTCAAACAACTGGCTACCTGTTACAGCTCATGCTACTTTACTCCTCGATGCACTGCAAAACATTAAATGAAGGCTACTGTCCACCACTCCTCAGCAGGTTACAGTCTGGAAACCAAACATAGAGACAATGGTATTCCGTAATACAGGCCCCCATTCATACTTGGTGTGTGTGTGTGGAACAGTTTTCTCCAATCCAGTTTCAGCTCTTTTGGAACAATCTCCTAGAAAACATTAAGAACACAGACCAACTAACAAGGAGACCATCTGTTCAAAGAAAGACAATGCAAGTGCTACAAGGACAAGGGCTAACACAACAATACACTATGGAGTTCTTAGGTTTCAATGTACTGGTGGCTACGTTCCAAAATGTGCAGGTTTAGTCTGTTTGACACTAGCTTAGGGCAACAAAACAAATCAAAATAAATGCAAAGCCACAAGCAGCATTCAAAACCTGTCCATCAGTCCATCACTACACTTTTACAAAGATAATTATAAATGAGTGTGAGTGTAGTGTTCCCCATCTGACTGATCTTACCTATAATACAATATGCACTGCCGTTCACGGTTTCTCCTCCTAAGAATCAGTTGTTACCTAAAGCTATAAAGTCTCAGACAATACATTTTCTTCTCAGCTTCATGTCTGATCTTAGTCCTTTCTTTTTATTTTTATTTATTGTTGACCGGGAAGGTCTGACTAGGGCAGAGCCTATTTTCAGTGAAAGCCCAGAGAGAAATGTTCCAGATGCATGTCTTTAGAATGTGGGAGAAAACCCATGCGAACACAAGGAGAACATGCAAACTCCGCACATGAGGCTCAGCAGCCAAGAATCAAACCAGAGAACCTCTTGTTGTGAGGCAACAACGTTAACCGCTGCGCCACCCAAAATCTTAGTTAATTATAATCTGAAGCACATTCCTGTTAGTGATTACCTTTATTCACTGTCTACAACTATTCATTAATTTACATTTTTAGTTTTCTTGTTTAAGACTTTTTTGGGGTGTTTAAGCATTTATCGTTTAGGAATGATCCCTATGAATTTGATAACCTCTTAAAACTATTTGGTATTCTTTATGTTTGTTTTTTAGTTATGATTGTTAATTACTTATTACTCTGTTGTGATCAGTTCACATTTTATTAGACACATCATTCCTTAAAATGAAATACATGTCTTTATTTCCAAGAATTATTAACTGATGACATGTAAACTTATCATACTCAGTTATATAAAACACCGGTGCTTAAAATTGTCTTGTGCCTATGGTCCAGGTCATGACTGAAAGAAGTCTTGTATGGCTATTCACTTTGTGAGCAACTAAACAAATATATAAAACAAATACAAAAAAATTTAGAGAAAAGCTATCTGGTTAAGTGTACGCAAACAGCAGAGCAGAATTCAGCCAGCACTTTCACCAAAGCTGTACTACAATCTAATCTGCTGAACTTTTCAAAATGTGTTTACAGGTCAACACTGCAGTAAATCCATCCTAGCCTACACCTGCAAGAAGGAACCAAAAAGGAGTTGCACTTCATCGCAATAATCAAAATGGACTGCAACTTCACAGCTGACAGCATAACAGCTACTGAATCTACATGACCAGTAATGCATTCAACAAGCTAGAAGTTCAGCAGTCCATATGACATTTCTCTAGCCTGTCCACTTTTTTAGTATCCTATTTCCACTAAAAGCTTCAGTGGGCACAACACTTAATAAAATGTGCTAGACAGCTATTGATGCCTTTTGTCATAGCAATAGCAAAGTCAGACCCTTTTGAAAAAGAAGGTCACCAACCTATTGGTCTTAAAGTGGTTCAAGCAGAATATTTTACAAGTGGTTTTATCACTGCAGTCTAATGTACAGACATATTCATTCATTTTTAAGCTCTAGTAAACTTTTCAGTGCAGTACAGTTACAGCAAAACTGCAGTAAATCCAGTCTGTCCTACACCCGTAAGAAGGAACTAAACAGGAAGCTGCACTTAAAGTCACAGTAGGCGACTGGGACTGCAGCTTAAACATTGCTGAGGCAACAGGTGAATAAAATTATTAAACAGAACACCATTTTAAAGACTGAATACTGCTGAGGCTGGAAAAGAATAAATGATAATACAATAAAACAATAACTTTACTATAAACAAAAGTACAAAATGTTAAAATCTAGTTTCCGAGCTATTCAGTTTTATATGAAATCTGTAGAAGAAAATGGTTCACGTAATTTCATAGTATGAGATTCAGAAAGGCTCATCACAAAGCAGAAACCTTAACTTGGAGGGTTTTCACATTGCAGCAAGCCTTCCCAATTCAGAGATCAGTCTCCCATTATGGTTTTCCCATGAAATGGGCTGTGGATTGCCCAGCAGTCTCACTGGAGAAGCTGCATATTATGTGGCTGTCCAGGGAAGTGGCTAATGCTAATTAGCCATGTGCTGCAACCCCACCCCCATGGCTGTGTCTCTGGACTAACTCGGCAGAGTGATTCAAAGCTATTTTTTTCTTTCTTTTGTTTTCTTTAGGAAGAAAAGTGAATGCTGTCTTTTGATGGCACTCACCCATTAACTCAAATGGCAATAGTTGCAGTACAGGTTAAGTATAACACAACCATGAGAGTCTGCGGGCATCTACGTAGCCATATGTGTGATGTGTGCATGTCAATAGGGATGTGATGTTGCTGAATGGATGCAAGTCAGAGAGAGTGTGTGTGTGTGTGTGTGTGTGTGTTTGTATGTGTGCGTGTGTGGTGTGTCTGTCTGTCTAGATAGTTGCATTACAGCATTACAGGAGGTACACAGGGGACACTGACTCTGATGCAAGTCCACACACGTGTGTGTGTGTGTGTGTGTGTGTGTGTGTGTGTGTGTGTGTGTGTGTGTGTGTATGCGCGTGTGTGTGTGTGTGTGTGTGTGTGTGTGTGTGTGTGTGTGTGAGACTGTGTGTGAAGCAGGTTGCCTATGCTACTGTGATGCATAAGCTGGCAGGGAGAACACTAGCATACTAGGGTTTAACAAAACAATGTTTGATTCAGAGACTAGTATGGCAGTGTTTCTCTGTGCAGTTTTACTATATCTCTCAGTCTGAGATTCTCTTTGCCTTGCTAACTGACCAACCCACTTTAGCCAATCAGCATGGGCAGATCTCTCAGAATCCTGGCCATAGTCTTTGATGCATGCAGATCTTGACAGATTCTTAAGATATATTCTGCCAGCAATAAGTAATACTTCTGTTTTCAACTTAACTGAAGCAACAAGTAAAGTACTTTCTTCCTTTGCTGCATTACACAACACTTGCCAAACAGATAAACATGGTCAGGCTGTTCTCATTGATTATTTTAAATAACTTGAATGAATGCCAGTGATGTTATCAGATTTTAATATGTTTTGGAATATTTATGACACTGTTTTTGCTGCTGAATTTAGATGCAGCCAATTAAAATCATTAGAAGGTATGATTTTATGTGGTTATATTTCAGGAAGAAAATGCCATTATTTGTGCAGAAAATCCATGACTTAGTCCACCTAATCTGCACAAGAGTATGAACTGTCAAGCCCTTAGATATAGTTCAAGCCTACCCAGTGAGATTAGTCTGAGGAAAGGGAAGGTGGTTGAAATAGCTCATAGAAATCAAACTCTCAATAGTATGACCTGGGAGGCATGCAGAGACACATACTGGGGGGTAAGCAGGAGTCGCACAGTCCCAACCTACTTAACCGGCTCATTTTCTCAAGAACAACTTGCTACTCTTAAATTCCATAGTCTACTTAGCTTTGTTCTACTAAATTAACATGCTATAAGACAAGGCAATTAAGGGACTTCAGCACACAATAGTATACAACAGTCACAGCTTACCTCTTTGACAATATGATGGGCTTCATCAGCATTGAAGGGAACCTATAATAAAACAAAGGCACACCATCATTACAATCACAAGACGTCACTAACAAGAAAAGCTGACTTATGTAATAGCTTATAGGATCAAAAGGAAGATGAAATTAACAATAAAAGACATGGCTGACAAAAAAAGATACATCACAAGTGCTCTACTTATTTACTCACTTTTCATTTGCACTTTGTACTTCAAACCTACGAGTTGCAGCTTGGTTTTCAGTCCTCTTCATCACACAATCTATCAAGAATTCTAGTGAAGTTTCAAAATTAAACCATCCATAGATGATCAGCAAATAAGCCAGGCAATCAATCTAACACTGAAGATTCTACCCCTCAAAAAGTTAGCATACACTCAGCTCATGATCAATAATAATGCTTATTTTACACCTGCAATCCTACACAAATTTAACACATCAAAATCACCTTTCTGCCCACACTGTAAGGACCAGATAGCTGACTTAATCCATGTATTTTGGAGCTGTAAATGTGTCTATAAACTCTGGAACTCTCTCAAGGTACAATTACGGTTATCAAACATCAACATTAACTTGGGAATTCACTCTGTTACACATTCTCCCACCCAACATCCCAAGAAAACAAGCAAATACAATTTTCCTACTAATGAAACTGTATATAGCTTTTAAATGGCTAGATACGATAAATATCTCTTGGGAGGGTTTTAAACAAGTAGCTATACAACACCTTTTAGCTCATAAAATAGTAATAGATAAAGGAAACAAAAACATGAAATCCACAGAAATTTGGGAACAAACCTTTAACATCATATTAGCATAATTCATCACATAGCAACTTAGAAATACACTATAATGGAACCAAAGAACACATACAAGTTCAGATATTAAATAACTTGGATATTACGAATGTATATACTGTCTATATAACTGTGGAATTAACAACGAAAGCATCTATGTACATAGTGTAAATAGATATGTTGTATGACCTATATCCTGTGGTATTTGACATCAATGTATAACATATGTATATGTGTGTATGTGTATGTATGTATATATGTGTGTATGTATGTATGTATATATATATATATATATATATATATATATATATATATATATATATATATATATATATATATATATATATATATATGTGTGTGTGTATGTATGTGTATGTATATATATATATATATATATATATATATATATATATATATATATATATATATATATATGCACATGGTCATGTTAAGATGGTTTTTATTTGTGACATTTATTAATGTAAAAATAAAAAGAATTCTAGTGAAGTTTCAAACTTTTCCACTCACATTACAATGCCTAATTACTAGAAATAGGCCTCAAGGATCTTCACTTAATTGCGTTTCCTGCAGTCAGCTACCTAAATGCCCTGTTTTAAGCCATCTATCTGCAGTGGTGTAGCAATTAAGTTCTACCTTCAGAAAGATGTTTCAATCCAGCATCCTGCACAAAACCACCAATAACTAGTGATGTAACAGTTTTGTAACTTCACACAGATGCATTATTCAAACCATATACACTGCACAATACTGCTGCAGCTCAGCCAGCAAATGGAGGGCTTTGTGTAATACATGTGATGAAGGATGGGGTTCAAGTTCCCTCAGGGTTATATGCTTTTGACTTGATTTTCATTTTGGACCGCTGAAAAAAATTCACTCTAGCCACTGTAAGGTAACTGATAACTCTTCTTGTATCTACTGACTCTGTTGCTCATACTTACATAGCTTTACCTGCTGTTTGTATTTCCTTATTTTTTTATCTGCATGGGTAAATCTGCAAGGTCAAGCGCTGTGCCATCTTACATGTTGAGGGATTTATATACATGAGAGTTAAATAAATGTCTGAGTATCTGAAGCTAGTAAGAGTATTTGAGGTTTCAGATTGCACTAAATTTTGATTGGGTCCCTTGCTTTGCTGGATATTATTTACTGCACAGAGCAGCGCTGAGCACAGAGCCCAACAATGGCAATTCCATAATGGGTAGATTTTGCAAGAATTTTTCTTCCCTCAAAGTTCTACAGGTAAAGCTCTTCTATAACGTCTGTGGTTTGCTGATCTGATTATGCTGCATCCAAAAGGCTTACACCTCACTGTGGTAGTCTTGACTTAGCACAGCTGACCTGCTGAGTCTGGTAAACTGCTGTACTGTCATAGTGTGGACCGGTGCCGAAACCCTTAAAAAACTCAAAAAATTACCCCTGAAACTACTCCCCACACTTTCCTTCAATCCATACTTTCTCTTAACATTCCTTACTATTTCTCACCCAGCTTCTCACACTATTCATCTTACTGCCAGACTTGTAGGGTATGGATCCCTACAGTAGTGTAAGAGCTGCCTTATTATCTTTGATAATGAACTTTTACTTAATCCAAAAGACTTAATTTGCAAGAGGTGTAATTGTTTAATTAAAATGGAAGCATTCAGCTCCACACCAGCAGCATGCAGTGAGCTAAATTCTGTCTTACACCCACCTAACCAATCAGACACTATGAACACTAAACTCTCCTATGCTGATGTAGTTAAAAAATCTCCACCCAAGCCTCCTAGAGCTTCTAAATCTAAGCATTGTCTAAATCCCTGAAATCTAACTCCTGCAAGCTATGTAGCCTGAACAGGTTCTAAGTTACCAACACACTTTGCATCCTGACAACACAGTAAACACAGCCACAAAAAGAAGTCACACCATCTGCTTGCAGTAATCCTTACAGCAGCTGGACCAGACATGTACATCTAAAAAAGTCTTGGTCATAGGGCACTCTGTAATTAGACACAGAGGTATAGACAGTTTTTATTTCAGTTTGTACACTCTAAGGTCTAGTGCTGCTGTTCCCCGCAACCCATTGTCCATGCTGCCCTACTCCCATCACCTATCCTGCCACACCCTCCATCATCCACTTTGTCCCACACAAATATAATGACCACACTGTCCCTGGACATCCACAAAAGCTATAGCAACTTTCTGGGGACAACTTTAAAGGTTTATTTATGAGGAAAGTTAAAGAATAATGACTGTACTGTCTCAAGCCCTACAAACGAGGTATAGAGACCTAATGTGCCCACCTATAAGCCAGACCTGTTTTACACTTAATGGGGTCTGCAGCCACAGCTGTATCAAAATCTACTTACTGCATCTACCAGGTCCATAGAAGCTCCAAGGGGCTAGATGTTATGTGATGCATTATTTTTGAAAGATAAATTATTAACTGACTTTTTTTACAGCTACCAAGAAGGAGTTAGGTATATGCACAGAAACAGTTCCCACAGAAAAATTGGCAAACTGCATCTGACAAGCCAGGTCAATGGCAAATTTGAGGAACACCAGCTCACACACATGCTACCTTTGAGCTGTTAGAGATGGAGAAAACCAGAGTAAATGAATAAACCCACACACAGACAGGATATACAGACTTCACAGAGGAAAAAGTCACAACAAAGAACTCTACCAGCACAAAGTACTGTGAGATGGCCACTCCACTCACTGTGATATTGATCAATTACAAAATGACAGGCAGTGGCACTAAAGGCACATGAACTAAAGCAACTGGGGCCAGTCTTTTGAAAGAGTCTGTCACACTCTATATCCTTATTCACATATTTCACTACAAAACTTTAATTTCAAAATAAGAGGGTGCTCTGGTACAACAAAAGTCTAAGACTGAAATTCTGTCCTCAGAGCTTCCTAGCTTTAGTGTTGTTAAAGCTTGGCACTGTAGCCAAAGCAATTTCTTTTAGTAAAATACATAACATAATTTTTTTTAACCTCAACAAAAATGAACATACTCTATATAATCTGGACATTAGTTTTATCTATCATTTTCTACAGAGATCAAACATCCTCTGATGGCAACTAAACATTAGAAAGATATTCTCTAACTACTAAAATAACCAAAAACATTATTACATGAATTCTGGACATTAGTGCCGAGGTTATATAGTACTGATAAAAAACAAACATTAGAAAGATTCTGTCACTACTAAGATAACCAAAAGCATTGCATAATGATTGTGTTAACAAACTGAAGCACACACACAGATGCACCACACACACACACACACACACACACACACACACACACACACACACACACACACACAGAAAAATAAATTATATAGGCTGTTTTAAAGTTACATTAAGTTGAGGAAGGTTATACAGTCTTCTATATTGTGCTGTTACCCCACAAACATTACAAAAGTATCTTTCCAGCAAAATAATAAAATGATTATGAGAAACTTCTGAACATGTGCATACTGTACACAGACTCGCAAAACCAAGATCATTACTGTCTGGCAAAATAAATAAATAAATAAGAATATCATAATAATCAACAAACTGCAACACACACACACACACACAAAGAAATACATACAAAAGAATCCCACCATGGAGTCAGCATCCAATGCAGCTATATGAAATTTAAATGATTCCTCTGGAAGCTGAATTCATGAAGAAACAACATTGAAGAGAACTGCACAGTGATTTTATGCTGTGTCCCCTGCCAACATGACAAAAGTGCAGCATTTCCAGCTAAATAGTCATTGACTAAACCAATGACAAACTGAAGCACACATAACAAAGAAAATAATCACACACACATTATTATTGTAATTTACTTACTTCTTTCTACTAAACAAGTTAATAACTGGTACCAGACAAGCAAAGCTGATCACTGGTGTTCCTGAATGCCTAGGCAGGCAAATTTTCTTGCTTTGCCCCTTAATTCATTAGCACTTCTAAGCTGTGGAATGTCCCATCTCTAAACAGCTTACACTCATCCTTACATACCTGAGCATTTTCTGAAAATAACAAAGTTAAAAAACATGAAACAAACAAATGTAAATAATCTTTGAACACTGAAAGCTATTCAAAAATACAGACAATAAAAAGTCTCATTTTCAATCATAATAGTATATTCACATTCTTACACTACACATAAACTAAGAATAATATTTTCTCTATAAATTTCACAAATAAAGTGTGATATGTTGAAAAATTGCACATCTTAGAGATATATTACCAAAACAACTGTGACCCATACATGCTTCTTCATGACAAGACATTCTTCTCTGGGTGCTTGTTTATTGAGATTTACAGAAATATGGAAAATATGCTTAATTATACAATTATCAATACAAATAATACTAAAATCCCTCAAGATACACAACTTACTAGTACTATAACAATGAACATTTTCATCATCTAAGGTTTTACCTGATGCCATGCAATAGTTTGAAAGTAACTTACTTTTAGAAATATTAAGTACATATGCAAATATTGCATCCCTTCAAAATTACTAGCAAAAAAAAACAATATCTGCAACACAGTGCAGTATATTAGAACACTGATGACACATTTTTCTGTCACCTACCATGTCACTCAATAAAATGTAGCTCTCAGTTATGAATGTAAATAAGAAAATATGAACAAATGAAAAACAATGACTTAATATTCACTGTAGGCCTTATTGTCATTTTTGTTACATATACATTGTTGTCTCTATACATATACATTGTTGTCTCCGATACAGGCCGCAGTGGTGCAGCAGTTAACACTGTCGCCTCACAGCAAAAGGTTCTCCCGTTCGATTCTCGGCTGGACCGCCTTCTGTGTGGAGACTGCATGTCCGTCGAGTGATGTTAAAGACATGCAGGTAGATGCGTGCATGAATGGGCATGCCTTTTTTGAAGGTTGGGCTTGCAACTCGGCACCGTAAAAAATCCACTGCCAATCATTAGTGGACGGGAGTTCAGCTGTGGTGACCCCTAACCGGGAAAAGCCAAAAGACTTTTTATACATTGTTGTCTCTAAGGCTGTTCCTTTTTAATTATGAAGTCATTTGGTTAAGGAAGGTGGCCCCCAAAATGACTAAATGCAATAAGGAGTTAGAGATGCTAAACGGAAGAATGTAAAAAAGGTGTGCATTGCTCTCTTACAGGGAATTGTGGATACTGTACCTGCCTTTCTGCATAGAAGGGGGAAAATAAATAAAATTATTTTTCTCCCTCCTCCAAGAAGAGCAGATCAACAGCAGCAAATCCCAGAAGAAATGCAAACCACCCCCTGAGGACACGGCCAACATATCAGTCAATTTATCAGAGGACAACTTCAGCTTAAACTTTACTCCCCTATCCTTGTCAAATTATCTGCTGCACATTCATATGCTTATGGTGCTGTCTATGATCATCTCTGATCAAGTAATAAGTACTCTTTCAAAGGTTAAAAACACTAGCTCCATGGGCCCAGATAATGTACCAGGCTACCCTAACAGTAGCTCCATGGGGCCAGATAATGTACCAGACTACCCTAACACTAGCTCCAGACCCAGATAATATAGATGGCTACCCTAACTGTAGCTCCATGGGCCCAGATAATGTACCAGGCTACCCTAACACTAGCTCCATGGGCCCAGATAATGTACCAGGCTACCCTAACACTAGCTCCATGGGCCCAGATAATGTACCAGCCTATTCTAACACTAGCTCCATTTGGCCAGATAATGTACCAGGCTAATGGAACACTAGCTCCATGTGCCCAGATAATGTACCAGGCTACCCTAACACTAGCTCCCTGAGTCCAGATAATGCACCCGGCTACCGTAACACTAGCTCCATGTGCCCAGATAATGTACCAGGCTACCCTAACACTAGCTCCATGTGCCCAGATAATGTACCAGGCTACCCTAACACTAGCTCCATGTGCCCAGATAATGTACCAGGCTACCCTAACACTAGCTCCCTGGGTCCAGATAATGTACCCGGCTACCGTAACACTAGCTCCATGTGCCCAGATAATGTAACAGGCTATCCTAACACTAGCTCCATGAGACCAGATAATGTACCAGGCTACCCTAACACTAGCTCCATGGGCCCAGATAATGTACCAGGCTACCCTAACACTAGCTCCATGAGGCCAGATAATGTACCAGGCTACCGTAACACTAGCTCCATGGGCCCAGATAATGTACCAAGCTACCCTAACACTAGCTCCATGAGGCCAGATAATGTACTAGGCTACCCTAACACTAGCTCCATGAGGCCAGATAATGTACCAGGCTACCCTAACACTAGCTCCAAGTGCCCAGATAATGTACCAGGCTACTCTAACACTAGCTAAGTGCCCAGATAATATACCAGGCTACCCTAACACTAGCTCCGTGGGCCCAGATAATGTAGCAGGCTACCCTAACACTAGTTCCATGTTCCCAGATAATGTACTAGGCTAACACTAGCTCCGTGGGCCAAGATAATGTATCAGGCTACCCTAACACTAGCTCCATGGGCCCAGATAATGTACCAAGCTACCCTAGCACTAGCTCCATGTGCCCAGATAATGTACCAGGCTACCGTAACACTAGCTCCATGTGGACAGATAATGTACCAGGCTACCCTAACACTAGCTGCATGGCCCCAGATAATGTACCAGGCTACCCTCTTCCCAGTACCAAACACTGTCTGACTGATTTATTATTGAGCTTATTCAATCTCAGCCTTTCCACTGCATTCATAACAAAGTTCTGAAGAACTGCTGTAGTCATCCAACTCCATAACAGGGAATCTACTACTGATCCAGGGAATTACAAATCCATAAGTCTCACCAACCTCATCTGCAAGGCAAGACATCAATGTAGAACTCATCATTAGGGACAATAGCAGCCCTAAAGTCCTGATCCCAAATCAGTTTTGGTTTGTTAAAAGTTGGTCCTGCCTCCTAAACTTGGTGGACTTTTTTGAAGACCTCATAGAGACTTTGAAGGCAAGCAAATAAGTTCCACACTGCTTACCAGGACTTGGGCAAGGCCTCTGATACCATTCCACATTCTGCCTGGATAACTAATGTGCAATAGTAAATACACTCACATTCTGGCTTCATTGCCCACATAATCAAATTAAATATATACCTCATGTTACTCAATGGGCAGCAAACTAGCTCACCAACAGAACCCTCTCTATTAGGATTGGGGACACACTCTCAACCAAAAGATTAGTTACTAGAGGTGTACCACAGGGGGTTGGTGCCCAAACTGCTCCTCTTCGTTTTCTACTTTTCTGACATCAAGCTCAACATCAAGGGCCTATGGCTGATAACGTTTGCTGATGACTGCAAACTGTGAGCTGTCATAAACAACCCAGCAGACTACCTGATTCTGCAGGAAGGCCTAACATGCACAAACAGGTGCTGCCTAGATCCTCAAGCAAAATGCCAAGAAATGTAGCACTGCGCACTTTAGTCATGAACACTCACTGCTGTTTTAATTTTGTTTGATTGACTGGCAGATGTTTTAACCTATCAGGATACTTCATGGACTAGAAAACTTGCTGGCAATCAGTAGTCATTATTTGAAGTTTACTTTTTATTTCAGCATGTTCTTCTAGTTCTGACATGGGTATTATTTTTATTTTTTGAACTTTTAATGTGTTTTGAGTGCTGCTAACCCACAGTTTTCTAGTGATTCTGGGAACATGCAGTGTTTGCTTAACTGGAGGGGGCATTTCCTGTACTAGAACACTTGCCCACAACAACTGGATGTGAGTAAGGCAGTCATATTCACACTAAGCACTGATGTGAAGAGACAAAAATGAACTTTGTAAAATCATCCCCTCTCCAGGTGAGATGATTACTCATACACTAAGGCATGTTATGTTCAACACCTGGATGAGGTATATGTTTGGTCTATAACATTAAATTAATTACATACTGGGAGGTGTACGACCACGACATTATAATGTTCTCTAATGACTACTTAAAAATTAAAACTTATGTGTGTAATTTGTATATAGCAAAACTACAGAATGATTAAACCTTTTTTAGAGCATCTCACTTCAAGAGAACTGTCAGAACAAGAAGATCTGATAAGTTTGTAAAAATGCTTTTATTCTAGCTTCAAAAGTGCTAACAATAAACATTACAAACTAAGAAATATAATTGAGATTGAAGAATATATGAGCAACGTTATCACAGAGGCTTGGAGCGTTGAAGACTTATGTTTTTAGGACATTGTCAAATATAAATGTGTCAGGAATAACAGAAGATTTGGTAAAGGATTGTTTTTGTCCATAATTTCAGTACCTCACTTGGTACACGTAAATAACTTGCTAGAATGTTTTGTTGATGACATATGACATTTGGTGAATAATGCAGTGAGAATATATATATATATATATATATATATATATATATATATATATATATATATATATATATATATATATATATATATATATACCCACAGATATATATGTATACACACATGCTAACACGCAAATATATATATATATATATATATATATATATATATATATATATATATATATTGAAAAATAACAAAAAGTGACCACCACCCAAAAAATAATTGTCTACATTAATGACTGGAAATTAAACAGCACAGTTATATTTGGGATCATAATTCTACTTAGATTAAAAATACAAAAAAAAGTATATATATATATATATATATATATATATATATATATATATATATATACATATATATATATATTAGTAATAATAATGATAAAAACAAATAAAACTTTAAAAATGTGTTTTTACATGGGAGTTGAACACCCCACATGCCCTAATGTGAGGACTATCTCCACACCTTCAAAACGTCTATATACTAACTCCATGGTCACACAAGTGCCAAAGGAAAAAAAACACCATTACATTATAGTCTATCTTTAGCAACTCAACTATAATGTAATTTAGCCAGCTGTAACACTGTATTTTCACTAAAAAATTACATGATTAAAAGTTTCTGCAGCTACACATGTTGCAAGTATACATATATGGCCTTTGACCATCACACGTGTACAGTAGTGAGAAAATCAGTCAATGTTGTGCAACTTATAAACAAAGGTATGGCATCTAGGTCCAGGGAGGTTATTGCTCCACTGCATTCAGCATTCATCAAACTTATAACTGAATACAATGCCGGTATGCACCAAACCTGGCATATTCAAGATCTGGAACGTCCTCAAAGGTTCCTCACTAAAAGTTTACAGGGCATACATAACATGCCCTATGTAGGCTGTCTCCAAGCCCTATCCCTATATTCTGTCTTCTACAGGCTGATAATGGGAGATCTATGCCTGGCATATAAGGAACTGTGAGACCCCACCCTCATGGGCTTCCTCCATATCCACAAAAGAAACAACACCAAAATTACCCATTTTATAGGTTCATATGTAGGTACTATGCTATCGGCCCTGGGGCCTATACAAGCTCAGCCAAAAAGGTACCCTGGCTTTTGCCACCCAAGAAAATTATTTTCCTGTGCCCTGTCGATCAGAGCCACAGAGGTGATCCCCGGGGTAAATTTCCTATTTCCCATCCAATCATCAAGATTTTTCTTGAAGAGTGCTAATGAGGAGCTTTGTTTGATATAGATAGGTAGTTTATTCCAGAGTATGGGAAGTCTCTAGGACAGGAATCTATCCCTCCGGCATGTTCTGTTTATTGTGGTGACAAGGTTTAGGTCCCTAGAGCGTGTAGCTCAAAGGGACTGGGATTTCTTTAAGTGGAGCATGTCCAACAGTTCTGGGTTTGACATAGCTTTGTGTGTTAGGCAGAGATCACCTCTGAGTAGGCAATATGTGACGGAGTAAAGCTGGAGTTTTTTGAGACGGTCTGCATACAGCATCTGTTTGAGGCTGGTAATCCTCTTTGTGAGGTATTTCTGTGGCATTTCCAGTTGTTTAGATGTCTTGTGAGGTACATACCAAAAGGGGTGTTGTACTCTATAATGGGTCTAATGAGTGTTGAGTAGAGGGGAACAATGACCTCTTTTTTTCTGGATGAGAAACCTTTTGTGATGAGGTGTGCCACGTAGAAGGATTTCCTGACTACTGTGGCGATGTGATTATCAAAGGAGAGACTACTGTCCACCTGTGTCCCAAGGTTTCTTATCACACTTTCGGTGTTAAGTATACTACCGCCTATGTTGTAGTTCATGGGTACAGAGTTTTTACCAAAGGGGATGACAATGCACTTTTTGGCATTGAGATTGAGGCCATGGCTTTGACACCATGCATCTGTCTCATTGAGGCTCTTTTGTAGGATGTCCACATCATTAGGAGTTTCGATTATGACTCCTAGTTTGCAGTCATCTGCGAACTTTGTTAGCCAACCTTCTGTGTTAGCCTGTACTTCAGAGAAGTACATACCAAACAGGAGAGGACCCAGGACTGAACCCTGTGGTACTTCACTTGTCACTGGTCTGAAGTTGGATTTGGAGTCTGCTACTCTCACAGTATGGGTTTTGTCAGTAAGCCAGTTGGCAATCCATCTTGTGACATAGGGATTTATACCTAGTTTAATGAGTTTATCTATAATTCCAGAGTAGGGGATGGTGTTGAAAGCCTTGGCAAGATCTAGATTGGCTGTGTGAACCACCTTACCCTTGTCTACGGCTTTGGTGACTGGTGACTGCTTCAAAGAAGTCTATCAGGTTTAGGAGACATGATCTGCCTATTACAAACACGAACTGGGTGGGGTCCAGACTATGGAGATTACCAATGTCTTTGTTTATAAGTTCCATGATGATATGTTCCATGGCCTTGCAGACCAAGCTTGTCAGGCTAATGGGGCGGTAGTTCCTGGGGTCTGTGGTGGCTCCCCCCTTGTGAAGTGGGACTACCATCGCTGTGCGCCATTCAGCAGGCACAAAGCCTGAGGTGAGGCTATGATTGAACATGGTACTTATGTGGGGTGCCAGTTAGTTCTGTAGTTCGTGTAGAATGCAGCCTGGGATGTTGTCTGGTCCCATGGATGCTGTGTTCTTGGCTTTGGAGAGTGTGGTTTTTACCTGTGCAGCCGTGATTGCAGGAACTTTGCATTCTTCCAGTATAGAGATGGTCTCTTTAGGGGGTGAGAGGAGGGTAAAGTTAGCACTGAACCTATTTGCCAGGATGTTGGTAATATCAGTTGGGTCTGTATATTTAGTGCCATTGTGCTGTAACTCAGAGCAGATCTGAGTGTTGCCATTGAGATTCTTGACATAGCTATAGAATGCTTTGTGGTTGTCTTTAGAATCAGTGGCGATTTTGTTTTCGTAACTAGCTTTGGAGGATTTTATCAGGGATTGCAGCTTCTTACTGAGGCTGACAAGGGAGCTCCTCCACTCATGGGATTTTACTCTCTTTTGCAACAGTTTCTTCCTTCTGTTGTACAGTTTGTTTATGGCAGGGGACCACCAGATCGGCTTCCTTTTTTAGAGGATAGCGTCTTGGTTCTGTTTGGGATAGCACAATCCATGCACTCATGTAAGTGCTTATAAAGTACAATTGTGTAGGATTCAGTAGTCATAACTGTATTGTCCATCTGCATGGGTGTCATGAAGTTCACCACTTCTGTCTTAAGAAGCATGAAGTTGGCTTTGTGGAAATTTTTTACCATGGTTTCCTTAATGGGGGGTGGGGGCAGAATGTGGATATCTAGGGTAATTAGCTTATGGTCGGATCGGACCAATGAGGTGTTGACTTCAGGTGTGGAACACCGGTCACTCATGTTGGTCAATGACTAGATCTAGGATATTGTTGCCCCTGGTGGGGATGTGAATAAGTTGATCCAGGGCATTGAAGTTTATGAATTCCAGAAAGCGTTGAGCGAAGGAGTTGGTACATGAGTAGTTTTCCCAGTTAATAGTAGGGTAGTTGAAAATGTCTATTATTAGGGTATTTGGTTGAACCCTAATATTTTCTAGTACATCAGAAAAGAGGATTGGGAATCCTGGGACATGGTGGGTGATCTGTAGCAAGCTACAATTTGGATTGCAGTTTTGTCCAGAGTTAGTTGCACTTGGATAACCTCAGCTGCATTATGCTGAGCAACTAGCCTGGAGGTGTGGATATCCTTAATGAATATGGATACACCTCCGCCTTTGGTGTTCCAGTCCAGGTTACATGGCTGAAAAGTGTGGTATGAGTTATAGCCTGGTAGTGCAGGGGTGCTCTCTGGAGCCTTGAACCAGGTCTCCGTCACTGCACAGATATCGATGTTCTCCATTTTAAGGAGTGCCTCGAGTGAGTGCATTTTGAGATTTAGACTTCTAGCATTGAGTGGCATCACCCTCAGTTTTTGCTTGCCTGTTCCTGTTACAGTGGTTAATTTGTCATTTGAACCTTGCCTAAAAAAGGCACTATAGGGGCGGCAAGAACCTTAGCCAGTATCCAGAATCCCAGGGGTGACGGGTGCAGGCCATCTCTGGCAAAGCATTGTGGTCTGTCAACCATGTCATCCCAGGCAGACAGATACTGGATCCCTTTAAAATGGCACCAGAAGCTTAGCCAATTGTTGAAGTCAATCATTTTGTCCTTGTACTGCGGCATCATTCTAGGTAATGGCAGAATGCTACTCAGGGCTAGGGTCATACCTGCCTGGGCTACAAGATCGGAGAGCTCCTCCATGTCTCTTTTCATGTAGTCCAGGGAGGTATGTCTCAGGTCGTTCACATCAACATGGACAATGACAGAGTCATATTTGTACTTGTTGTGGAGTGACCTGAGTGCGTGGGTTATGTGGTGGATCCTGGCACCCGACAGGCAGCTGACAGTAACCTTCTCCTTGTTTAGCCTGGTGAGTGGGACATCAGTGTGCCTGACTATAGAGTCACCTATGACTAGTGTGTTGGGTATGTTGCTTTGCCTTATTGGCTGTGGTTGAGTGGCACACTGAGTCTGCGAGCTATGTGTCATTTGGGTTGTGTTGGGGGATGGAGGTTGCTTGCGTTTCTGCTTTGGAGGTCTCTGTTGCTTAGA
This sequence comes from Protopterus annectens, assembly GCF_019279795.1. NCBI lineage: Eukaryota > Metazoa > Chordata > Ceratodontiformes > Protopteridae > Protopterus > Protopterus annectens. The sequence continues at coordinate 488,782,636 of NC_056735.1, forward strand.
CAGATTATTATTGAGAGTCTCCACGAATGTTTTTGTGTTACTATGTGTGGATTTTGGTGGTGTACATTTAGTGAAACTACGTGATGAGTGTGGTGTGGTGCAAGTGTTTACCTTCTCCTCTTGACTGTCAAGCTCAGTCTTGATTGGAGAGAGTTTGGCTAGATAACTGCATCTCTCACAGGTTTTAGTGTTGGGTAGTAGGAGGAGAGGGTCGTCCATGTACATGAGGCAATTTCTACATTGTCTCAAGATGCCCAGATTCATCAAATAGACAGGAGAGAACACTGTGAGCTGACCCTTGGACATGCCTGAATAAAAATCTATTTTCCTCTAGATAAAAGTGAGGAAAGGGAGTACAAGAGCTGTTTTTCTCTAAGCAAGTGAGGAAAGTAAGTACAAAAACTGTTTTCCTCTAGGTAATGAGGAAGGTTGAGTGCTGTAGTAATTAGTAGGTTATTTAATGCTTACAACAAGTTCTGAACAAGTGCTGATCACAAATAAGCAAATTCAAGTGCTAAAACTAAGAATCTGTATCTGGACTAAACTAGTTACAGGAAAGGGGGGAACAAGTGCAAATGCGGTTAAATCAGAAAGTTGAGAGAGATGGAAAAACTGCCCAAACGGCCAATAACTACATTTTCTGGGCCAGAACCACTCCTAGGTTACCTAGTGCTTACTTACCACTCCCACTGATAAGCTAGAAGGCTTCCCTCCAACACAGAAAGCTTGGGTGGGCTCAGAAGCTTACATACAGTCCTGGATACAAAAAATCTGAATCTGGACTACACTAGTTACAGGAAAGGTATTTTTTTTTTATAATATATAATATATATATATATATATATATATATATATATATATATATATATATACATACACAGAAAAGTAGCTAAAACAGCAGTAAAAACAATTCAAATGCAGTGCAAGCTAGCACACTTGAGTATGTAGCAATGTTAGACCAAACAGTTTAAAAAATGCAATTAAATTAAAAATGACTAAAAACAAGTGCAGAAGGAGTCTATTAGGTAGAATGAGGTAAAGAGATGGGACTGGGGGAGTGTCCCAGATCAAATCTACAGTGGGGGCGGGCAACTGCAAAAGCCTCCAAATTTAAACAACAAGACAATAGGGAGGGTGGGTATGGGAAAACCAACACCTTCAGCAGAGATCTGAAAAACTATACAGTGAAGCAAAAATAACAGTGCACAACTCTGAAGTGCTAGAAAAATATACTCAGCTCTGTATATCTCCAGATAGTTTGAAGAGCACTCTGTCAAGATACAGGAAGGCTCCAGCAATGATATGCAGGTTGTTACTAAGAAGGTCTAATTTTATGCAAGTAATCCTTGAGATAGTCAGATAACACACACGATTGCTGACCCTCTTAGTAACAGCCTGCATATCATTGCTTAAGCCTTCCTGTGTCCTGACAGAGTGCTCTTGCCTGTGATACAAACAGGACATACTAGAGACACAAATATGTTCCCAAGAGACTACTCTTCTCTGGAACAGGCTCCCCATCCATGTGAAACAGAGTTCCTCCCTAACTTCATTTATGTGTAACTTGCACAACTGGATAGGGAACAAGAAATGTATCCCTATTTTGGCACCCATTTATCGAAGGGACACAGGCAGCCTGTAAATAGTTCATCTCACAAGCCTCTTCTTGTAAATGTTTCATTTCCCAAGGCCCTGCTTACACTTATTAAGGGTACCAGAACTAGCTAGAGATTTGGGATGCATGGCTAGGCCTAAAAAGGTCCTAGTGGTTGTTAGCCTAGTAAACACCTCTGAAACTATACTCACTTACTATGGCTTTGAACAAATAGTTACTGCTAATGCTAGAAGAAGTAAGATGTTACACATTAGGGCAATTAATACCCCCCAAATTATTCATAACTTGAGCATAATGCAGCCTTTGGGCTGCTCAGATGAAAATTCTGCTGAATTTGACATAGTTAGAACTGTCCTATAAGTTAATAAAAAATAAGTTAATAAAAACAAAACAATTTAAGTATAGTAAGATTGGATATACTAAATTACACAATATTATTAATAATGCTGATTGGTTTATAGCATCATCTAATACAGAAAGAGATTTTGGCTGTACCATGCTAGAAAACATCTTATAGCATCATGTGGAATGTATACTTCCAGTATTAAACATAACAACATGAGAAAGTTTCCAGTCTGGAAGAATTATAAATTAATCAAAATGTATACAAAAAAGAAAAGGGCTTTCAGTGTCTACAAGAGATTCCCCAATAACTTAAGTATGACAAAACTGAACAAGAGTAGTAAATCTTTGAAAACAAAACTGTACATGTAAGAGCCAAATATATTATAAAATTTGCCTAAGGACACTGGTAATAAAAAGTGGATATTACAAATGTATCAGTAGTAACAGTAAAGCAAATCACCAAGTGAAAGCCTTAAGAATCAGCAATTCTCTACTTATGGATGCCTTAACAATAGCCAAAGAATTTAACAAGCATTTTGCTTCTGTCTGAAGCACTTCCTATGAGTCTAAGTTTGGACCAGAGACTTTGAAGAGAAACTATTGCCAATATGTAGCAACTCAGTTAATGTAGCACTAAACAGAATTACGGTAGGTACTCAATTATTAAACAAAAGCAAAAAATAAATAAATACAATTTTCAGTTGATCTGGATTATATACCAGCCACACTACTGTGTATTTAAACACTCTCGCACCTATTATTAAAAAACCTCATATAACACCAATATATACAAAATGGTAGCAGGGATGAAGTAAAAGGCTACAGACAATTAGCCTAAATACAGCTTTGTCTCAGTGTTTTGGAAGGTACTTCACTGATAATAATGAACAAAACAGCCAAATTGCACTACCAGACATTAATCAATATGGCTACACTGACAGCAAGTCAACACTTGCCAACCTTACAAAATTCTATGACCAAATTCAATATGAATACACTGACAGCAGATCAACACTTACCGACCTTACAAAATTCTACGACTGAATTGGTATAGAAAGTGATTTAAGATTATCATCAAGCGTCATATACCTAGACCTTGCAAAAGCCTTTGATTCTCCATCTTCCCCATCAGTTATGAAAACACTAATTAATGCAAAGTTAAAGCCATACATTATTAAGTGGATACTGGATTGGTTAAAAGGGAGGACTCAGTTTGTGGACATTAAGAGAACAATATCAGATTATGAACCAGTTCCTTCAGGTGTACCACTGGGTTCCTCCTTGCTTGGGTCAAGTTTAGTTTAATGTAATTTTTGCCTCTATTCCAACACATAAGAACTGAAGGATCAGCAAATATGCTGAAGACTGTAAGATAAGCTTTATTGTTGCATTTAATAAAGATTTTAATGCTATTAATGAGTACTGACTTACATTTGTAACTAGGCTGTGCTAATCAGCTTAAAATTTAGTGCTGACAAATGCAGAGTAATATATTAAGAAAGATCTTGCATAACAAAACCTATATACTGGATATCAGATATACTATTGGTGGTATATCTGATCAAAGACTTGGGAACTACCGAGTCTAGAAACCTCAAAAATGGATGACATGTTGACACTACAATAAACAGATCAATTGAAAACTATGCCTAATCAGCAAAATGGGATGCATACAGCTTAACCCCTTTAAGATCTATATGCATCCAACTTTAAATTCAACAATATTTTTTGTGCTTAAAAGGCCAAACAGTTAAGGAAAATAAGGGCTGTACAGCGAAAACTTTAGAAGTAAATTTTATATTGCATACAAATGGAATATATGAATAATATATGTATTTAATTTATGTATGCTATATTACCATTATATAAGAGGAAAATTCATACTTGGATACAAGGCATTTCAGGATGAATCCTTTCAAAATATTAATCTGAGAACCTGTGAAAATAAGATGGACTTACACAAATTCAAATCTGTATTTCTTAGGTGTACAAGTATCAAATATTCATATCTGATATTAACTTTCAGCATTATGGAAAAAGAGCTTACGGGGGGATTAAGAGATCAGAAAGTTTAGTTGTTGTTGTTGTGTCTTTCGGCTTTTCCCGGTTAGGGGTTGCCACAGCGGAACTCTGGTCCACTAATGATTGGCAATTGATTTTTACATGCTGAGTTGCCAGCCCTAATGCACAACCTTCAACGAAAGTACGCCCATTCACGCATGTCTCCACGCAGAAGACACTCTAGCTGAGAGTCGAACCAGTCAGCGTCTTACTGTGAGATGACAACGCTACCGCAGCACCACCACCGCGGATAGATCAGAAAGTTTAGTAGTATTTAAAAATACTTATGTACCAGAACAGGTGATTTGGTATCTGACAAAGAAGTGAATGGATCAGTTTTCCTTGACGGTCTCTAGACTTAAGCACTAAAGTATAACTTAAGAACTCTGGTAAGCCTAGGCAGACACATAACATTCCCATAAAAGCCAACTCAGTTATCATAGACTTAGGCACTTTCGATGACAATGATCTTTCCTTTGACCGTCATGCTGCCATTGTTGCTAGGAGCCCTTTCATTTAGGCAGACTGACTACCAAAGGTATATCACCAGATCATATGAGACATCCCACCCATCTCCTCCCTTATCAGGTCACTTACAGAGTAGAATTCCACTTCTGGTATCTGTTTATATAACAACAACATCCACTTCAGGCGGCAACTACATTTCTACATTTCCTTACTAAAATAAGTGTACATTTACCCTGAGATAACCTGACTGCCTTAAAGGGCTCTCACTCTTCTCTCTGTCATATCAGCTTTTGAGAGGGGACTTCTGCTTTGCCTACAGGGCCTTGAAGGATCTGGTCATATGTAACCTCCTTCACATCCACAAGACTAATAATACCCTATATAATGTCTTAAGGAATCGAACCTTCCACCTAAATAAAAAGAGAACATGCTAGTGTGACAGATACCTATCAAATGAAAATATCACTTTTATGGAACAGACTCCCCATAGATGTGAAGCTCAGCAGCTCTCTGGCCCTATTTCAAGTGCAATTTGGATGACTGGATGGGCAATCATAAATATACCCCTCACAATCTTAGGAAAAGGGGACAAAACTTGATCCAAAGAAACTCTTTCCTGTCAAATGAATGATATTAATTCATGTCTTGGTAATCCTATGTGGGATCATGCTGTTAAGCTGCAAATGGTCCACTGTATCTACCTTCACACAGACACATCAGTCAAATCTATAAACAAAAACCACCAACATGCAGTGGTGTTATAGCGGAGGTCAATCTTACCCACTTGTCTGAACACTCCCAACAAGCAAGCAGCAGGCCGCAGTGACCCAGTCTCTAATGAAATAGGAGCCATCTCCAGGGACATAAGAATCTTCCTTGTCAACTCTCAAAATGACCTAGACTCATACTCACATTTAGTTCATTGTCTACAATAAGTAGTGTGTTAGTGTGAAACAGTACAGCACTAGATTAACCCATATTACTTAAGTTTTGAGCTACTCTAGCCAGCTCTGTTCATATTGAGGAATAAAGCTCTGACTATGCTGTGTAGTGTCGCAGTGCTTCAGGAGGGTAGTGACTCAAATGATGACCACATGGCAGGCATCCAGCTACAAAGCCATTTTGATTAAATCCTTTATCACAAGCGACAGGGGTATGTACTCACACAGGGGATTTCACTGTGGTCCTTGTGATAATGTGGGTCATCTGTCTCCCACCTAGGGGAATAGGTTGGGATCCATTAATATGCCCCCATTGCTAGAATGCCAACAAAGGCACAAACCACAATCCTGGCTGCCTGAATGATGGCCCCTCTGGATGGTTCTTGCTCCCTGCCCAGCATGAATATGAAAGAACCAATGGGTCCAGGGCAATCAAGTGAGGTTTAACAACTGACGGGAACAGGGGAAAACAAAAAGAGAAAAAAACATTTAGCAAGTTGTATTGGTTGAACTATTCTAGCCTGACAAAATACACTTCAAAACACACAAAAAATGCCAGCATTACTAAATATAATGCTAGTAGGTTAGGAAGCTGGATTTCCAAATAACAGTGTGTGCTATATAGAAAATGTTCCCAAAACATGCCAGTTTTTCAGACGAGAAAGACAAAGGCAGAAAAAAAGTCCAGCTGCTACAAAGTGTAAATCCAGAACAGGAAAGCCTCCATATTGCTGAACAGTTCCTACATCTCCCCATGACTCACTGTGCAGAAAGGTATGAAACATTTATTCACAGGATGGGGAAAAAGTATCTGTACAATTACATGCAAGGAGAAACACGTTTTGGAAAAACACATACGCTGTAGGTGTTGTACTGATACTTCTGGTAGGAAGTGTCCTTCCAGAGTAAATGCTATTATACAATATTGCACTCAGCCCTGTTATCTGTCTAGGTACCAAATGCAGTGGTATGTTGTCACACTGCCCATAACCATTTCTGACCATTTATTTTCAACTGATAGGGGTGTTAACAGTCTAGCCCTGCATCCTCTGTAAGGAGGCTACCACTTCAGACTATTCCTGCATCCACTGTGAGGAGACTACCAGTCCAGACTAGTCCTGCATCCACTGTAAGGAGAGTACAAGTACAGACTAGTCCTGCATCTATTCTACCACTCCAGACTTGTCCTGCATCTATTTTAAGGAGACTACCACTCCAGACTAGTCCTGCATCTATTCTAAGGAGACTACCACTCCAGACTAGTCCTCCATCTATTCTAAGGAGACTACCACTCCAGACTAGTCCTGCATCTATTTTAAGGAGACTACCACTCCAGACTAATCCTGCATCTATTCTACCACTCCAGACTAGTCCTGCATCTATTCTATGGAGACTACCAGTCCAGACTAGTCCTGCATCTATTCTAAGGAAACTACCAGTCCAGACCAGTCCTTCATCCATAAGACTACCAGTCCAGACTAGTCCTGCATCTATTCTGAGGAGACTACCACTCCAGACTAGTCCTGCATCCACTGTAAGGAGACTACCAGTCCAGACTATTCCTGTATCCACTGTAAAGAGACTACCACTCCAGACTAGTCCTGCATCCACTGTAAGGCGACTACCACTCCAGACTAGTCCTGCATCCACTACAAAGAGAATACCACTCCAGACTAGTCCTGCATGTATTCTAAGGAGACTACCACTCCAGACTAGTCCTGCATGTATTCTAAGGAGACTACCACTCAATTACTTATAGTTCCCTTTGTAGTACCTTTGGTTACCAATAACAGTGCCAGTGCAGCAGACTGAGAAGCATTTTCATTACCATCCAACCTCATTTTTTTCTCCCAAAGGAAAGCAAATTAAGCAAAGACAGTAATTTCTCAAGGCATATCCAGACCACTATTTACATACAGGTCACCTGTGTCTCATGGTGAATACTCTGCTTCAGTAACAGGTACCTTACCATGGAAGCTTAGCAATTAAAAATGTATACGCTGTCACACATACACCCACATATACGTATATAGACACACACATATGCACACACAGATAAATGTATAACAAACAGCTGTAAAATCTTTGTGAAAACCACAAAGGAAAATTTCAGGTAATCTACATTTTTGTGAGTATGCTACAGGAACATATATCTTATTTTTCTGCAGTGATATCCTTGCTGAAGAGAGTGATTGACTGGAAATTACACAACATAGGCTTCCATAAATTACCAGGAAGTCAATCATTCTGCAAAGCACAAACAAACAATCCTTCTTAAAGGGGAATTATTGGGGCATGGTTAGCCTAAGCGGAAGATAGCAGCTGAGTGAGTGAGCTCCACCGGAGTGAGTGACGAAGTCTTTCATTTATACTAACATCTGATACAGAAGGTTTTGTTTTCTCCAATAATAACAATGGCTGAAGGAGTGTCAAAGATAACCAGCATGAAAAGAAGAAAGAATCTTTATTATCTTCAAGAAAATGTCTGTAGTAGCAGCTGAGATGGAGTCCTACCACTGGGTTGCAGTGACTCAACAAATGAAAATGAGTGACATAGAAAGTGTTACAGAAATGCTTAATAGCAGTCAGCAAATGTTCTGATCTATCCAAGAGACAATAGAAGCACAAATTACCAAGGTAGATAAAGAATGCAAGAGATATACAGAGAAAAATGGATAAACTGGAAAATCATTCTCGTTGTGTAAACATCACAATAAAAGACTTACCCAAAACCTTCTAGGAGAAAGACTTAAAAGATCATTACTGAAATGACTATTGAAGGAAGTGAGCCATCTTCTGAAAGGAACCATTGATTGGAGAAAGAAAGGGCAAGACACATAGCAAAACAAATCTACAGGCATGTACTAAAGGTCATGAGATCAGCGGTCATCAAAGACTGGCTGGTGAGGAATAGTAAACGACATGGTGGAAAGGAAAAGGTTATATTTACTTCATAGCAGACTATTTAAAAAGACTGCATAGTTTGAAGCAACAAATGGTGAGAATATGAAAAGACCTTCTCCACCCTCAACTATACCGTCCATTTGGTATGCCCAGCTATTGTACTAGTGGATGCAGATAGTGATAAATTCATTCTGACAAAAGTGGAAGATGTGGCAGCCTTTTTGTAGGGTGCTAAAATCAGTTCAAATTAATGAAACTAGGAGATTTGGAAGACATGCTGTCAGAGTAGGAGATGGAGTGGTAAAGAACCAAGAAAAAGTGCACCATCTACTCAGCTAAAATAACTTCATAACATTCTTCTAGAGGCATGCTGCAACAAAGTTACACAATTGCAACAAAATGTGCTACAAAAGTCTCATACAGGTCTCACAACTGTTTTGTCTGTCCTTAAAAAAACACCACAGTTGTTAGAACTACCACAACATGTAATATACATATAGCCAGTCAAAGCCCATAATCCTATCTAAAATCCTTATAATTGTTCCCTCCATAAAAACATTGCTTGGCAGTATTCAGCATGCAGAGATAAGCTCCATTGGAAAAAAAGAACTTCTGGTCATCACAAAATCAAATAGTGCTGCACGAGATGCTCTGTATTACATTATTTCACCAAACTTTGGAACAAGTTACTACTTCCACTAAAACAATCAGGTAAATTAAAAGGCTGTGGGGATCACAATCCACAAGGCAAAGGATATTGATCAGATGAAATGCCAATTAAGTGGCAGGCAAGAACAGGACAGAATAACACCAATACTTTTAAAATATTACTCTGATTCACTTATAAAGTTAATAGAAAAACACACATTGCATCAACATGCATGTTTTCACAATAAAAGGTATAAAACTCTAATTTCTGGATTTACTGACTATCTGTAATCCTGAATGTCTTATCAGGAAATCAAACTTTTTACAAGGGACAGAGCAAAATTATGAGACAAAATTATGGATGGCCTGTGAAATCAGGGGCAGTGACAGGTATACATTACTCCTTCAGTGAGGTAAATAAAAGTAACTTATCCTTAGTTTTGTTGGACGACTGCTAAAAGCAGTTACTGATCTAGTGTGGCAGTACCAGTGTTGTACAACGCATTGTTATTTGCTGAAATAACTGTAAAACTAGTATTGCTATGGCTTATGCGTGAGTGTGAGTGTGTGTGTGTGTGTGTGTGTGATTTTTATCTGTGCCCACTCCCAATAATGCTTTTTTGGGAATTGGTAAAAAAATTTAGTTATCAGATCATTATATTTCAAAAGTTAGGCATAAAACATATTACAGAACATTCAGACGCTTAGATTTTCTAAGATTCTGGCGGTCCCCACTCCCCAGACTGCATAACTGGATTTTGACTTGGACTTAGTGGTGGCCTCTGCCCTCTACCGAAACCATTCTAAAACCAACCCTGATCAGATGTGTGTGTACCAAAGGCTGTTGTATGTTTTGTGGAGAGGATTGTCTGGTCATTACTTATTTAATTTTCTTCACAGTCAAACCTTAGACGTATGCACAAGAAGTCATTATAGCTTGTGTTTAGCCTAGTGACAGCATGGTCATGGTTTCTTTTACTTTTCTCACAAAACTCAGAGGTGTACAAAGAAGTTTACTATAGCTTGTGTAGGGGCATTGTACTGTCTGGGAGCAACAAAGTGGAATATATTACTGTAATCATTTTTTCACTTTCCTCAAAATCACACATCAGGCACGTATAGAGGTGGCTGCTTTTGGGGTTAGGTGCTATGTATACATATGACAGCAGTAACTTGACATACATGACTTCGGCCCTTTGAAATTCTGCTTTCATCCCAATCTAACACCAGAGGCATGCTCAGGCAGTGACTGTCTTTGGGAGGTTAGGGAGCAGGCAATATTCCCAGACAGAATCTAATTATCCTCACAACTGGCTCGTTTATCATGAGCTATTATTTTGTCAGCTTTGAACATTAAGTTTTGGGCTCAATTTATATCTTCCTTGAAAGAAAAAATGAGACTGAAACTTTTCTTACTCATGATTTTTGGCTAGGCCACCATTGGACTAAAAAGTTGGGAAAATTTTCCAAGATGCATCCCAGAGCATCTATAACCATATGGCATCTGGGAGCACTGGCTTAATTGAGTTTACTGTGCTGTCTTAGTCAGGAAATGTGCATTGAAAGGATGCAAGGAAAAACTAAAGTTGAATAGCAAAACTGAATTTCTTTCCTTAACCATAATTTCTGTTCAAGCCATCACTGGATGAAAAGGATGAAAAGATTGTGTAAAAGAAAAAAAAAATAAACTTCAGACCATATAGAAAAGTTATGGCTTCTTGAATAGTTTAAAGAGTTAAGGCAAAATCTGAAGGAAGAAAAAAGTAATGCGCATGGTATGAGGAGACAAGATAGGGGGAACAAAGGGGAACACCGGAAGCGGTGTGTGTGTGTGTGTGTGTGTGTGTGTGTGTGTGTGTGTGTGTGTGTGTGTGTGTGTGTGTGTGTTGGGGAGTAAAAACAGTAGGCAATGCCTCGGGTGCCACTTCACCTAAGTCCAGACCTGTACATACAGTGACTATAATATATCACTGTTGCAACTAAATGCCAGTAACTGTGAATGTCCCTTTGTGAGATGGACCAACATAGTGTGGTACACAGGCCCGTTGTCATGTAAAATCATTGTAGCTATAGGTCAGTCTGTGCATTCTTCTTCTTCTTCTTTCGGCTTTTCCGGCTAGGGGTCGCCACAGCGGATCATCTGTCCGCTCATGATTGGCAGTGGAGTTTTACAGTGTCGAGTTGCCAGCCTGGCGCCCAACCTTCCACAGAAGGCACACACATGCACACACTCACACCCTATGGCCAATTTAGAGTGTCCAATCCACCTACTGCATGTCTTTGGGATGTGAGAGGAAACCGGAGCACCCAGAGGAAACCCACACGACCACAGGGAGGACATGCAGACTCCGCACAGAAGGCACCCCAGCCGAGAATCGAACCAGAGAACCTCTTGCTGTGAGGCGGCAACGCTAAACTGCTGCACTACCGTGGTCAGTTTGTGCATACTACTCCCAAATGCTTGCAGCATGAACTACAAGGTTGTTGGGCGGTTGCAGTGACATGGTAATACTTAGACTAGAAGTGCCCAAGGGCTCCCAACCTGACATTTGCTGTGGGTCCCTAAAATGCTAACACTGGCTCTGTGCACTCACCACCAGCACTGTGAAGAATATCTGGAAAATTGCCACAGTAAAACCACTTGACAAACAAAAGCATTCTACATTCACTTCCTACTATTGCCCCAGTTCCATTATCCCAAATTTATGCAACATCTTAGAAAAAAACCTGTCTACCTCCAACCCACAGACTCTCCCTAAATATCACCTTCTCTCACACAAACATCATGGATTCTAGTCTGGGAGGAGCATTTACACTGCTCTCTTGTCCCTTACATATGACATTCTCATGTCATTGGACAAAGGCGTACTACCTGCTACCATTTTCATAAACCTCACTTGAGCCTCTGACTTAGTTAACTACTCCACCTCTTATACCACAGGACTTAACTAGGCTTTAGCCCAAATGCCATCGCCTGGCTCCAAAGTTATTAGATTAGCATTTCACAGTTAACTATAACTTCAGCAACTCTCACACGTCCCTTCTTCATATTGGTGTGCCTCAAGGTTCTATTCTCGCCTCCCCTGCTATTCTGTATCCATCAAAAAACTTCCAGTGAATCTTTCTCACCTTTCTCTTCTATTACAAGTTCATGACATGTGTTTCTACCCCTCTAACCACTCAGTAACTAAGTACAAAAGGACCCAGAATCTCACTTACAAAGCCTCTGTGAATAGATTGACAGAAACACATCAAAAACAAAGAACAATACTATAGGGCACCAAACAAAGCTCCAAGGACTATAACAATCTACATTCAGAACTCTTCCTTAGAGCAAGTGTCCTTCTTCAAGTACCTCAGTTAGACCCCTTTAACAATTTCAACATGTATGTAGAAATACACATAAAAAATAACCCCCTTCCTTTCAGGCACAAGTAATATTCTCCTTTCTCTCACACCCCAGCAGATCTGAAAAAGGTAAAGTAATACTTCTCCCCCAAACTCAAATATGGTTTCCCTCTTGTCTCAGATGCATCTGTTAAAAACTCCACTAACATTCAAAGACTAGATAACAAAATAGGTAGATTTATCCGCAGTTTCCTAGAAATTAACACCACTGCATAACACTAGAAAAAGCAAACTGGTTCACAGTTAAGCAAAGAAATGATCTGCTCCTAAGCTCCCAACTTTTGAAACTCTTACATGAACATTATCTCCTTCCTTTAGCCTCAAGACTGTTAAGATAAACCATCACATACAACCACAGTAATCTTAATCACACCGGCCCTATTTTCCACAAACGGCACTTTTTAAATTACATACCTCTCACCATGATTTCTCAGTTCTGGGTCCTAAACTGTTGAAATCTTCTTCATCCAAACTTAAAAGATATCACATCTTACCTAGAGTTCCATGCACACCTAACATCTCATGTACTTAATCAAGCAAATCTGCTACCTTTTGTGTTGTGTAACCTAAAATCCACCATTATCTTTCCTCTACACTATCTCCTCCCCTAACATCAACTTGCTCAGCTTTCTCCCACATTAGGCTTCTATATATCAATCTTAGTTATCTTATTTCTGGAAGACTAAACGTAAAGCAATTTTTTGTACATATTATGCAATATTGGCATGATATCATTATTCCTTTTGATTAAGTTGCTTTGCTTATTACAACCTTTGTATTTAACTCGCTGTCACTTTATTTGTGAATGCACGTTTTCGTATCTTGTAAGAGTGGCCACTGAATTGAACTTAGGCTGAGAATGTTATTGGTCAGAACTGATCAGTGCTCTTCCCTGGTAAACAAATTCAAAGTAAATAAAATAAATATATAAATCTCTAAAAAGGGTAATATCAGTTGTTTGAATGTACTTTTAGTTGAGTAGGTGACCGCCTAAATCATACAGTCGACAGCAAGTACACCAAATAGGTGTGTTGAAGTGTAGCATGATAGCACAGAAGTGATGGTTAGGGAATTTGTGTTTTTCCCCAGTACTGTGTGACCCTTGGACTTAGAACATATGTGCACAATAGTAGGCGTGTAACGATGCACTTCCACATGTCAGGAATGTAGAAGGGCTTGTCCCCACTGCAAATATACTTAACTCATGACATGCAGCAGTTCACACATAGGTACTGCTACTGGCAAAACCACTGAAAAGTTAAGCTGCAATACAACATGCAGGAACTGGCACGGTACAAAAAAATCAATATTTGTATTACTTTTATAAAGGTGATGTAGAGAATGTTTTGTCTTGTACACTTGCAAGCAAAGACAACTGGAACAGAAAATGCTGGCATTTTTTCCACTGTGAGGATTAAATGATGGAACTGTATTTGACCGCTTGGTGGTTATATAAGTCATGTCGAATTAAAGATGCCTCAACTATATGTCTAATAATCTTTAAAAAATGAGTTTGTTTTCACACTTAAGTAATACTATGAGTGCAAAGCTTAAGTTGACAAAAACATACAACTGCACTACAGCTACAATAATCTCCCTTACACAGCACACCCACATCATCAGTGTACCGTGTGTTGTATTTATTATGTAGACGTGAATGTCCAAGTACCACCCCCTCTTTCCATGTCACAAAACAGCAAAAAGCATAACAAGATGCCACGATTGTCCTTTTACAGCAAAACACACACACACACACACACACACACACACACACACACACACACACACATGCATACACACACACACACACATACACACACACACACACACACACACACACACACACACACACACACACACACACACACACACACACACACACACACACACACACACACACACACACACTCACATAAAAAATAACACTACAATGAAAAGGATTGGTCAAATAATTCAGAACTAATGCACCAATAACCAGTTTAAAGATAATGAATCCCATTACGTATTATAACACTATAATACAAGAATGGTGGCTCTCACCAAATGGTGAAGTACAAGTGAACCAAAAGTGTGTGCAAACACTGATGTAAACAATATATACATAACTTTTACAGTGACAGTGGTATAATGGAACACTGTTACTTTATCTTAGTTAAAAATACTTCTTTAAGAGCATGTAGAAACTTTGTTGTATTCTCCAGAGCAGTTACACTTATGGGTTCATAGGTTCATAGGCTGGTACTAGGCTAACTGCCTTTGCAGGCCATTCTAAGCCAAGCCACTTACCCCATGTGCCCCCATGTGAGGCACTTCACTCACTTTCTATTTTGTAAGGCAAACACCTTACCATCCTCCCCACAACTTCATGTTGCAATTAACACTGTATAAAGAGAGAGCGGAGGAAAACCCCTGAAGACAGTGGAATTTGTCCTTCATGAGAAGAGATCTGACGTCTAGAGCAGTACTGTGGAAGAGGGATAGCAGAGTGACTGAAGGTCAGAAGAAGATACTATGAGGAAACTGGAGACTGTTCCTGTCAAAGGAATCCAGGAGATAGAGATATAGAGTTTCAGGAAGAGACAGAGAGACCTCCTGAAGGACTATATTCTAGATGTAAAAGACTGTGTAAAAGGTACTTGCTGTGAACTTTTGTTAATCCAAAAGACTTTTCTTTAGGGAAGAACCTGCATCTTTGTTTTGTGCAATAAACCACATTATATCTATGACAGGTGTCTCAGCTATCCTTAATATTCTGTACTACATTAAGTGACACTGCCCCCAGGGACGCAAACCATTTAGCCCATTCTGTTACAAACCATATTTCAAGGGTTTCTTGATTAGGGTTTAGTCTTACACACATGGTTTCTTACTTATTCATCACAGGCTCCATTACACTACACAGAACTCCATGCCACTGAACTCTGATGTGATACATTTTTTCATCAAAGCTAACAAACAAAAGTTACTAAACAAAAGTTACTAAGGGCATTCTCTTTTTTGGTCCACAACTCTGATACTTTCTTTTGGTTGTCAGTATGGGCATGGGACTGACAAATGTGATCACCAATCCACCCTGCTACAGCTCTGCTGGGGTTGTCAACCAAGTTATTGCAACAGCACAGTGATATACTTTTAGATATTCCTTTGCATCTTTTTTTACTGTATTATTCTCTGTATTTTGTCTGAGGTACAGAGATCAGAGTGAGAAAATAAAGTAAGGAGGTTGTGAGAGCAAATCCACATACCTGGGGGCGGGCAAAAGGAAGTTTGCTTTTGTGCAATAAATGCTTTTTGTGTGCTTTTCTTTTTTTCATTTTGAGTCCTAAACAGTTGTAAATGTTAGGCAGGAACACATTTTGCCACTCTTGTTTTTGATGCATGCAGCCTCAAATAATTATTATAATGGATACTCAAGGAGAAACTGACTTTTTTACTGGATATATGCAATGACCTTAGAAGGAGAAAGGGAATATATAAGAAAGGGGTGTTTTGCTTTATAATGCAGAAGTGTTTGTTAAATCCCTTGCTTCTTGAAGTTGTGTGCAGTTAGGATACTATGGGTTAGGTTAACAAAACTGAAACTATATATTACATCATTAAATAAACTTGCACATATTATTAGCACATTCCAACAGTATGCAGGTACACATTTTTTTCCAGTCAGTCATTGATGCACAAATCATTTTCAAACAACCATAGTGCATCAAAAATAGAATACTGGCATACCAATTGTTTAATGCAACACTGGCAACTTATTCTTCAAGGTCAGTGAGTCCTACATTTACAGATGAAGCACTGAAATGCAAAGTTATTTGACAGCAGCAACCTCTGCATTAATAAAAGTTTTCTTTAATGTGGAATTTTTCAGATTATTTTTACTTCTGCAGAGATTGTGCATATTGACTAAGAATATGTTACCAGGTGGCTAATATGTCTTATGATCTCATAAATTGTTTTCTATTTAAACTGTGCTACACATGCCTGGATTTTTTGGCATGATGCTAGTGATCTTAATAGAATCACATGTAGTTCATACAAAGCTACCAATGAAATTCATGTAACTTATTTCTTCATAACAACAAAGGGTGTTAGAACTGCTGGGGGCTGGACCGCCATGTGGAAGAAAGTATCTTATGCTCTTATCATCTGGTCATTTTTAAACAATCTTTAATCTGGCTTTGCAAGACTACTGTCTGTGTTTGTGTGTGTATATTAAGTTGGCATACTATGGCTACTATTTGTGTAAAATAAATTTGAAATATGTGACTTTGTTCATTACTATTGTTACTAATTTTTTGACACAATGATCCGAGAAGAACGTAGTCAACAGTGCAACTATAATTAATGAATTTGCAGATATAAATGTACACACAATTTGTCAATAGGCATATGTGTTTTCAATGAATGTGAGGTTCAGTGCATTTCAACGAAAGTGAGTTTCAAATGAAGTGAAGTTCCATGCCACATCTGTTTTCAATGTGAGACTGGTTTGTTTAGCAAATGGTGTTTTTGCTATAAAATCTGAAATAAAGGTTTATAATTAAACCTCTGTAATCATTGTAAAAGTACAGCAGAAAACAGTATGCACACTGATAGGTTTGAAAAGTGTATATGGTGATTGGGGAGAGACAGTCAAGTAATGGGACACTGAACTGGCTGAGGGAGGACTGGTCCATTACCCTGCCTAGGGACCCATCTGACCATGACCTGGTTTTGATTAAACTACTAAATATTGTAAAGACGAAAAATGAACTGGAAATGGGATCTTTAGAAAAAGGGAAGCAGCAAATAACATGCAAATAATTGGAATTTATGTAAACAAAACATGCAGAATAAAGTCCATGAGGAGGAATGGGGTTTAAGGGAAGGCAAGAATTGAACAATTTAATGTTAGACTGAATGACAATTACTAAAAAAAGAAAACATATATGTACAATAGAGGGTCTACTTCACTTACCTGACATCCCACAT
The DNA here is from genome assembly GCF_019279795.1 of Protopterus annectens. Classification (NCBI taxonomy): domain Eukaryota; kingdom Metazoa; phylum Chordata; order Ceratodontiformes; family Protopteridae; genus Protopterus; species Protopterus annectens. The sequence goes on from NC_056735.1 coordinate 488,799,997, forward strand.
AACCGACACGCAAAACACCGAGCCGACAACACTGACATTGCATACCACCGACACCATACATACCCAACACACACACAATACCAACACGTCAAAACCCCAACACACCTCTGTAAAACATACACACAACAATGCACACAAACATCAATCAAAAGAAAAAACACAACAATCAACATAAAACTACCTAGTTCCCCTCACTCACACCCTGCCCACCATCAACAATAAACTAAACCCTTACCACTAAAACAAAACATACACTACAAATAAAAAATCTGAAACACTTACCTTCACATTCTCGCAGGGGGTCCCCCCTGCACCCCCCCCATAAAGTACAGTTGTGTACTCTTACCATAAATGTAGATGTTCAAGTGTGTTCACTGTTGCAGTCATCACTGTAGGGTTCTTCCTGCCAGCAGCAGCCCCCGATCGGCCAGAATCCCAAAGTTTGGATCGGGCGCCAGCTGAGGTCGCATTTATCCTGATGTCAATGCGCCGGAAGGTATAAAGACCTCAGCTGACGCCATTTCCCCAGTTTTTCTTGCCCCAGAAGTCAGGTGCCCAGAAAGAAAAGGCTAAAAAGGAAACCATGCCCAAAACCTCAGCAGCCAAAATACCTCATAACAGACAATACTCAAGGAAAAAACAAAAGAGGGGATAGGAGGGAGGGTAACCCGGACTGCAACAGTGAACACACCCGAACATCTACATTTATGGTAAGAGTACACAACAGTACTATGTCCTTCGTGGTTCACTGTAGGGTTGAGTGCCAAAGCTAAGAAAGGGTGGCTGGAGGAGAAACAGAGGGAGCGGTCACAAAACCGTGCAAAACCGCAGAAGCAAAACCTGCCCTGGATTTAGAATAGAGAGGGAGGGTGTAATGCTTAGAAAAAGTATGCACAGAACTCCAAGTAGCAGCTTCCAAAATATCCTTGGTAGGAACCCCACAAAGAAAAGCTGTTGAAGTAGCAGTAGCCCGAGTAGAATGAGTCCCAACATTAATAGGAACCGGATTGCCATGATAAGAGTAACAGAACTTGATGCAATGGGCAATCCACTTGGAAATAGTTTGCTTAGTGATTGCTTTCCCATGAACAGTAGGAGCATAAGTGACAAACAACTGATCAGATTTCTGGAATATTTTGGTCCTGTCCAGGTATAGATGAAGCTGTCTGTGCACGTCTAGAGAGTGCAAAAGACTTTCTTCCTCACTTTGAGGATTAGGATAAAAGGTAGGCAAATGAATAGACTGATTCAAGGCCACTGCTGAAACCACCTTGGGCATAAATGTGGGATTAGTCCATAGAGATACCCTGTCCTGATGAAAAATAAGGAAGGGTTCCACAGCCATGAGTGCTTGTAATTCAAATTCTTCTAGCAGAGGTAATAGCTAAAAGAAAAGCAGTTTTCCAAGACAAAAATTTTAAATCCGTGGAAGCTGCAGGTTCAAAAGGAGACAAAGTTAATTTCCCCAAAACATAGTTAAGATCCCAAGTGGGAACAGGAGCCCTTATAGGGGGCCGAATATTCTTAGCCCCTCTAAGAAATTGTTTAAGTAATGTATGAGAAAAAATCGGAGGATCCGTATCGTAATGTGCAGAAATAGCAGAAGCATGAAGCTTAATAGACGAAAAAGATAGGCCCGTATGTAATAACTCTGTCAGATACTGTAAAATCAGAGGAATGTTCGGAACAGCAGAATCACAACCCTGGACTTGACTCCAGGAGCAAAATCTTTTCCATTTTCCCACATAAGATTTTCTAGTGCTGGGCCGTCTAGCTTCAAGGATTACATCCAATACCTGTTTGGAAAGGGCAGACGTGTTTACAGACCCTGGATCTGCCAGGCAGCTAGATGCAGAGTCTTGACATGACTGTGCAGTATCCGGCTGTCCCGTTGAGACAGTAGATGAGAAATTTGAGGCAGAATCCAGGAAGGCTCCTGAACCAAGGTTGTCAAAAAAATATGTATTAGTATATGTATTAGTAATATGCTTAGTGCATTTAGAGCTTGAAAAGGGTTAACACATTTATTCTATTTTACACTGCATAAATCTGTACAAATTGCAGAAGCTTTCTGACCTTGTATTGTCATGAAATATGTGCAGCTAAAACCTTTGCTTATGCCTTGGAAATATACTGAGAAGCAGATGATTTCTGCTTGTGTCAGGAAAATAATGAATAGAACAATACCACTTGTATAAATGTTATGAAACTTAGACAAGGAGTTCCGCTTGTGCTGTGAGAAAATACACAGCTGCAGAAGCTATAGATAACTAGAACAAAGACTGCTTGAAAATATGAACTGCAATCAGCATTTGCTTGTGTCTGAGCTAGAAAAGTACCTTGAAATGTAACACATGCATTAGAACTATACAATAGAAGCTTGTAACGGGCTAGTCCCCACCAAGGCCAGGTTGTTTTTCTCAAAAAGTTTCTCACAAATCTAGTCATGTCAGCAGAAAATCTGAGTAACATCTGCTGTATAACAATACTGAAAGTTGTGTTTGATTATGTCAGCTATAGAAGGCCATGTCTTGTAAAATAGTATAAGAATAGCATACTTCCTGTTAGTAGTTAGGCAAAATCTTGTATTTGCATGTTTTTGTCTCCTTGCTGCAAGTTATTAAATGTGCCTTAACTGAACCTTACGTGTATTGGTCTTTGAAGTTTTTTCCTTTGACAAAGGTCATCAGAGTGGAATACCAGAATTGCCGAGGCCAATTGGGAGCCAGTAGAATCATGTGCGGTCTGTCCTGTTTTATCTTCAGAAGTACCCTAGGTAGAAGAGGAAAGGGAGGAAAAGCATATACTGAGAGGTATTTCCAACTGAATGAGAGGGCATCCACTTTCCATGCTAGGTTGTGGTAGGTCCTTGTGCAGAATGTTGGAAGTTGATGATTCTGAGGGGATGCAAAGAGATCTATGTCCGGACATCCCCAAGCCTTTATAATCATCCTGAATATCCGAACATCCAACATCCATTCGTGTGGATCTGAAATGCGTCTGCTCAAGGCGTCTGCCAGAGCGTTGTCTTTCCCTGGCAGGAATTGCTCCTGTAAGTCGACACTGCAGGTCAGAGCAATGTACCAGAGATTCATGGCTAATCTGCACAGGGGGTAAGAGTGAGAGCCCCCCTGCTTGTTGATGTACCACATCACTGTAGTATTGTCTGTCCGTATCAACAACTGTCCTGGTAGTAGAAGGTCCCTGAAGGCTATCAGGGCATTCTGTACAGCTAGCATCTCCTTCAAATTTATGTGCAGGTGCGTTTGTTCCTTCGCCCAAACACCCTGAAGACATCTCCCGTGCATGTGGGCTCCCCAGGCATAATCTGAAGCATCCGTTGTCAGAACTTGGTCAGTCGGCGGAGGACAAAAAAAGGCTTCCCCTTGTTCTGTAGACAGGCTTCGGCCCACCAAAAAAACTCTCGCTGGAGACAAGGCAAAATCATGACACTGTTTCCAAACTGTGGTAATGCGGAGACCAGACACTCTTGAGGTACCACTGCAGTTTCCTCATATGCAGCCTTGCATATGGTATTAGGAGAATGCAGGAGACCATGTAACCCAAAGCCTGCAGAATTTTTCTTGCTGTCAGCTGTTTCATTGAAGCCAGGCGTTGGAAAAAAGAAGCCAGTTGCACTTTTTTGTCTGGTGTCAAGGAAGCCATCTGGGTTGAAGTAATCAGAAGAGCACCCAGGAAAGTAATCTGTTGTGTGGGTACCAGATTTGATTTCTTTAGATTCACTGTGAAACCGAGGCACAGAAGAAGACGCTGCACAAAAGCTAGATGCTGAAGTAGAGTGTCTTTGTTGTCCGCTCGAAGAAGACAGTCATCCAGATACGGGTAAATCTGAATCCCCGTCTGTCTGCAAAACGCCATTACTGGTGCCAGGCACTTCGTAAAGACCCTGGGCGCAGTAGATAAGCCAAAGGGCAGCATAGAGAACTGGTAATGTTTCGAGTCAGCTTTGAAACGCAGATACCTTCTGCACTCTTGCCTTATAGGAATATGCAGGTAAGCGTCTTTTAAGTCCAAAGTCACCATCCAAGCGTTCTTGCCCAACATAGGCAGCAGCTGCTGCAGAGTGAGCATCTTGAATTTTGGTATATCTAGGAAGATATTTAGTACAGACAGGTCCAGGATTGGTCTCCACGAATTTTCCTTCCTGGGAACCAGGAAAAGTCTGGAATAAAAACCTTGCCCTATTTCTAAATTTGGTACCAATTCTATGGCCCTCATAGCCAGGAGGGACTGAACCTGCCATTGTGCCTCTGCCCACTGATGATATGGCAGGCCTGGCCAACCGTTCAGTTTTGGCATAGTGTGGAATTGAAATCTGTAACCTCTTGAGACTATGTCCAGAACCCATTTGTCCCGGGTTATGTGGCTCCAATTTTGATAAAAAAGAGAAATCCTTCCCCCCAAAGGAGCTTCCAGGAGAGGAGCCCCTGGAACCAGAAAGGGAGAGTCATAAAGACTGTTTTCGGTAGGGTTGAGACTTATCTTCACCTCCCTTGGGAGAGGGGGCACTCCACTGCCTATTCCTAAAATGGGACTGTGACTGTCCCCTACCTCTGGAATGCCTGAATCTGCCTCTCTGAGACCTGTCCGAGCCCGGAAAGGACCAAGGTTTAGTTGGCCAGTGTCTGCTAAATCTAGGAGGTTGCACTTGTAGAAAATCCTTAACCGTCTGCATAGATTTGGCTTTGTCTTCCATTATCTTCAATACCTCTTCAGCTTTGGACCCAAAGAGAACATTGTGCTGCAAAGGGGCATCCAAAAGTTTGGCTTTAATCTGATCCGGCAAGCTTTGATCTCTTAGTCAGGCATGTCCTCTAATAACAGTGCCAGTTGTTTCAGCCCTACAAGAAGTTTCCAAAGAATCAAAACCACAATGCAGGGTATGTTTACCCACTTGTTCAATAGCATGCAATAAATCCTGTAACTCCTGATTATCCACACCAATAGACACAGCTGACATCTTTTGTTGAAATACAGACAAAAGGTATTGCTGATACTTCAGCATATGAAATTGACAGTTCAAAGCCCTAATAGACAATGTAGCAGAAGTATAAACCTTTTTACCCCATCTCTCCAAAGCCCTGGACTCTCGGTCAAAGGGAATAGGATTTTTAGCAGAGGCCGCTTTAACACCCTTAGGACCCTGAGAAATTGTTTCCGGATCAGGCGAAAGATTTTTAAAAAGAAATTTATGAGAATCTGGAACCCTATAATACCTATCCGGTTTGGCTGGAGTAGGGGGAAAAGAATCAGGAGAGAGAGAAGCTTCTGAAAAAACATCATCAACAATGTCCAATACAGGGGGAATAGCCAGAGGCTTATGCTGTGAGAAAAGAAGAAAATCCCTAAGCCTTTTCTTGGATTCAGAGAATTCCTGCCCTTCCCAGTGAAAATGCACCCTCATATCATGCAAAGTTTCACCAAAAGAATTATCCTCAGGAGGAGAGGCGGAAGGAAAGGAATCTTCAGCATCAGAATCCTCATAAAGAGGAAAAGCATAATCCTGCTCAAGGGAAGAAGCAGAAGAAACATAAATTTGGTCTGAAGAATCATAATCGGACTGTAATCTAGGCTTCTTGCCAGGAGGGGGATGAGAACCCCTGATCATATTTAAGAGATCTTCAGCCATCCTATGCATCTGCCTCTGTGGCCTAGGACTCTGATCAAAAGGTGCCTGTGCTAGCCACTTCAATTTAGCTGGAGCCTTAGACTTTGACTTAGCATGTAAACCTGAATCCACATTTACAGGAAGCTGTGAAGGCCTGAGAACTCCCTCAGAAGCCGGTACCTGCCTACCGGCTCCGGACCCAACTGAGGGAGCAGTATCCGAAGGTCCAGCCCCTGGCAATTCTGAAGACCCCATCAGCTCCACACTGGAGTTGGTACAGGCAATTGGTTCAAAAGAGGCGGACGACAGGGGCTGCAAAGGTGCCTCACTGACAACCGTCGAACCAGCAACTGGCAATAACTGAGTAACATCCTTTGCTGTGGACCTCGGAGGCCTGTCTGCATCCCTGCGCCTCTTACACATCCCAGAAGCTGGAAAAGAATCTGAAGACATGTTATAATTAAACCTTTTTCCAAAATAGTAAAAGGCAAAGTTATATCTACGCCTAATAGGACGCTGATTAAATCTAGCACAAAACACACAATTAGCAACATCGTGGTCAGGACCCAGGCAGGGAATACAGTAAGAGTGAAAATCCCTATGAAGTATTTGCTTCCCACAAGAAATACAATTATTAACTTTTTCTGACATCTGACTGGAGCAAGAAAAAGACCTCCCCAACGGGGTACTTATCTGTAAAAAAATGAAAAACCTGGGATTAGATCCAAAAACAAACAGGAACAGGCTGACCGGCGTCAGTGAACTGCAAAGGGCACTGCGCAGCAAGAAAGACTGGGGAAATGGCGTCACTTGAGGTCTTTATACCTTCCGGCGCATTGGTGTCAGGATAAATGCGACCTCAGCTGGCACCCGATCCAGACTTTGGCATTCTGGCTGATCGGGGGCTGCTGCTGGCAGGAAGAACCCTACAGTGATGACTGCAACAGTGAACCACGAAGGACATCTTAAATATACCAACTTACAGATCGCACTACAATGTCCACAAGAGCGGATTTCCTGTTCCGCTCAAGTCAGACTGTCGACCATTCGGAAGTCGGCATTCTGATGTGTCAGTCATCTGACATGTCGAGCTTTTTGGCTCGGTATTTCATGTGTCGGTCTACTGAGATTTCAGTAATCTCAAGTAGACACAAAATAGAGCATCTGTGCCGTAGCTTTAAGAAGCATTGCAAGGACTGAATGTGAATATAAATAGTTAGCACATGCTAGCTTCAGTACCATTTTCAGACTGCAGCCAGAGACTTACAAAGTGCCTGCATTACAGAGTGATTCTTGCACTGTAAAGAGTTATTTAACAAAGTACCGCCATTTTGGGGAAGTTATAGTGTGCTGTGTACTGTTTATTCGCAAAGTGCAGTTATTCGAAATGTTTCTTACTCTGAGCTTCTTCTGCCTAGTTCATTCACACAGAGCAGTTATTTTGAGATGTTTCTTACACTGATAAGAGGTGATTTCATGAGTATTACAGTGTCCAAGAGATATATTTTACAAAGTCCAGTTATTCAGAGGTTTGTTGTGCTATTGGGCATAGTTACAAGTACTGGCATAACTCTCTGACATATGTACATGTGTGCATGTCTGTGCATATTTGCAAAACCCTTCACTGGTGTGTGTTAATATTGCAGATGGATTTTGAAAGCCTCACCACTTGTGTTTGATCAGAATATTGCAGAGAATTGGAGAATATCTGAGCAAGAATATATTTTTATACAAGCAGCTTATTCTTTCAAAGAAGCATGCACTAGAGCATTGATTTTGCTAAACTTAGCTGGGTCAGAGGCCATGGAAAGGGAGCATTCATTTGTGTATGCACCAGCAGTATATGAAGGAGAAGGTGAAAACCATCATATTGTTGTACAGGCTGAATCAAGGGAAGACCCTGAGTGTTTGAGGCACAAATTCAGGGAAATGTGTAACCCCCAGAAAAATATTAATTTAGAGGCATTTGTTTTACACAAGAGATCAGAAACTAGGGGAAACTTTTGCAGCTTATATAAGTGACCCGAGGAACAAAGCTAAAATGTGTTGGTTTGGTGACTTAAAAGATGAGTTGCATCTCTCTCACACTTCTTTCTCCTTTCTACTCCTCTTACGTTTGCATGGCTTGCAAACCTTTAGTTTGTCCTCTCCCACTGTAGCCTTTCATGAAACTATTTTCACTTGCCTCTTCCAGTGTCTTCATACCTCTTTATATACTGATATGCTGCTATCCCTGTAGCATATGCCATCTCAGTCATTATAACTACATCTTATCCATAAAGCCCTGATAAGCATAATTCAGTTTTTCCATCCATGTTTTGACATTGTAAACTGCTTCTTAAACTAAATGTTGTAGGGCATTCTTGCATCTGTAAATGTGTACATAGATTTGTTTTTTAAGCATATCCTTGTATCTGTAATATGTTTTGTTCATTTTTTATGTGATCCTTATCAGCTGGGCTGTGTCTGCAAATGGTCCACTGAGATCAGTGTGCTACACTGGTAAACAAATATAAATAAATAATAAATAAATAAAAAGTCTAGGTGACAAGATTCCAAGCTCATTCTACAGCCTGACAAACTAAAAATCATCTTTTTTATTCTTTCTAATCATTCACATACTCCTATCTCACATAAAGTAACAGTTAGGCGGCTTCCTATCACAGGCGAGAGAACAGTAATTGCAAGTCTTGCAACTTCAAAACACACTGAATTGCAAATGAAATGCCGCACATGTTATAAAATCAGTCCTCCAAACTTCACTTGCTTATGTATACTACCTTTAATATCACTGCACCATGGACTAGAAGGAATACTCTGAGCTTCCACACCTTCCGAGTTAGTGCATTCCCTATATTTACATATATAGCTTTCTGATTTCAGACTGTACTTCGGGTACCAGGAATTTCAAAAGCAACCCTATCTAGATGTTGTAAGAACACTCAGGAAGTTACCAACACTAAGTGTCCAGGGGTTTGAACTGATCACAGGCTAAAATTAGACTGCAGATTATAGCTGATATACAAAAAACACCCACAGATAGTCTGTAGTCTGGCTTACTATAAAGGTAGAGGAAAGACCTGACTTCAGAGGTCCACTGCAAATGAATAAATATTCTTCTGTCTAAACTACTTTATGACAAAACCTGCATATCTACTTGTCTTCTCACCTACTAAAGAAACTTTACATTACTACTGACAGGTAGCATAGCTTGCTAGAACAGAAAGACATGGTGATCAACACAGACTGATGTTTTGTAAGTTGGACTGGCCTGAATTAACTACTAGAATTAAAACTATTTAAACCATTTCTAGCTCATGAGCTACTCTGTATTGCCTCTTGCCTTCTCCATGCCTTCTCCATGTATGCACTGCCGTGAAACAGTACACTCTTACAAGACAGCTGAAATCTAAAGGAGTGCATTGTAGTAATGAATGCCAAAAGTAAATATGGAAACAGTGGATTTGCCTGCTGCATGGTAAAACTGTGGAATTTATACCTTGCCAGTGTCAAAACCTGCTGTACAGAAAGATTAAATCTATAATTGTATAATAATAGAGAAACATCTCCCATTTCCAATAATTTAATTATCAAAACAACATTTCTCACAAAGGCAAAGTACCGAAATACCTATCTGGAAGTAGGGCTATTCATTCAACCAAATTTTACAAATGAAATATTTCCATTGCTTACAGTAAAGTACCCTTGTCAGTATTAAAACATGTGCAGCAAGTTAAGAGTGTATAGTAAATACTGCAAATACAGCACCACATGCTTCCATTGCATAATGAATGACAAAGAAAACTAAATCAGATACAAAATGTACAACTAATCTACCATGACACATGCTACCAATGTAATCAGAAAAACCGACGGATGTGAAATGCACACCAGTTGAAATCATGAGCATCTCATATACATGCAGACTTTATTAAAAGATACCACAGCACAAAGGGCCTTTTACCCTATGACCAAGACAAAACAAAAAAAAAAAAATATTTAAAAATGAAAACATTTGTTTAAAAATAAACTGGCTATCAACAATGAATCCATTGAAAGTGGAAAATTAAATCATACTACTAAGACATCTGAAGTTGCAGTTGTTGTCTAAACTAAGTATTGGTACCCTAGATTCATCCTCTATCAACTAACATTTCCATCTGCATATTTGACTTACTTATTTATTTATTTTTTATTAACCAGGTATGCAAATTGATAAACTATTTTAAAACTTTATCTGATGTATGGACATTGTCTCCCATGATTCTTTTTTTTTTTTTTTTTGCCTGAAGTAAGAGTTTGAAGGCTCAGATCTCAAACACCAAAACGGCTAGTGTAGGTTAGAGCATAAATGCTGTCAGCCGTCGTTTTGATTCACAAACAGTTGGATAAATCGGGAAGAACTGGAAAGTGAATACATTTCTTTGCATAGCAGACGATGGGCTGTGCAGCAAACGGTAATGCTTCATAGCAGACGATGGAGTGTGCAGCAAACTGTAACGCTTCAACAAAAGAATAAGAACAACCATCACCCACCATGTCCCAGGACCCCCATTCCACATTTCTGGAAACACTGAGAAACATAAAGGTCCTAACAAACACCCTAATATTGGGTGATTTCAATTACCCAAACGTTAACTGGGAAAATTACTCAAGTACTAACCCCCTTGCCCAACTTTTCCTAGAATTTATAAACCCAAACACCCTGGTTCAACTGGTCAGCACTCCTACCAGAGGTGACAACATATTGGACCTGGTCATCACCAACATGGGCGACCGGTGTTCCACACCAGAGGTCAACCCCTCACTGGTTAGATCTGACCATAAACAAACCACTTTGGATAAACATATTCCGCCCCTACCCCCGGACAAGAAAACCACCATGAAAAACTTTTCAAAAGCAAAACTTCACGTTACTTAAGACCGAGGTGGAAAGTTTCAAAGCCCCCATGCTGAAGGATAACACTGTCCAAGCTGCAAAATCCTCTACTACTGCATTCTACGGGCAGCTACAAGAACCAGTCTGGTGGACTCCTGCCATAAACAAGCTATACAATAGAAGGAGGAAACTAGTACAGAAAAGAGTAAAATCCAAAGAAGGGAAGACATCCCTGATCAATATCAGCAAGAAACTACGATCCCTCATAAAATCATCCAAGGCGAGCTTTGAAAGAAGAATTGCCAAGGACTCCAAAGATAACCACAAGGATATTCTTTAGCTATGTCAAGAATCTAAGTGCTCAGATCTGCTTGGAGTTAGTGCAGAATGGCACAAAATACACTGAAGTGACCGATATCGCCAACATCCTGGCAGACAGGTTCAGCGCAAACTTCATCCCCCTTTCATCCCCAAAAGGGCCCATAACCATACCAGAAGAATGTAGAGTCCCTGAAATCACAGACACTCAGGTTAAAACAGCCCTCTCCAAAGCCAAAAACACAGCATCAATGGGACTGGACAGTTTCCCAGGCTGCGTACTACACGAGCTCAAAAACAAACTAACCCCTCACCTAAACACACTGTTCAAACTCAGCCTCTCCACAGGCTACATACCCAGAGAGTGGCACACAGCAACGATTATTCCGCTCCACAAAGGTGGAGCCACAACAGTCCCCGGGAACTATCGCCCTATAAGCCTAACTAGCTTGCTCTGCAAGGCTATGGAGCGCATCATCATGGAACTCATTAACAGAGACATTGGGAACCTCCAAACACTGGACCCTACCCAGTTTGGCTTTGTAAAGGGCAGATCATGCCTCCTAAACCTAGTGGACTTCTTTGAGATAGTTACCAAGGCTATAGATGAGGAAAGGTGGTACATACAGCCTACCTAGACCTCAGTTTGGGAGGGTGGCCTAATGGAGTTTGGGAGGGTGGTCTAATGGTTAAGGTGTTTGCCTTACAAACACAAGGTACAGGGTTTGCATCTCACATGGGGATAATTAGCTAGGCTTAAAATGGCTCACAAGGGCAGTTAGCCTAGTACTAACCTATGAAAAAACATTATACATTATACATCACTAAAGGCCTTCGACACGTTTCCCCATTCTGGCATTATAGACAAGCTCACCAGCCTGAACATAAACCCCTACTTCACAAGATGGGTTGCCAACTGGCTCATGGACAGAACCTACATGGTGAGAGTTGCTGGAGCTAGGTCCGACTCTAAACCGGTTACAAGTGGCATTCCCCAGGGCTCAGTCCTAAGACCCCTCCTGTTCGGCATATACTTCTCAGAGGTACAGGCAAGCACAGGAGGACTATGGCTGACCAAGTTCGCAGATGACTGCAAACTAGGGGCTATAATTGACTCTCTGACTGACACAGACATCCTCCAAAAGGGTCTCACTGAGATGGATACCTGGTGTCAAAATCATGGCCTCAAGCTAAATGCCAAAAATGCATAGTCATCCCCTTTGGAAAAAACAAAATACCCACAAACTACCACATAGGTGGTAGTCCTCTAAATATGGAAGACGTAATAAGGGATCTGGGAACCCAAGTAGATAGTAATCTCACCTTTGATAATCACATTGCCAAAGTGGTTAGAAAATCCTTCTACATGGCCCACCTAATCACAAAAGGGTTCGCATCCAGATCAAAAGAGGTCATTGAGACCCTCTACTCATCAGACCCATCATAGAGTACAACGCCCCATTTAGGATGTACCTTACAAGACACCTGCAACAGCTGGAAAGACCACAGAAGTACCTCACCAAGAGGATCACTGGCCTCAAACAGATGCCCTATGCAGCTCGACTGAAGAAACTCCAGTTGTACTCAGTTGCATACCACCTACTCAGGGGTGATCTGTGCCTGACATACAAGGCCATGTCCAACCCAGAATTGATGGACATGCTCCACCTAAAGAAAACCTTATCCCCTCGAGCCACACGCTCTAGGGATCTAAACCTCACCACAACAATAAACAGGACATGCTGGAAGGATAGATTCCTGTCCCATAGACTTCCCATGCTTTGGAACAAGATCCCAATCTACATTAGGCAGAGCTCCTTGCTAACACTCTTCAAAAAAACCTTGATGAGTGGATGGGAAACAGAAAGTTTACTTCTGGGATCACTTCAGTGGCTCTGCTGGACAGAGGCACGGGGAACTAATCTAAGGGGGCAGAGAAAGCCAAAACATTCTTGCTAGGCTTATAAATGCCTTCAGGCAGATAGCCTAGTACCAAACTATGAACCTATGAACCTATAACTGTCAACCTCTTAACACAAAAAAATATGGACAAAGCCAGATATAATGCGGGGATAAATCCCCGAAAATAGGGACAAACTTTAAATATTGCTCTTATAAATGTAAAAAGTTGCTAGACTAAAAGGTCTTTGTTACCATGTATTTTCTGAAAGATGTGAAGTCAGAAACTCAACTGCTTGTTATTATATAGTGAATTAGGTCCTCACTGATTTTGCACAAAAATCCAGAAAACCACAAATTTTATGAGGAATAGACCAAAAAATATCAGTCAAAAAGCTAGACATTCTGCAAATAGCTGGACAGCTGAGAGGTATGAGATCATCAATAAAAATGTGATTATTAAAGAGATATAAATGTCTCACTTTAGCACTATAGGGAAATATGTTTATCAATTCATACCTCTCAAGTGTACCTCATTACGAGAAACGTACCTCATTTGGGGTCTTAAAAAGTTCAAGTTCCTCGAAGTTCCTCAAAGTTCCACATTGAAAGACTGTCACACATTCAGTGTTAGGATTTTTTTGTGTGAAATCCATTGTAAATAGAAATGAATCATATTAATTCATTAAAAGATCTTCTTTACAAGTAAAACCATCATATTTTAACCTTCCTATGACCTTCCTAGTTGAAGTTGTTAGTAAGCCATTAGTATGTGTTCCACATTTTGCCCATTTGTTCCACATTATGAGGGCTAGAGTTCCTCGTTTTAAAGATAGAAGGTTGAGCGCTATGTGTTTATCATCTGCAACGCGCGTGGGTGGGTCTGTTGGGGGGTATACACACCAGTTTGCATGTACACTTTGGTAGTGCAAAAGCCACGTCACGCTCCTGTATGTACACTGTGGTAATGCAGACACTACGTCACTTCATGCCTGTACATGTTTGTAGGAAAGACGTTACGTCACACCCGGCTTTGATATTCAGCCGTCAGAATCTAAAGCAGACTTTCACACCCTACGCAAAATGAGACCACGAGCTGCCTGTCGTTTTCCATGATGATTCTACACTGACATCGCCTAAAATGGCATTTATGTATAACAGGTCTAAATTTCTATAACTGGTAAAATTAGGTATAATCTTATTCGGTTACAAACATAGAGAAACGCAGTCATCTCCACGCCTATACTGTATCCTGGCAGCTAATAAACATAACACGTTGTACACCATCCTTCCCATCATTGTAAGGCATTTACAGATCACTCTTGGTTCATATTACCTCATCCCCGTGATGGTACTCGTCCATTCTCGAGTTTCAGAGGTGTAAATAAAAAAAAAAGTTGACTTTGTGTTTGTCAGGTCTTTCGTCCAGATGAACGGCGAGACTTTCCTCCCTGATTTTCTACAACCCGGAAGTGTCGAGATGACCGGCCAAGCTGAAAATCTTTGTTACGAAGCTCTAAAGCTTTACTAGTGCTGTCACCTATCGGACGCTAAATGCATTTAATTGAAATCATACCGATTTTAACGTGCGCATTTTTTCAGTCACCGTTAAATAATGCGCTCCTTAGTGCACCGCCCGTGTGTGGGGAATAAGGACAGGACTGCCCCCTCTTAAGATGGGCAAGGCGAGGCATTTATTCATGAAATTTTGCAGGGCAAGCTGCACCCTCACGCAATGCAAAATACTTCTGTTACCTTCATTGCTGCAAATAAAAACTACATGTTTTATAAAATGTTATTATTTTATTTTGTCAGTTTAGTCATATCAGTGTGTTTTAATACTCGCATATTTTTCTGCTGTATTTGGATGAACGTTAGAAAACATATCTTTTTCTGAAAACTCCAGGATATTTGCTATTTTAATACATTATTTTTCATACTTTCAGGCAAGGTGTAGGTACCCAAATCAAGCGAGTTCTCCACAGACAGAAAGACGGTAACCCTAATTAGTATAACAAAATCTACAGCTCTCAAATATTCAGGAAAACAAAACCAAGCGCAAGAAGGATATACAGAAAAAGTTAAATGAATGGGAAGGGATGTTTCCCTACAAATATGAATTTTACCACAAAGATTTGTTATATTGTTGCTGTATTAGCCATGTATTTTGTAGTAGTTTTAGTTTCGACGAAATAAATCATTTCTTACGTGATAATGGCCACAGATAAGATCTTGTAAAGTTTATTTTAAATTAAACTTCACAGACAACTATATTTATATATGTAACAGTTTTAAATGATGAACGATTTTTTAAATCTAATTTATTCAGAAAACTAACATTTTGTACTTATTTGATGAATTTTTTTTAAATCTAATTTATTTAGAAAACTAAAATTATTTACTTATTATGCTCCCAATTCAAAATCTAACCACTGGCTTCTTCTGAATAGTGATATCAGATGAACATTTAATTTCTAGTCTGAAGAATTTTTAAAAGCATATTTGTAAGAGGTGTTATAGGTAGTGAGCTTATTTTTCAGATGTATAGAGTAACAGATAGCATGCTGTTAAACCAATATTGTTGAATGCATAATGTGACTAGGCTAATACATGTAATAATTTGACTTTCTTATCAGCCTTGCCTGTAGCTTTTAAAGTGGATGCTCATTGTTTGGAGTCTATGTTAGGTAAATTTGCATGTTTTAGGTTATACTGACATTATGGATAAGATTCGGCTGGAGCTTAATTTCATTGGAAGAAAAGGAAACTTTGACTTACGTACTCCTTGGCTATCCATTTCCCTAAATTGGATCCCTCGTATTTTTGTAATTTATATAGTTGCTTTTATGTCCAATGTATGTTTTGTAAGTTTAAATAAATAAAAAACAATCTAATATTAAAATGAACAAAGTATGCATATGTATGTATTTATTTCCAAAACTCAAAAGATAAATAGAAATGTTATAAAGTTATCATACAATTAAACATTCAAACTTATTAAACATTTCAAACTAAATAATTAAAAGACTTTCCCCAGGATTCAATAAACTCCATGCAGGAATAGTGCTATTCCTGCACAGAGTGGTTCGTGTTCATTTAGCCTTAGGTTTAACAGCAGCGCACCTTGTATATTCATGAAGATGCACTGCTTTTAAGGCTAAAAGAACACGAACAGTGAACGAGGGCAGGGGTTGTGTTTAAGTAGTGCACAGACATTGAACACACCCCCTGCACTCAGAAAGTGACGTACAGCACTTTCAAACACTATTTCAGTGTCCACGGACACTGAAATGAAATTAAAATGAGCATTTCAGTGTCCGCAGACACTGAAATAGCTAGGGGAGCAAGAAACAATGCAGGGGGTGTGTGACAGGTTCTGTTACACACCCCCTGCATTGTAAAAGTGCTGTACAGCCATAGCCATTAACTGTATGGTTTCTGCAGAATGCCCAGATGCCTGCCTCACACACATCGCACCCTCCAAAAGCAATAAAGCAGTACAAAGCCATAAATAATGGGGGGGGGGGGCAAAGCCACAAAAATAGGGGCAAGTATTAAATATTGTACTGACAAACCCGAAAGCTGATAGAATAAAAGGTTTGCAGTAGCATGGACTTACTGCAGGGTATGAAGACTAAAACACAAATGTCTGCCATGTAAAAGTGCCATACAGCCATAGCTGTTAACTGTACAGGTTTCTGCAGAATGCCCAGGGACACATTTTAAACATTGCACTGACAAACCCAAAAGCTGATAGAATAAAAGGTTAACATTAGCACGGACCTCCCGAAGGGTATGAAGACTGAAACACAAATGTCTTCCATCTGAACATGCCATACGGCCATACCCCCCAACTGTACAGGTGTCTGCAGAATGCCCAGATGCCTGACTCACATACGTGACAACCTCCTAGAGTAACAAAGCTGTACAAGGTCATAAATAATTAAAATAATTTTTTCCCCTACTAAGGTATGTTTAAGCATAGCTGAGCAGGTGTGTGCATTATGGCCCTCTGCCCAGCACTACTTAAACACCCCGGAGGAGATAAATAAAAATAATCAGCTAAAATCCTAACACTGGGATTGTGTAGTGGTTAGAGTCCTGACTTTGTATACAGGTGTTCATACTTCGAGTACCAAGACAACCACTTTATTTTTACATAGGTAGTGTTAAAATTATTTTTTTTTGTAAATGATGCAGTAAGTGATATTTGTCAACCAGAGTAGTGTAGCCGGTCTAAAATGGAAGTGTGAGTGCATATAACATGTGAAACCACCCATGTATACACAAGTGTCCCATGCAGTATAGTCACACCCCTTGGTAATGTAAAGAAAGCACATAGAGGGACAGCATGTAAAGTAAACTATAAGCACTTACTAAATGAAGTCATTATTCTAGTATATCTAAAAATTAAAAGTGAGCCATGATTAGCAGTGCTCAGCTATGCTTAGCCAGTTTAAGCAATGCTTAGATATAAATGCTAAGCAACCGTCATCTCAGCTAAGTGGATTTGCACACTAAGCATTGAGCAACAATTTCCCCTTTAAGCATCGCTAAAATTGGCTTAGCAGGTTTGCGTACCTCTAAGCTGTGCTCAACATTTTCAAAATCGACCCATGATGGCAAAGGGAGGGAATATGGCCTTATTTAAACTGTACAGGTGGGAACACAGTCAGTACCTGTTATAGTTCAACCTGCACAGGAACCATGGCTGGCGTAGGTGACGGTTCGCATTTTAGGGCACAGTGCTGTGGCATCGTGGAGTCCAGGATCATTGCAGGACTCCTCGTATATAACCATGATGAGAGACTGCTGCATGGCCAGTACCAGGGCTCACAATATAAAGTGGAAGCCTGGGACTGTCTCGCCCATGATCTCACCAGTGCTACTGGCATCCCCTGAACTGGTGAGCAGGTCTAGCACCACTATTCTGACCTAAAGTGGAGGAAAGGGGTTCTCTTGGACCAGTGGATCCAAGAGGTCAGGGACAACCATGCTCCAGCAGTTTGTAAGTATCACAGATATAGGTGTACCAAATTCTAGCCTGAGGATGTGATAGACAGGTATGCATAATGTTTGTTTTTCTATCCTACAGCTGCAGCAGAGAGGGCTAGTAATATCGAATCCCATGCCGACAGACTGCTGAGGCTGTGCTGACAGCCTAGTGAGTAAAAATTTATTTTGCAGTATATTGTGCAAATAACTAGGAAGGAGCACATTGTGTAGTGCTAGTAGGTATACTGTTACTGTGTTAGTGGAATAAATAAAGTATGTCTGACTAATATTGATCTGAAATAAACATCTATAACACGAACAGTTGTGTTTACTCTGGTATGTTGTTGTAGACGTAGAATGGAGCTGTAAAACAAGATATAAATGCCCTGTGTCAACCTTTGCTTTCCAGATTGTAGTAATTCAAAGGAATAATGCACAGTACACTAACTATCTGTCATGCATACATCACACAATTACAAGTTCAGACTGTCTAACCAAGAGACTAATAGGCAGAAACCAGTGAAATAAAAAACAGCCGTTCCCCAGTAGCTCAGTGTGATGAGAAATAGCTTAGTTGTTATTTTGCACACCCAGACATTGTTTGAATAGGGAGTGGTACTAAGATGTGTGCGTATCTACACACAAGGAATCAGGAATATATGAAAAAACAGTCAGGTAGTGTTAACAGATATTTTCTCCACAGGTTTTACAGGTAAGGAAATGTTGGGAGTAGCTGTATGAAGGGTATATTAATAAACTGTGTACAACTGTTCAACTATCCCACCACATACCTGCAAATGACAGCAGAATAGATACATATAACATGCACACTTCCCGATACATGTCTCTCAAGTGTCATGCTGTCATGGCTAGTGGTCACTGCTGCCAATAATCCTGGATACAGATAGGAAACCAGCTGAAGTATGCCAGTAGCACACTCACATAACAGCAGTTTAGGGTACCCCTCCTGTTCCAGATATGTAACCCTGACATGTACGAGTCCCCTCTAGTCATGTGCCCAGAGTTGTCACAGTTTGCCTCATACCATTCCAGGCTGACAGTTTAATAGGTATGTTTGTGCTACAGAAGCTATGGGCCATAGGTAGATGTAAAGTGAGGGCAGACCCATTGAGTATCGAGCAGTACTGTTGTGGAAAATAGAAGCATAAACAGTTAATAGACTTTTTGTCTCTCCCTCACCCCTCATTTGCATCAATAATTATTATTCATATACTACGGGTATGTTGCTCTCCAAACCTAATAGGTTCATAGGTTTATAGGTGTATACTAGGCTAATGGCCCTGGAGCCTTTACAAGCCTAGCCCATAATATTACCTTGGCATCATGCCAACCTTAGTTCCTAGTGCCTATGTCGAGTAGAGCCACTGGAGTGATCCCCTTGGTGAATTTTCTATTTCCCATCCACTCATCAAGATTTCTCTTGAAGAGGGCCAGTGAGGTGCTCTGCTTGACATGTATGGGAAGCATAGCTGGCGTTAGGCACCCGCGAAACCCGTGGTCGTGGGGAGCCCCCGATTACATCCCAGCGAATGAGGGCCCCCATGCAGCAGCTGCGAGTTTCTCTGTCCCCTCCGCTCTTTGCTCAGCAAAGCACCTTTTGGACATCCACATGGCTCAGTAACATCACCGCGCGACTGCAAACTGTTTTCCTCTTTTTTTTTTGTGCCTGTAAGCACAGGACCTGATTGGCTGCAGCAGCCAGGAAAAGAACTTGTTTTTTTTTTTTTTTTTGACATGTAATAATGTCCAGCCTGTCACTGGATAAGGAGGTTGAACTGGTAAATAAAAGGTTTAAGGTAGAAAAGCAGGATTTAGCAGTCTGCTGTACCAACTGGATGTGAGATGTTTTGTTTAGCATGTGTAGATAGCGTCAGGAGCCAGTCAGAGATAGTTTTTAAATGTTAGTATCATTGACTTAGAATGTTGACAGGATTAGAGTGCATGCATTAATACGCATTTTTGAAGTAAATAACTGTAGTGAATGACTTTATTTGATGACTACAGTCCAGCCCTTTTTTTTCTGAAAGTGTCAGGGAGTTTAAGAAGGTCGGAGTGAAAATATGAGCCAAAACCAAGGACACGAGAGACGTTGCATAGAGCAAGTTGGAGATTAAACAGTGCACGGTACGGGCAGCCAAGTTTGTTTTTGTGTGGAGAGGGGACAAGGCAAAGTTAAAAGACCCAAAAAGATTGCTCTCCCTTGGACTAATATTTGAAACTTGTCAAAAGCAGAGTCAGTGTTCTAAGTCCTACACAAACTAAACAAATACTACATATTTCAACTTTCCAGATTTTGGCAGAATGCCCATATATTTGCCTTGTATATTTGGTCTGTTCATCACAAACATTTGT
Organism: Protopterus annectens; assembly: GCF_019279795.1. NCBI lineage: Eukaryota > Metazoa > Chordata > Ceratodontiformes > Protopteridae > Protopterus > Protopterus annectens. The sequence goes on from NC_056735.1 coordinate 488,820,090, forward strand.
GGTTTTGCGGCAAATTATTGAGGGTTGAAGTCACTAAAAGATATACATTTCAGTCTTGGACTTCATATCTCTCAGTAAATAAATACTAATGCAAAGCTTATTACCCTACTACTTTCTAAATTCATAAGCGCCATATTTTGGGTCTGTGACCTCCATTATATTTAGCTTTGCACATATTTATTGCACTTGGAGGTGGAGAGGTATAACAAACCCATAAATATAAATTATGTATTTCATGGTATGTATGTTGCAACATGAATATATTTTGTTTCTTAGGGGAGATCTTTGTTCATAGGTTGGCACTAGGCTATCGGCCCTAGGGCCTATACAAGCCTAGCCATAACAATTCCCTGGCTATTTCTTCACAGAATACTTACTTCCCTGGTCCCCTGTTTAGCAGGGTGATTGACGTGATCCCCGGGGTGAATTTCCTATCTCCCATCCAGTCATCAAGGTTACTTTTGAAGAGGCAAATCAAACAAAGCAGTACTGGATAAAAAGCCTCTGCAGAACCAAGAAAATGCAATATCCAAACAGAAGAGGCTCACCACAGTTTGTTAAAGTCTGAAGAAGCGTTGTTGAAATGTGAAAGCGCTTACTTTTACTGCAGTATTAAATTGTTTTATTTTATTACGTGGTCGTGGTGAGCCTCTTCTGTTTGGATATTGTACTTTTGAAGAGGGCCAAAGAGGTGCACAGCTTGACATGTATGGGCAGTCTGTGGTTCAGGAACATATCCCCCCAGCATGTTTTGTTCATTGTGATGACCAGGTTTAGATCCCTGGAGCATGTGGCTCTGAGGGATTGGGATTTCTTTAAGTGTAGCATGTCCAACAGCACTGGGCTTGACATGGCCTTGTACATGTTAAGCAGAGATTGCCTCTGAGTAAGTGATATGCGACAGAGTATAGCTGGAGTTTTTTAGACAGTCAGCACAGGGCATCTGCTTTAGGCCTGTGATTCTTTTAGTGAGGTATTTCTGTGGCCTTTCTAGTTGTTGCAGATGTCTTGTGAGGTACATACCAAATGGGGAGCTCTACTCTTATAGTGTGTCTAATGAAGGATGAGTACAGCGGGACAATGACCTCCTTTTTACTGGATGAAAAGCCCTTAGTGATGAGGTGTGCCACATAGAAGGATTTCCTGACTGTTGTGGCTATGTGGTTATCGAAGGTGAGACCACTGTCCACCTGTGTCCCTAAGTCCCTTATCACACTTTCAGTGTTTAGTGTACTGCCACTTGTGGTAATTCATGGGTACATGTTTTTTCCCAAAGGGGATAGCTATACATTTCTTAGCATTGAGCTTGAGCCCATGGCTCTGGCACCAAGCATCTGTTTCTGTAAGGGCCTTTTGTAGAATATCCACATCATTTGCGGATTCAATAATGGCTTCCAGTTTGCAGTCATCAGCAAACTTTGTTAGCCAGAGTCCCTTAGTGTTGGCCTGTACTTCAGAGAAGTAGATGCCAAACAAGAGCGGTCCCAGGACTGAACCCTGAGGTATTCCGCTTGTCACTTGTCTGGAGCTGGAGTTTGAGTCGGCTACTTTTACAGTGTGGGTTCTGTCAGTTGGCAACCCATCAAGTGACGTAGGGATTAATGCCCAACTTAATAAGTTTATCTATGATTCCAGACTGGGGGTTGGTGTCGAAGGCCTTGGCGATGTCCAGATAGGCTGTGTGGACCACCTTACCCTCGTTCATGGCTCTGGAGACTGATTCGAAGAAGTCATTCAGGTTGAGGAGACAAGATCAGCCTTTTATGAAACCAAGCTGGGTGGGGTCCAGTGTTTCAAGATTGCCAATGTCTTTGTTTATAAGTTCCATGGCTTTGCAGATCAGACTTGTCAGACTGATGGGATGATTGTTCCCGGGATCCAAGGTGGATCCCCCCTTGTGGAGTGGGATAAATGTAGCTGTGTGTCACTCATTGGGCACAAAGCCTGAGGTGAGGCAATGATAAAACGTGACACTTAGGTGAGGTGCCAGTTCATTTTGTAGTTCATGTAATACACAGCCCGGGATGTCGTCTGGTCCCATGGATGCTGAATTCTTAGCTTTGGAGAGTGCAGTTTTTTTACCTGTGTGGCCATGATTATCAGAATTTGGCAATCATTTGGTATTGAGATGGGCCCTTTAGGGGGTAAGAGGGAGGTGAAGTTGGCACTGAATCGATCTGCCAGGATATTGGCAATATCCTTGGAATCAGTATATTTAATGCCATTCTGTTGTAGCTCAGAACAAAACTGAGCATTGTCATTTAGATTCTTGACATAACTATAGAATGCCTTGTGGTTGTCCTTGGAATCTTTGGCAATTTTATTTTCGTAACTAGCTTTGGAGGATTTTATGAGGGGATCTCAGCTTCTTACTGAGGCTGGTAAGGGAGTTTTTTTGCAACCTGGAATTTTCTTCTTTTCTGCAACAGTTTCTTCCGTCTGTTGTACAGTTTGTTTATGGCAGGGGGAACTACCAGATTGGGTTCCTTTTTTTGGAGGAGACCGTCTTGGTTCTATTTGGAATGGCATGATTCATGCATGAGTGGATGTGCTTGTACAGTGCCTTAGTAAAAGATTCAGCAGTCAAACTTTCAGTTCCTGTCTGCATGGGTGTCATGAAGTTTGTCACTTTTGACCTGAGTAGCATGAAGTTGGCTTTGGTGAAGTTTTTTTATGGAGGTTTCCCTACTTGGGGGGTCGGATGTGGACATCAAGGGTGATTAGCTTATGGTCAGACCTGACCAATGAGGTGGGGAGCACTGGTGTGGAGCATCAATCTCCCATGTAGGTAATGACCAGGTCTAGGATATTTGAGCCCCTGGTGGGACTATGGATTAGTTGACCCAGGGCATTGGGATTTATGAATTCCAAGAACCGTTGGGCAAAGGTGTTGGTACCCAAGTAGTTTTCCAATTAATTGCAGGGTATGTGAAATCACCCAGTATTACAGTGTTTGGTTGTATCTTAATATTTTCCAGTATGTTTAGAAAGGTGTAGTGAAAATCTTGGGGCATGGTGGGGGATCTGTAGCAAGCTACAATTTGGATTGCAGTCTTATCTAGTGTTAGTTGCACCTGTAGAATTTCCGATGCATTGTGTTGGACAACGAGCTTGGAGGTGTGAATATCCTTGGTGAATATGGACACTCCTCCACCTTTAGTGCTTCAGTCCTGGTTTGGTGGCCGAAAAGTGTGGTAAGAGTTATAGCCTGGTGTTGCAGGGGTGCTCTCTGGAGCCTTGAACCAGGTCTCAGTTACTGCACAGATGCAGCATGAACTAAAAGACTGCTTCTGAGGGGTGGCAGTGACAGGGTGATAGTTTGACTGAAGTGCCTAGGGGGCCACAAACTTGAGATTTGCTGGGGTCCCCCAAAATGCTAACACCGGCCCTGATGGGAAGTTTATTGCATAGTATGGGCAGTCTCTGGGTTATGAACCTGTTCCTCCAGCATGTTCTGTTGATTGTGGTAATGAGGTTGAGGTCTCTGGAACATGTGGTGCAGAGGGATTGGGATTCCTTTAGATATAGCATTTCTAACAGAGCTGGGTCAGACATGGCTTTGTAAGTCAAGCAGAGATCGCCTCTAAGTAGGCAATATGAGACAGAGAATAGTTGGAGTTTTTTGAGTCTGTCCATATAGGACAAGTGTTTAAGGCCTAGGATCCTTTTTGTGTGGTACTTTTGTGGCCTCTCCAGTTGTTACAGGTGTCTAGTGAGGTACATGCCAAATGGGGGACTGTACTCGATGATTGACCTAATGAGGGAAGAGTAGAGGGAGACAATGACCTCTTTCTTCCTGAATGCAAAACCCTAAGTAATGAGATGTGCCACATAGAAGGGCTTTCTGACCACAGTGGCAACGTGGTGGTCAAAAGAGAGGTTGCTGTCAACCTGTGTTCCCAGATCTTATATAATGCCTTCTGTGTTCAGTGGACTACCATCAATGTGGTAATTCAAGGGAACCAGGTTTTTCCCAAAGGGGATGAAGACACATTTTTAGCATTGAGCTTAAGGCCATGGTTCTGACACTAGTCATTGGTCTCATTGAGGCCTTTCTGTAGGATGTCAACATCATTCTGGGAGTTAATAATAGCTCCCAACTTGCAATTGTCTGCAAACTTTGTCAGCTAGAGTCCCTTCGTGTTGGCCTGGACTTCAGAGAAGTAGATACCAAACAGGAGAGGACCCCGGACCGAACCCTGTGGGACTCCACTCATGACTGGTCGGCAATCTGACTTGGAGTCAGCTACTTTCACACTGTGGGTTCTATCTGTGAGCCAGTTTGCAACCCACCTAGTGGTATAGGGGTTAATGCCTAGCTTAGTAAGTTTTTCTATGATTCCTGAGTGATGAATGGTATCAAAGGCTTTGGCCAGATCAAGGTAGGCTGTATGAACCACCTTACCTTCATCTACAGCTCTGGTGACTGACTCAAAGATGTTGACCAAGTTGAGCAGGCATGATCTACCCTTCACAAAACCAAACTGGTTACAATCCAGAGTTTGGAGATTCCCTATATCCTTGTTTATTAGGTCCATGGTGATGCGTTCCATAGCTTTGCATATCAGACTTGTCAGGATAATGGGACGATAGTTCCCGGGGTCTGTAGTTGCTCCTCCTTTGTGGAGAGGGATGACTGTAGCAGTGCGTCATTCAGTAGGGACAAAGCCTGAGGTGAGGTTGTGATTGAACAGGGCACACTTGTGAGGTGCCAGTTCACTCTGTACTTCATGTAGAACACAGCCAAGGATACTGTCAGGTCCCATAGAAGCTGTATACTTGGCCTTGGACAGTGCTGTTTTAAAGTGTGCAACAGTAATACTGGGTGCCTGGCAATCTACTCGTATTGTGATTGGCCCTTTGGGGGGGTAAAGTTAGCACTGAATCTGTCTGCCAGTATATTGGCAATATCTATTGGCAATATCTATTAGCTCAGTATAGGAGGTACCATTGTGCAGTAGTTCAGAGCAAATCTGGGTATTGCCATGGAGATTCTTTACATAACTATAGAAGGCCTTGTGGTTTTCTTTACTATCTGCTGCAATTCTGTTTTCAAAGCTAGCTTTAGAGGATTTGATGAGGGATCTCAACCTTTTGTTGAGGCTAATAAGGGAGTTTTTCCAGTCTTGGGACTTCACCTTATTCTACATCAGTTTCCTCCTTCTGTTGTAGAGTTTGTTTATGGCAGGGGACCACCAAATTGGCTTCCTCTTTTTTGAGGACAGCACGTTAATTCTATTAGGTATGGCGAGATCCATGCATTTGTGTATATGTTTGTACAGTGCATTGGTGTATGATTTGGCGATCATGCAACTATTCTCCATTTGCATGGGGGCTGTGAAGTTAGCCACCTCTGTTTTTAGGAGCCCAAAGTTAGCTTTGGAGAAGTTTTTCATTGTGGTTTCCTTTGTTGGGGGTGGGGGTGGGAGGGATGTAAATTTCCAAGGTGATTAGATTGCGATTGGATCTAACCAGGGAGGAGTTGACTATTGGTGTAGAGCAACGGTCACCCATGTTAGTAATAACCAGGTCAAGGATGCTGCTATCTCTAGTGGGGGTAAGAATGAGCTGGTCCAGGGCATTGGAATTAATGAATTCCAGAAAGCTTTGGGCAAGTGTATTGGTACATGAGTAGTTTTTGCAGTTAATTGCGGGGTAGTTGAAGTCGCCAAGTATGAGAGTGCTAGGTTGGACCCTAATATTTTCCAGGGTGCTTAGGACCATGGAGAGTGAATCTTGGGACATGGTTGGGGACCTATAGCAGGCTACAACCTGAATCGATGTCTTACCCAATGTTAGCTGCACCTGAAGTATCTCAGATGTGTTATGTTGGGCTACCAGTCTGGAGGTGCGCGCATCCTTTATGAATATGAAAACACCACCACCTTTGGAGCTTTGGTTCAAGTTCTGGGGCCAAAAGGTGTGGAATGAGTTATAGCCTGCAGGGGTGCATTCTGCTGCCTTGAATCAGATCTCTGTTACAGCACAAATGTCAATGTTCTCCATTTTAAGGAGCACTTTGAGTGAGTGCATATTGAGATTTAGACTTCTAGCGTTGATCAGCATGACCCTCAGATTGCATTTGTTTGTAGCTGTTACAGTGGTAATTTGGTCTTTGCAACACCACCTAAAAAAGGCACTATAGGGGTGTCAAGAGCCTTGGCCAGTATCCAGAAGCCCAGGGGTGACAGATGCAGGCCATCTCTGGCAAAGCATTGAGGTCTGTCAATCATGTTATCCCAGGCAGACAGATACTGGATCCCCTTAGACTGACACCAGAAACTTAGCCAATTGTTGAAATCAATAATTTTCTGCTTGCACTGTGGTATCATTTTGGGTGATTGTAGGATGCTGCTCAGGGCTAGGGTCATACCCGCTTGGGCTACATAATCCAAGAGCTCCTCCATGTTTCTTTTCATGTAGTCCATGGAGGTATGTATCAGGTAATTCACACCCACATTTACAATGACAGAGTGATATTTGTACTTGTTTTTGAGGGACCTGAGTGCATGTGTTATGTGGCAGATCCTGACGCCTGACAGGCAGCTGACTGTTACTTACTCCTTAGTCAACCTAGTGAGTATGACATCGGTGTTCCTCACTATCAAGTCACCTATGACTAGTGTGTTGGGCATGCTGTTTTGCCTCAGGCGCTTTGGTTGAGTGGCACACTGTTTAGGAGAGTTCTGTGTCTTGTGGTTAGTGTTGTGGTGGTCGAGTGTGTTTCTGCCTTGGAGGTCTCTACTGTTTGGTAAGATTTTTATTGAGACCCTCCGTGAAGGTGGGTGTGTGGTTAGTGTTTTTATGTGAAGGCAATGCTGGTGTGTGTTCTGGAGGGCTATGTGTTCCATGTATTGTGGTGCAAGTATTGACCTTCTCCTCTTGACCAACTATTCCGGTCTTGACTGGAGAGTGCGTGGCTTCCAATTTGGATATATAAGTGCATCACTCACAAGTCTGAGTGTTGGGGAGTAAGAGGAGAGGGTTGTCAGTGTACATGAGGCAGTTGCTACATTGCCTCAGGATGCCCAAGTTCACCAGGTTAACAGAAGAAAGCACAGGGAACTGACCTTTAGACATGCCTGGAGGGGAGGGTATTAATAAGTTCTGGAGCTATTTCCTTGTAGAACGTTTAGTGCTGGTAGCACTTTTGTGTGCTACAATCATTGCTACAAGAAGTCTGGTAAAGTGCTAAGCTAACAAGTAAGTAAAAGTGCAGGATGGTAGAGAACTAGTAGATCTAAGGGAAAAATTGAAGAGCAAACTTTGGCATTGCTCAGAAGGTTACAAACAGTCCTGGATACAGCAAATCTGTATCTGGACTATATTAGTTACAGAAAAGGTGGGAAACAAGTGCAGATGAGGGCTTTTCAAATCAGAAAGTTAAAAGAGATGGAAAAACTGCCCAAATGGTCAGTAAACTACAATTTCTGGGCCATAAACCACTCCTCTTGTGGTAGATAGGCTACCTAGCACTTACCACTCTCACTGATAAACTAGAAGAATTCCCTCCAACACAGAAAGGCTTTGGGTGCTCAGAAGCTTACAGACAGTCCTGTTTACAGCAAATCTGTACCTGGACTAGACTAGTTACAGGAAAGGCGGGGACAAGCACAAATGTGGGCTTTTAAACCATAAAGTTGAAAGAGATGGAAAATCTGCCCAAACGGCCAATAAGCTACAATTTCTGTGCCAGGAACCACTCCTCTTGTGGTAGATAGGCTACCTAGTACTTACCAATCCCACCGACAAGCTAGAAGGCTTCCCTCCAACACAGAAAGGCTTGGGGGCTCAGAAGCTTACACACTCTTGGATACAGCAAATCTGTACCTGGAGTAGACTAGTTACAGGAAAGGTGGGAAACAAGTGCAGATGCAGGCTTTTAAACCAGAAAGTTGAAAGAGATGGAAAAACTACCCAAACAGCCAAGAAACTACAATTTCTGGGCCAGAAACCACTCTTCTTGTGGTAGATAGGCTACCTAGTGCTAACTACTCTCACTGATAAGCTAACAGGCTTCCCTCCAACACAGAAAGGCTTGGGGGGCTCAGAAGCTTACCAACAGTCCTGGATACAGAAAATCTATATCTGGACTAGGCTAGTTACAGGAAAGGCAGGAAACAAGCTTATTATTTTCTTTTTTTTTTTTTTTACAGAAAAGCAGCTAAAACAGCAGTAAATACAATTCAAATACAGTGCAGGCTAGCACACTTGAGTGTGTAGCAATATTATGGCAAATACAGTTTAAATAAATGCAATTAAATTAATAAATGACTAAAAACAAGTGCAGAAGGCAGTAAATTAGAAGGCTACTAACAAGCAATAATAAATGCAGAGTATGAGCAATTGAACAGATAACAGCAGGCAGAACAGCAAATTAAGACAGTTTCAGTAAGAACAGCTGAATAAAGTATATATATATATATATATATATATATATATATATATATATATATATATACACACACACACACACACACACACACACACACACACACACACACACACATTTTTATTTATTTATTTTGAGGGAGGGAAAAGAGCAGGATTAAGAGGCTACAGGGGTTGTCCTTCCCAAATGCTCTCTTTGTACACAATAGATACAGCTGAAGAGATGGGAATAGTAGGAGTGCCTGAAATCAGAATATGATCTCACTGCACTCAGTTGAGTGAGCAAATGAGATGGGCCCAGAAGGAGTATCCAAATACAAATTTACAAGAAGGGCAGGCAATGTCAAAGTCACCAAGATTAACACCAAAACAAGAACAGGGAGGGACGGTAGAGAACGAACTGTAGTGACACAGAGACCACAATATTCAATTAAAGTAATATTCAGTGAAAAAAATAAATAAAATGCAGCACTATAAGAAAAAGTGTAGATAAAAGTGTACATAGATTTGCTTATTTATCCAGTTGATTGCAGGTAGATCTTAGCCAGCCAAAGCTCAGATATTTAGCAGAAATAACACAAGATATAACACTTATATGGCAAGACAACCCCCCTAGGCTAGGAGTTAAACACAGAATATCAATGAAATGAAACTACCCCCATTGCTACCAATGGCTACACTTCTAACAAGCTCTCTGTAGAGACACAGAGACCACAATATTCAATTCAATTAATATTCAGTGAAATAAATAAATAAAATGCAGTACTATATGAAAAAGTGCAGATAAAAGTGTACTTAAATTCGATTATACGTCCATTTGATTGCAGGTAGATCTTAGCCAGCCAAATCTCAGATATTTAGCAGAAATAACACAAGATGTAACACTTATATGGCAAGGCAAACCCCCTAGGCTAGGAGTTAAACACAGAATATCAGTGAAATGAACCCCCCCAATGCTACCAATGGCTACACTTCTAACAAGCTCTCTGTAGAGTCACAGAGACCACAATATTCAATTCTATTAATATTCAGTAAAAAAATAAATGAAATGCAGTACTATATGAAAAAGTGCAGAAAAAGTGTACTTAAATTCGCTTATATGTCCAGTTGATTGCAAGTAGATCTTAGCCAGCCAAAGCTTAGATATTTCGCAGAAATAACACGAGATGTAACACTTATATGGCAAGACAAACCCCCTAGGCTAGGAGTTAAAAACAAAATATCAATGAAATGAAACTACCCCCATTGCTACCAATGGCTACACTTCTAACAAGCTCTCTGTATAGACCCAGAGACCACAATATTCAATTCAATTAATATTCAGTGAAAAAAAAATAAAATGCAGTACTATATGAAAAAGTGCAGATAAAAGTGTACTTAAATTCACTTATACATCCAGTTGATTGCAGGTAGATCTTAGCCAGCCAAAAGCTCAGATATTTAGCTGAAATAACACAAGATTTAACACTTATGCTGGGACTTGTGTTCTATTATTATTCATATATTTGATTGGTTGCATGTTAACATCCTTGTTAAAATACCATTGTTGGTGGCCTGTTGCCATCAATGTTACTGGCATGCTGTTACAATGCATACTGTTGTTCCATGTATGCATGTGTTCTGTTTGCTATGCGACTGTTTCAAATCTGTTTTATGGTGTTAATTGAAACACCCACGCATGCTGTTAAAACTAATCTTGAAATGCGTTGTTCATGACTAACAGACATATTTTGTAAAGCCTCAACACAATATCACGATTGGGAAGGCAGATCATGGCAGAACCACCTGTCCCACTTCATCTGGTTGTGGCACCGGGCCCCAGCACATCTGGGACCCAACTCGGGACTTCCTCATCTGTTGGTCCTGCACCACCTTCAGGTCCTCCCCCTGGGACCGGGTTCTGACAGGAGCCTTTCACCTTCAGTCAGTTCTGGGGTTTGGTGTGCCGCACCATCCGAGCAGAGTTGGGTGGACAGCTGTGCCAAATTGAGGGCTGCTTGGCACACCTCAAGGGTCAGGCCTCCCCTCCTTTCCAGCCCCCAGCACAGCCACCTTCAAGGCTGACTGCCCATGGGTGGGGACCTCAGTCTCACTGTATCTATTTGGGGGCTCATAGGCTTTGGATTCCCAATGACCCTCCCCATCAAAGGTGTTTACCCCCTCATGTGTCATATACTGCCCCTGTCTGCTGTCTTGTCTGTCTGCAAATGCAACCTATCCTACCCAACCTACCTCCCCAAACATGCCTAGATCCCTTCCCCAACATCCAACGCTCACCTTAAAAAAAAGGGCATCTGTCCCGCAAAAAAGAAAATTGCCCCATACATAGCTCTACATTTCACCCCCATGTACAGTGAAACTCATCAATTAACCCACAGATAATTCTGCAAATGTCTGTCACCATCACCCCTCTCTGTGGGGTGTAAGGCTGTAAATTCCAAATTCTACACATTATTCACAGCTGTTGCTGCAGAAGAAATGTAAAGCTATGGTCCTTTCATACAACCGTACTGCACACCCCTAGCTGCTTTTCCTAATGTTTTACCCCCTGCTTGCCCCCATTTCACCACTTTCCTATTACCCTTTTTTCTTTTCTTTAATGAAAATTAGTGCGAGTGTAAGCGGGAGTAAGAGGTGCAAAGCAAAGCTAACAGGACTTAACCATCTGTTAGCATCGCTTAGCTCCATGCAAAACAATGCAAAACCACTTACAACTGCTTAAAAGTGCCTTAATCACTCTGTCTCCATCATCCCTTGTTCTACCTGGCAACAAAATAATCAGCTCTGCCAAGTCTTGAACCCAAAATGATGTGCACTACAATTACAGCAGCATACCACTACATCATCTGAGCTGTGGGAATCTGCAATGCTTTTACAAACATATCATGCATTCTGGTCATTTAACATTAATGGAAAACAAAGTCATCACTGCCAAGTCTGGAACCCAGGAGCCTGTGCACTACAATCACAACAACATACTTGTACGCCATCTGAGCTGTGGAAATGTGTAATCTTTTTACAAACATATCATGCACAACAGTCATTTAACATAAGGAAATCATATATCCATAGTACTCTTATATACATATATGTGTGTGTGTATGTATATATATATATATATATATATATATATATATATATATATATATATATATATATATATATATATATATATATATATATATAGATCTACTACTATTCACTGAAAGCACATTTCACTGAAACACATTTCACCATGCACTTTTCACCGAAAGCACATTTCACCGAAAACACAATTCACCGAAACACATTTCACCAAAAGTTGTAGATGGCCTGTACCCCACTGTAGTGGGACCCTGGAGTTAGTATATATAGTAAGGGGGTGTGGGGGGCACCGCCTCCCATATGGAGGGTGTGGGGGGCATAGCCCCCCACATATTTTAAATATTTTGAATTATATACATGGATACATGTAATTACAATATATTACTGTTCTCTGGCAATAATATATACATAAAATATGTGGGGGGCTACACCCCACTATGTGGTGCCCCCACACCCCTTTACTATATATACTAACTCCAGGGTCACACTACAGTAGGGTACAGGGCATCTACAACGTTCGGTGAAATGTGTTTCTGTGAATTGTGTTTTCGGTGAAATGAGCTTGCTGTGAAAAGTGCACTCTAATTTGATTTTTGGTGAAATGTGCTTTCGGTGAATAGTAGTAGATACATATATATATATATATATATATATATATATATATATATATATATATATATTCATGTGTGTGTGTGTGTGTGTGTATATATATATATATATATATATATATATATATATATATATATATATATATATATATATATATATCTACAGAGGGAGAGAGATAACCAACCTCTTACTCTTACTGCAAGACATCTGCAAAATGCCCGACAAAGTGGGGGGATAAAGGGAAAACAATAGTGACATCTTTGAAATATGGCTGTTATATGTGTAGAAGTCCACTAGAAGGACATGGTTTGCTTTAACATACAATTCCAGATAGATTCCAGGTCTGAAACACAAATGAGTGTCATTATTTACTGATGTCAATGCTCACATCATCCCAGTACTTTCTCAGAAACCCACAACTGTTATGGGCAACAGACCAAACACATAAGACATGCATCTGGACAGTGTCTAGACATCTGGGCAGTGGAGAGGTATGACTGCAGTCATGTAGAAGAATGGAAAAACCCATGACAGCTGCCAACAATGTCACCCAGCACCTTCTGAACCACAGTAAGACCAACAAGACATTATCCCAAATCAGCTCTGGGCAATTACCCATGTATATCCAAATGTATCATGCACTACAGGGATGGAACTGTAGGGAAAAGCATATAGTGGTTCAAAAGTGTCCAGCCACACCCATTTGTACAACAGTCACAGCAACATACCAGTACCCCAAATGAACTCTAGAGTAGAAGTACTGTTTGAACAAACATATCCTGATTGGTAGTCACACAATACACTGACATATACTGGCCCAGCACACAGTGTACTGGGAATCCTGAGGTGTTACAGGACATTTCTCAGTCTGCTCCTACAAACATACACAACTGACAGACCAGCAGCCATAGCAGTATGCACAGTCAGATAGAAAAAGGATCTATGACACTCACATCTGCTACTCTCCCTCCTCAGCCCAACAAACATCTACACATAACACTGCTACACTATCTTGGCAGTCTGTCACAATGGCCAGACATACATAACTCTCATATGTACAGATTTCCACAGACTGTCCAGGGTGTGAGACCATATTCATGGCCACTGCCGCATACCACTTCCAGGAGTCTGTTAAGTCAATGGGCTGATACCTGGAGTGCAGTCACTAAATAATAATATACGATCCCTCTGAACCTCTTACTGCAAGACATCTGGACAAAGCATGACATTCGTGGGGGCCAGGGGGCCAGAAAGAGGGACATATCTCACATAATGATGTTACAAATTGAAACAGTTGCTGGTGTCACAGGCTTTGTTGTAACATACCAACCCTGAAGCATATGATGTCTGAAACACCAGTGGATGTCAACAGTTACTGACTACAATCCTCACATTATTCTACTGATTCCACAAAAACAGACATTGTCTGAAGAACAGACCAAACATAGGCAAACCTCTGGGCAGTCTGTGGACATCAGGACATTTGAGAGGTATGTCAGAGACATATCACTGTCAGATGTCAAGTCATGCAGAAAATGCATGTCCAGACAAACCCTGTTAATCTAGCAACCCTCTATGTGTATAACAGCACTACTGACTTACAATCTGTACCCAGTTCTGGAGCTTTGTCCCCCATGCTGTTGGGCTGTCTCCATATGTCCTGTCCTGAGAGGTATTCCCACCTACTGTCTATAAAACTGTAGCCCCCACACCTCCATAATGTCCTCCACAAAGGCAAGGAAAAGGAGCAAGGTCCACATGAAGGACGTAATTATAACACTGTGTCGCTATGGCATTGGCAAAAGGAAAGAGAACACAGCTGCTCAAGGATGCAAGTAGCAAGTGGGAGACACAGATTGGTGCACAGGCCATCACCTGCTCATGAGCAGAACCTACAAAAGGCAAGCTGCTGCCTATGCAACATAGGTCTCAACCCATCTACACAAAGACAGACTGCAACTACACAAACCTAACCATTTGCATTGTTGTCAGGAAACTCTTCAGCACTATATCAGGTATGTCAATCATGTAAGCTTGTAATGGAATGCAGAAGGGGGGATGCAATGATGTCAAATGGGAAATTAAACACTAGGCCACAACAAGACCTGCTGGATGCACATGCTGCTGTCCAGCCCCTATGGCCATTCCCACTTGCCCTGTCTGCATTGACATGGAGCACATCTTTGGCCCCTGAGTCATCCCAGCAAAGGTCAGCTCATGTATGAATACTACTGGAGTGTCTGTTGTCCAATACTTAGTGTGTCACCGCTAGGCCAGCTACCTGGGATGTTGTAATTATTCATATGTCACCTGTGAATGCTACTCTGATATATATGCTTGCCTTACAAATGTAAGAGATGTATATAGGGTATGTGCATACTACACAACAGGTGCAGATGTGTGTTTTGAGCTGTATGTGATATACTGAGCCCATACCTGACAACTGCCCAGAGTTTTGCAGACTGACCACATGTCTGCCTCATATTTGTAGTCAATGCCTCAGACAGTTGTGTGTTGTCTGGCACATCACTGGCAACCCATTAAAGACTGAAGTCATAACATATTAACATGCATTTGATTGTCAGATGTCATATCCTGCAAAGTAGTCCTGTGAATGCAACACTGTCTTTGCTGGCAACTAAGTGTGTTTCAGCCAGATTCATAAAGTGACACAATTTACTGGCCTTTGCCCATCACTGATATGTGCCTTTGTGCAGATGTCTTGCTGTAACAGGAGCTAGGTGTCTTACCATGAAACCCATGTCAATGCAAGAGTACCTTGTCCTGTAGGATGCCAACATTTCTGCAGTCACTGACACCTGCTTTGTAGCTGTGGAGAGCACACCAACCTTGCCAGGTCACTCATGCCATCATACGTTTAAACCCCAAATGGAGGCCTGCAAAGCCGCAGGAGGTAGAGTGTTGAACATTAGCATACACATACACACTTCCAGGCTGGCGAAACAGTATGATGCATGGGTGACATCCCGAGTGCAGTTAACAGTTGACAAAACACCTACTCAAATCATAGCTAGCTACAGGCCTCCAAACATGACTATGGGCACCCACCACACCTATTGGGACCTGCTAGAATCTGTCAGGATTCAATGTCTACCCTGCTCCTGGGTGACTTCAAATACCCAACCATAGTCTGCATGACCTATGCATCTGAAAATGATCACACGTAGATTCCTTGGCTTTGTCATTTGCAATGCAGTGGATCAGCCAGTCAACACTCCTACAACAGGTGTAAATATCCTGTACCTGGTCCTAACCAACATGAGTAGTCACTGTAGCACTCCTACAGTGCCATCTTCCTTGGTAATATCTTACCACATAGCCATCACTGTTCAGGCAACTGGCTGCAGACAGGTGAAGTGTAAACATCACCCCCTATCCCCCCATTGGTAACCATGTGCATGTTCATAGGTACATAGGTAGGTACTAGGCTATTAGCCCTAGGGCCTATATAAGTCTAGCCAAAAAGGTACCCTGGCTTTCGCCACCCAAGAAAATTATTTTCCTGTGCCCCTGTCGAGCAGAGCCACAGAAGTGATCCCTGGGGTGAATTTCCTATTTCCCATCCAATTATCAAGATTTTTCTTGAAGAGTGCTAATGAGGAGCTCTGTTTGACATAGACAGGTAGTCTGTTCCAGATTATGGGAAGTCTCTGGGACAGGAATCTATCCCTCCAGCAAGTTTATTGTGACAAGGTTTAGGTCCCTAGAGCGTGTAGCTCAGAGGGACTGGGATTTCTTTAAGTGGAGCAAGTCCAACAGCTCTAGGTTTGACATAGCTTTGCATGTCAGGCAGAGATCGCCTCTGAGTAGGCAATATGGGATGGAGTAAAGCTGGAGTTTTTTGAGACAGTCTGTGTAGGGCATCTGTTTGAGGCCAGTAATCCTCTTTGTGAGGTATTTCTGTGGCCTTTCCAGTTGCTGTAGATGTCTTGTGAGGTACATACCAAAAGGGGCATTGTTCTCTATAATGGGTCTAATGAGTGATGAGTAGAGGGGAACAATGACCTCTTTTTTTTCTGAATGAGAAACCTTTTTTGATGAGGTGAGCCACATAGAAGGATTTCCTGACCACTGTGGCAATGTGATTATCAAAGGAGAGACTACTGTCCACCTGTGTCCCAAGGTCTCTTATCACACTTTCAGCATTAAGTAGAATACCACTTATGTGGTCGTTCATGGGTACAGAGTTTTTACCAAAGGGGATGACAATACACTTTTTGGCATTGAGCTTCAGGCCATGGCTTTGACACCAGGCATCTGTCTCAGTAAGGCCCTTTTGTAGTATGTCCACATCATTAGGAGTTTCGATTATGGCTCCTAGTTTGCAGTCATCTGCAAACTTTTTTAGCCAAAGACCTTCTGTGTTAGATTGTACTTCAGAGAAGTAGATACCAAACAAGAGAGGACCCAGGACTGAACCCTGTGGTACTCCACTTGTCACTGGTCTGAAGTCGGATTTGGAGTCTGCTACTTTCACAGTGTGGGTTCTGTCCATGAGCCAGTTGGCAACCCATCTTGTGACATAGGGATTTTTACCTAGTTTAGTGAGCTTATCTATAATTCTAGAGTGAGGGATGGTGTCAAAAGCCTTGGTGAGATCTAAATAAGCTGTGTGAACCACCTTACCCTCATCTATGGCTTTGGTGACTGCTTCAAAGAAGTCAATCAGGTTTAGGAGACATGATCTGCCTTTTACAAACCCAAACTGGGTAAGGTTCAGAGTGTGGAGATTACTAATGTCTTTGTTTATGAGTTCCATGATGATACATTCCATGGCCTTGCAGACCAGGCTTGTCAGGCTAATGGGGCAGTAGTTCCCCAGGGTCTTTCATGGCTCCCCCTTTGTGGAGTGAGATAACCGTCATGATGCGACATTCAGTGGGCACACAGCCTGAGGTGAGGCTATGATTGAACATGGTGCTTAGGTAGGATGCCAGTTCATTCTGTAGTTCATGTAGAATGCAGCCTGGGATATTGTCAGGTCCCATGGATGCTGTGTTCTTGGCTTTGGATAGTGTGTTTTTTACCTGTGCAGCCGTGATTACAGGAACTTTGCATTCTTCCGGTATAGAGATGGGCCCTCTAGGGGGTGAGAGGGAGGTAAAGTTAGCACTGAACCTATCTGCCAGGTTGTTGGCAATATCAGTTGGTTCTGTATATTTAGTGCTACTGTGCTGTCACTCAGAGCAGATCTGAGTGTTGCCATTGAGATTCTTGACATAGCTATAGTCAGTGGCAATTTTGTTTTCGTAACTAGCTTTGGAGGATTTTATGAGGGATCTCAGCTTCTTACTGAGGTTGACCAGGGAGTTCCTCCAGTCATGGGATTTTACTCTTTTTTGCAACAGTTTTTTTCTTTTGTTGTAGAGTTTGTTTGTGGCAGAGGACCACCAGATTGGCTTCCTTTTTTGGAGGATAGCATCTTGGTTCTATTAGGGATAGCATGATCCATGCACTCGTGTAAGTGCTTATAAAGAGCATTTTTGTAGGATTCAGCAGTCGTACCTCTATTGTCCATCTGCATGGGTATCATGAAGTTTGCCACTTCTGTCTTAAGAAGTGGGAAGTTGGCTGTGGAGAAGTTTTTTATGGTGGTTTCCCTAATTGGGGGTGGATTGGGATGTGGATGTCTAAGGTGATTAACTTGTGGTCGGATCTGACCAACGAGAAATTGACCTCTGGTGTGGAACACCGGTTGCCCATGTTGGTAATGACGAGGTCTAGGATATTGCTGCCCCTGGTGGGGGTGTGAATAAGTTGATCCAAGGCATTGGAATTTATGAATTCCAGAAAATGTTGAGCAAAAGAGTTGGTACATGAGTAGTTTTCCCAGTTAATGGTGGGGTAGTTGAAATTGTCCATTATTAGGGTGTTGGGTTGTACCCTAATACTTTCCAGTGTATCAAGAAATGAGGAGTGGGAATCCAGAGGCATGGTGGGGAGTCTGTAGCAAGCTACAATTTGGATTGCAGTCTTGCCCAGAGTTAGTTCACTTGGATAATCTTGGATGCATTATGCTGTGCAACTAGCCTGGAGGTGTGGATATCCTTAATGAATATGGACACGCCTCCACCTTTAGTGCTTCATTCCAGGTTAGGTGGCCGAAAGGTGTGGTATGAATTATAGCCTGGTAATGCAGGGGTACTCTCTGGAGATTTGAACCAGGTCTCTGTCACTGCACAGATGTCAATGTTCTCCATTTTAAGGAGTGCCTCGAGTGAGTGTATTTTGAGGTTAGACATCTAGCACTGAGTAGCATTAACCTCAGATTTTGCTTGCTTGTACCTGCTACGGTGGTGAATTTGTCATTTGAACCTTGCCTAAAAAAGGCAGTATAAGGGTGGCAAGAGCCTTAGCCAGTATCCGGAATCCCAAGGGCAACAGGTGCAGGCCATCTCTGGCAAAGCATTGTGGTCTATCGATCATGTCATCCCAGGCAGACAAATACTGGATCCCCTTAGAATGACACCAGAAGCTTAGCCAATTGTTGAAGCCAATCATTCTGTGCTTGTACGGTGGTATCATTCTGGGTGATGGCAGGATGCTACTCAGGGCTAGGGTCATACCTGCCTAGGCTACAAGATTGGAGAGCTCCTTGATGTCTCTTTTCATGTAGTCCAGGGAGGTGCGTCTCAGGTCATTCACACCAACATGGACAATGACAATGTCATATTTGTACTTGTGGAATGACCTGAATGCATGCATTATGTGGTGGATCCTGGCACCTGACAGGCAGCTGATAGTAACTTTCTCCTTGTTTAGCATGGTGAGTGGGACATCAGTATGTCTGACTATAGAGTCACCTATGACTAAAGTGTTGGGTACGTTGTTATGCCTTATGGGCTGTGGTTGAGTGGCACACTGAGTTTGTGGGCTATGTGTCATTTGGGTTGTGTTGGGGAGTGGAGTTTGCTTGCGTTTCTGCTTTGGAGGTCCCTGATGCTTGGGCAAGTTTTTATTGAGAGCCTCTGTGAATCTAGGTGTGTGTTTTGTGTTTCTATGTGTGTGTTTTGGTGGTGTAGGTTTTGAGGGACTATGTGACGAGTGTGGTGTGGTGCAAGTGTTTACCTTCTCCTCTTGACTGTCTAGTCCAGTCTTGGGTGAAGAGAGCTTTGCTTCCAGTTTGGCTATATAAGTGCATCTCTCACAGGTTGTAGTGTTGGGTGGTAGGAGGACAGGGTTGTCTGTGTACATGAGGCAATTGCTGCATTGCCCCAAAAGGCCCAGATTCATCAGATAGACAGGAGAAATCACCGAAAGCTGACCCTTAGACATGCCGGTATAGCACCTGCCTCCTTCCCCTCATCATCAGGAAGCAGGTCCATAATGCCCTGTCAAAGGAAACACACAGAGGTCTCCATAAGCCTGATACCATCCCTGGCTGTGTCCTATATGAGCACAGGCATGGGATCTCAGATCTATTCTGCACTGTAGTCTACCAAAGACTGAGCATCGGTGTCATGTCATCTGCACAGAGGACAGCCACTGTCATCCCTATACACAAAGGTGGAGCAATCCACTGACCCAGCCAATATTATGCACATCAGCCTAACTAGCCTGCTCTGCAAGGGCATGGAAGGCAATATCAAGGACATTATGAACAGGGACATCGGCAACATTGAAATGCTTGAACCCACACAACATGGTATTGTCAAAGGGAGATCAGGCCTGTTAAACCTGGTCAACCTCTCTGAAGTGGTCAACAAACACAGAGATGAGGGGAAGATGGTGAACAATGCCTACCTTCACCTAGCCCAATCCTCTCACACTAATCCCCAGATGGCCAGGATACATACACCTACACAGCTAGGCACCAACCTGTAGGTTACCAGATGGGTAACTAACTGGCCCAATGATAGTACCCACACAGTCAAAGTAGTGGAACCCACATCTAGTAGTAGATTCTTCCAAAATGGTGTACCCCAAGGATCAGTCTGGGGGCTTCTACTGTTTGAGATATATGTATCTGAGGTACAGGACAAAAGCAGTGGTCTGTGGCTGCCCAGGTGTACAGATGCAAGCTGGCCACTGTCTTACATTCCCTGACTGATGTGATCATCACCCAGGAGGCACTCACCCAGTTACTGGCTGGTGCAAGGAGCATTACGGCACACTGAGGCATCATTCTCCCTGCTGTGGCAGATGTCATTCACACTAAGTATGACAGTAATAATGTACTGAGCATGCAATCAGGTGTGTGGCAACTTGTGCACCGAGGTTGGTAGCAACCTGACAGTTTCCCACCGTGTGGGCACCATTGTAGAGAAGGCCATCTACATGGCCCACCTCACAAATATGGGTATGTCATCCAGGAACTTGGAGGCCACAACATCCCTGTACTCCATCCTTACCAGACACACTGCCAAGTACAATGGCTCCTTTGGCATGTACCTTGCCAAGCAAATGCAGCAGTTGCAGAGGCCACAGAGGTTCCCGACCAGGCAATTCCAGGGTTTACAACACCTACCCTATACAGGTACACCCCTGTCCCTGTAGTCAGTCTCATACAGACTGATCATAGTTGACCTGTGTCTGGCATACAAGGCCATGTCCAAACCAGCCTTGATGGTATTTCTGCAGATTCTAACAGATATACACACTTACAAACACAAATACAAATACACTCGCACACACATTTGCCAGGACTGAGATTAGAACCCCACCTAACTAGTTATTGGTACTACAGTGTTACTCAGTTATCACATGCACCACAGAGCTTATAAGGATGAGAGCTGCCCAAAAGTACTTCTAAGGTGACTGACATCAGCAGGACTGCCAAAGTAGGGCAATGGAAATGAAATGGGTGTGAATGGGCTCACAATTTTAAACTTACAAACACCCCCCCAACATACACACACACACACACACACACACACACACACACACACACACACACACACACACACACACACACACACACACACACACACACACACACACACACATACTTTTACATTTGCTAGGACTGAGATTAGAACCCCTACCTAACTAGTTATTTGTACTATAGTGTTACGCAGTTATCGAACACACCACAGAGCTTATAGGGCTGAGGGCTGCCCAAAGGTACTTCTAAGGTGACTGACATCAGCAGTACTGCTAAAGGAGGGCAATGGGAAGTGTACTGGGTGGGAAAGGACTAAAACACTTATTCCTACACACACACACACACACACACACCCACACTGGGTGGAAAAGGACTAAAACACTTAATCTTACACACACACACACACACACACACACACACACACACACACACACACACACACACACACACACACACCCCCCACACTGGGCGGGAAAGGACTAAAACATGTATTCCTAGATGCACACACCCCCACACTGGGTGGGAAAGGACTAAAACACTTATTCCTACACACACACATACACACACACACACACACACACACACACACACACACATGTGCGCACACGCGCCCACACACTCAACCATGCTTACATATGCCAGGACTGTGATTAGGACCCCTACCTATCTAGTTATTTGTATTATAGTGTTACACAGTTATCACACATGCTACAGATATTACAGAAATGAAACTAGTCCAAATGTACTTCTAAGGTGAATGACATCAGCAGACCTTGTAAAGTAGGACAATGGGAAGTGTACTGGATGGGTAAGGCATCATGATACTTAGACCTACAGACACACTTACATACAAATGTATGTGATGTGATATTACAACACCCACCTCAGTACCATCAAACAATGATTCTCATTTTCATGCTGGCACGTGCCAGTGGTTACAACTGGTATGCAACTGTCTGCAGCAGGACATCACTCTCTGCCATTCAGTGTATCCCGGTGTATGACTCCCTCTCTGTGTGTGTGTTTCCCTGTGTGTCTCACTATATCTCTGTCTGTCTCTCTCTTCCCCATGTCTATGTTTGTGTATGCTTGACATGTTGTAATATGTTGCGCATATATATGTGTGCGCATCACAGTCAACAGATGCAGATATACCACATATGTGCCACCTACAGCTGGCTGTGGGTAATCCTGTCTGATGGGTGTGTGTGGAGACAGTTAGATGTAAATAGCTGTGTGTATGCAAAGACATCTGCACAATACAGATATATATATATAGTCTGTTGTGGTTTCAGACATGGGCTTTATCTCTCTAAGGGGTCTACTTCACTTTGTCGAAGGCCGACAATATCGAAGCTGATATTATCGGCACCAGATTAGTGAAAGCAAAAAACATTGAACGTTTAAACGGAAATCTTCATAAGGGGAGATTTCTGTTAAGTTCAATATAGTGCAGCCTCGGAGTTGGTATATTTAAGTAGGGGGATGGGGGGTGCAGTGGGGCTTGCCCCCCCTGATTGCAAAGGAAAGTTTTTATTTATTTTTGTTTTTAAGAATTTTTTTTTATCTTTCGATGTTTCAGAATTTGATGATATGGTGTCGACAATATCAGATTCAATATTCTGAAACTTCGGTAAGATAATATAGATGCTCTCTAAGTGTAGGAACATGCCCAGTATGACCTTCTATAGTAAGTGTGGGAATCCATTCCAGGAATAGTTGTAACTCCAGTCCGGGGTGTTGTGTGCTACAGCCATACCTTGCAACCTATTTATGCAAGATATTTGGAGATAGGCTGTCAATATGGGGAAACAATGGCCCAGACATAGGGGAATATTGTAACTATAGCTCTTATTAATGTATGAGTTGCTTGAGTTACAGGGTTTGCTTTAGCAGACATTTTATGACTTATGCAATGTTTGAAACTGTAATGTATTGTGTCATTACCTACTGCAGATATCAGCAGATCATCACAGTTATTTACCAGAGAAATACAAGATGGATGATGCACAGACCAATAATATGAAGCAAAGGCTAGACCTTCTTGCACAATCCGGCTAGTTGGGAGGTGTGGCTACAGCCAATTAACTGATGAAGCTGTATAAAAGGTCCAGCACCTTGGTGATAAACTGGCTAGGGATCTCCTGGTTGTGTGGTATTCTTCTTACCTGAAAGATCATATCCTGGTGTGGCCATACCTCTCAATGGTACAGACTCTCACAGATTATCCAGATTCATGCCTCATATATCTGGTCAGTTTCCCTTCACATTGTGGTTTTCTAGCAAGTTTATTACAAATCACTCAGGGTTGCAGTCAGGGAATAATGACTGAACATTAGAGTTTCAGACTTCACACTCTTCTTGACGTCCATGGTACTTCATACCCCCTCTGTTATTCTATCATCTTTCTAACATTATGAGAGCATTATTTCAAAAGTGTCCCTATAGTTGGGCCTTTATCCCACTATTATGTATAGCTTTGTTCAGATTTCTCCTCTACGAGGTTGAGAGGTATGCTACTAGCATTTAGTGGCATGGCCTTTTATTTGCATTTTGTTGACTGTGTTATGTTGGTACTATGGACTCCATGACATTTCCCTACAATGGCACTATGAGTGAGGCATGGGCCTTTGCCAGAGGCCTGTAGGCAATGTGAGACTGCTGCAGGCCATCTGTAGTAAGACAGTGTGTTCTGTCACTCATATGTTCCCAGGCTGACAGGCAGTGGATCCCCCTGGGGTGGCAATGGTGAGTCAGGTGTTACTGACACTCACTTTCTGTTCATATTGCTCCATCACTCTGGGTGACAGCAGGCTGCTGCTTACAGCTAGGGACATACCTGCATGAGACACATATTCTGCATGCTGCATCATGTCTGTCTTTCTATAGTTTGTAAGGTACTTCTGACATCATTCACACTGCCATGGACCAGGCTAGTGTGATACCTGCACATGTTGTGGGGTAACTTGAGTGCATGTGTAATATGGCAGATTATGGCACCTGCCAAACAAGTAATCATGACTTTCTCCTTATCCTGCCTGGTGTGTGGCACATCTGTGTGTCTCACAGTGGAGTCTTCTATGAGTAATATGTTGTGTGTATGGTAAGGCCTTAGTGTTTGCAGGACCTTGGTGTGTGGAGTATGCGTGGTCTGTGGTGTGTAAGTTTGGGAAGTTCTCGTGTGTTTTTGCCTTTGAGATGTCCTTTACTTGGGGGTTGATTTGTTATGGATCTCCACTTATGTGGGTGAGTGTTGTGTATCTGCAGGTAATGCTTACTGACTCCATACACTGCAGGGCACCTATGTTACTGCAAAATGTGCTCTGGTGTGCATCTTCTCCATTTGTCTGGCCAGTGGTTCTCCTCCCCCTTCTGTGTGTCTCTTTATCCTTCTGTAGTCTGGTCACAAGCTTTGCCCATAGTGGCTGCTGTTATGTATTTGTAATTCTGGTGTGAGCATGGTAAATGCCATAACATCACACACAAGGTTTTGGTCTACACACATCTGAGCATATTTATTTGGCAGGTTGTCCATTATTGTACCACTACATCTGCTGGGGTCCTCAGACAGTTTGTGTTACTATGTTATCATGCGGCTACATGTTGGCCTAGTAGTTGTCAAACTGTCACTGACTGTGACATTTGGACAGGTGCACAAATGACAGTCAGATGAAGGCCCACACATGGGGACAGGGTGTTGATACGACCAGTTTGTTACTTGCTTGCTTTCTCTTATGGGTGTGACATCTGCTTTTCCACTGTCTGTTATTGATGTTTTGACATGACCTTTTCTTGTTTTGCAAATACTTTGCAGGTGAATGCAATGTTAGGACAAACAAAACAGATATACAAGGCATACTTGTGCTCCTTCTGTGACAACCTGCCATTCCAGGGGTATGGCTGTTGGCCAGTGACATGCTGTCAATGCAAACACAGTAAGATGGCAGCCTTTTATGACCTGCTAGTACACTGACCTTCAGGTACCTGCTGTGCTACTAGTCACCATACCTGTCTATGTATGAGAGCAAGACATCTGGACAAAGCCATAAATAATTAGGTGACAAAGGCCTAAATATAGGGACCATTTTAACTATTGGCCTTACAAACATAGAAGGATGTTACAATAACAGATTTTGCATTAGCATGTGTTTTCTATAGGGTATGAATTCTGAGACACTACAATCTGTCATTATTTTCTGAATTTAGACTTTCGTGGTTTGCCAATGATTGCCACAAAACAACTATTTCATGATAAAGACACAACAAATATGATGCAAACCTCTGTACATTCTGCAAAAGGTCTGTACAGTTGGGAGGTATGATAGACACTGTGTAGGTTACTCTGACCTGTGTACTGTTCACATGTGTGGCCCCCTGTCCATGATCTATCCAGCTTATCAGCAGTAATGGATATTGACTTCTGGACAGTGTGTAAAACTTCCACTGTAGGTGTAGCTGGCATGCAAAATAGTTGGCACTGTGATTCTTGGAACATGGCTCTGTCTACCACAGTACTGTACCTAGGCCACTAAGACACAACAGCTGTGAGTAAGTGCTAGCCACATCCTGATAGTATTTCCCACGCATATACATAGCTCATTGACCCCTGCATATTGTGGACATACAACAGGTTATCCTGTCGATTGGGACAGCCCTGGCAATGTGTGCTCTGCTGCTATTACCCTACAAACTTACATGTTACTGCATTTCTATGGGAATAAGGGTGTTGGGGGGTACACCTGTCAATGGTACACATTTGCATATACTGTGCTGATATTGGCTTTACATTTTGGTTCAATTTAGCATAGTATTGTGCTCTGTCTTGGAGAATATCACTTGAGACCACAGGTTAGATTGTAATGGCATACAATTGAGTTTCAGACTGCAGCTGTTTCTGCAGGATCATATTGTGTAGCATGGCACATACTATGAACATGTGTGTACATGTGGCTGGACAGTACTGCAAGGCTCCACTAGATATGTCAAGGCAGTGGAAACGTGACTTGAAAATCCCAAACACATGCTCTATAATGATTCTGGTTTGTGCGTGTACCTCACTATGGAGTTCTTGATTGGGTGGTGTGCATTTCTGATGGGTGTCATCATCCACGGCTCCAGTGCATGGCCAGCATCCTCTACCAGATGGCCATATGGGATGTCCTCACTGGCAAATGTTGGTACAGCTGTGACGAATACCAGATGTGGGAGTCGTGATAGCTTCCAAGGTTGCCAGCACACACATTCATGATAATGCCCTGGGCATTGCACACAACCTGGCAGTTGAGGGAGGGGAAGCCCTTGCAGTTTATGTAAACCCTAGCCTGCACACCAGGTGGTGCTTTGATGTGGATGTGCGTGCAGTCTATCGCATCCAGTACCTCTGGGTAGTCTGCAACACGTGGGAAGAGATGCATATTACTGGTCCTCTCCTCACGGGTGTTGGGGAAGTAAATGTGCTCACCAGCATGTGGTAGCATGGCATTCAGGAACCGGTGCAGTACTCTAGATGCAGATGCCTGTGAGACCCCATCATGTCCCCACTAGGTCTGAACACTCTTCTCCTCCTCCTCAGTCTGGGGCAGTTGTCAGCATTATCCTCCTCACAACCCTCTGCCTCTAGCACATACTGATAGATCAAAGCAACAACAGCCCCTAACATTATTTTGGTTAAAATTCCCCCACATGTGTACACCAGTGGTGCAAGGTTTGTGGGAAAACCAGACTGAAACATGATTGCACAGTTTATACTGTTGTGCTGCAGATACTGCCTGTATGATTGGCTGGCTATGATACATTCCACCTGCTTGCTATTTTATTTGTACTTGATTGGTTTTATTCTGCTATTTGCCTTTTTCTTCTTTTTTCTCTTCCCATTTCCACCCCTTTTAAGCCATGAGGCATGTCGCACAAACCTGGTACCCAAATGTAAACAGTCCTGCTATTTCCGAGTTTTTTTGTTTGTTTGTTTTAGACCTGGTGCACATTGTGCAAACCCATTTAGCTAAGGTGAACAATGAAAACTGGCCCTCTCCTGGACATGAACACACTCTTCATTTCATGGAATAAGTCAATTCAGCTTCAGACACACACCCTTGCTTACCTGTGCTTAGCTAAGCTCAAATGTGAGCCATGGAGCTCCAATGTGCTTACACCAAGCATGACACACCCTTTTCATGTCAGCTGCTTCTCCTGATTACACCACTGTTTTATAGCTGCTACACTGTTAGGTGCAGCCAGAGAATGGTCTCTTCTTTAGTGATTCAGTAAAATTTTCTAACTTGCACACCCCACTGCCTTAGTCTCTGGTTACACCACTACACCATAGCCTTCTTCCTTAGCAACCAGTGTTACCTGTTACTGTTTTGATTCTGCATGCCATAGACTATAATGGCAAAATGCAGCTTTCACTTAAAATTGCCCTTTCACATTTTTTTTTATTTTCGGCACAATCCCGTTTGTGCATCGCTGCCCTATGCTTAAATGGCTAAGATCTGCCAAAAAATAAATACATTTTGATTTTTATAATGTTGCAACACTTTCCCATTCCAATGGCCATATATTTGACCACTGGCATGCCTAAGGGGAATAATACATGCTTTACTTTGAGCTGTCATGCTTCCATTTTGATTTTTGCAGAACTGTATTTGGCTAGTAGCCAAATACATTTCTGCACCTCACACTATTCCCTCACAGATGCCTGCCTGCTTACTGAATCACTAATTCATCTCATTTACATGGTTTTCACCAGCAAATGAGATAATTAGCGTTATTCAGTGGTGTCCATGCAGGAATAGTGCTGCCATGCTCATGCACATCCCCAGGCTTGTTTACTGGATCACTCGGCAACCATATTCCATGCAGGAGTGACTGCACTGTCCTTACAATCTGTGTAAGCTTTATTGAATCCCGGGGTTTAACTTAAACATATATTCAGTGTGATCATTGTGCTTGTTTTGAGGCACATAGTTTTTTGAAATCTGGTTCAACTGTTGCTAGGCGTAATAATAAATTTGGAACTGCATTCAGTTTATTATGATATTTGTTTTTTATAAAGTTATAAGAAGAGACAGCTCTCTTCGCCAGTTCCATACTTGTAAACAGCAATAGAAACTTAAGGGCCTTGTCAAAAAGCTGCTCGTATTCTCTGCTGATGTTTGCCCAAAAGTTAATAAGAAATTGTCCTTTGAATTCAGCTTATCAGTGGAAAGTTCAATCAACTTCTCTTACTCCTTGACTGATAATTTAGCTACCTGGATGTATTGTTCTTCAAAAGGATTTGAAATACAATAGTTATCTTCTTCATGTTTGGGGAAGTACTTCTCAAAATCTGATTTTAGCCCTTTCAAGTGTTCAATTATTTTATTGCTTATTTCCTGGGATAGAAGAAGCTTGTTTTCAGATAAGAAATTATGCAGAGATTCAAATACCTTAGGTTGGCCATTTTCAAGACATGACCTCCAAAATCTATTTTTTAATCATAGATTCAATTTTGTCTGAGTCATTGAAGATTGTTATTTAGCTATCTGAAATGTCAAATTTAATTTGTTTATATTTTGGAAAATATCTGATAAATACACAAGTGCCTGAATCCATTTACAGTCATGTAACTTGGAATCAAGGAGGAAAGGATGAACTTCAAAAAACACCTGGACTTCATGTCTAAGTTCAAACAGCCAGGTAAGTACATTACCTCGAGAAAGTCATCTTACTTCCGCATGTAGGAGCAGAGTAGAATGATGACTCATCATCTCTTCACACAGAGCTTTGAAAATTCTTGCATTTGTGGACTTTGACATTAGAAAATTCACCACTTTCACAGTTTCATCCAAAATGCCTTTTAATTCACCAGGGAGGTTCTTACATGCCAGACTTTATCTGTGGATGCAGCAGTGGCTCCAACTTATTGGCAGCTTCATTCATGACATGATCATGAAGACCATAGTAAATACCTGGCATAAACCTGGCACCATCGGTCAGTGGCGGCTGTTGACTTCAAATCAAAGGGGGGCTGCAGGAGACAGCTGAATGGGTGGGGTCAAGGGGAAGGGGTGTGGCCAACTAGAAAGGGGAGGAGCTATGCTCAAAACCACAAAAACTAACTTTAATTAAATACGCTGCCCTGGGTGGCAAACCATCATTATGAGAGTCCAGTCAACACAAAAATAAGTGTAGAAGAATAAAAATATTTCAATGCATTGGCTGCATGACAGCTTACTTAATATCTAGATGGAAACAAAAGGTTGTGAGGCATGAAAAAAATAAATTACTTTTTAAATACATTACTGGAATGCCAGTCAAAATCAAGTACAAGAAAAAAACAGAAGCACTCAACTCAAACCACTTCTCCTTGCACTGCAGTTCTAATTATAATTTATATTCAGCTTTATTAAAGTGCCAAGTAACATGCTGAAAGTAGAAATCTCTGTGATGCCCCACTTGTAAAAATGTTTCTTATCCAAAAAGACCTGCTGCCTGACAACTATCTACTTGTTTCATGGGGAAAACATGTAAGTAAAAAAATGAAAAGCAAACAAGAAACAAGCTCAAGATACATTGCTTAAAGGATTACTGTACAGGTTATGGACCACACATGATCATTGGCATTCTGTTTAGTTTACGGGTAAAGTCTGTAGAGATGACTGGAAGTCTCCAACAAGTGTAATGAGCTTTTTAAAATAATGGAATCCTGTCCTTTAATACCCAAGGCTTATACATTATCTAGTCAAGTATTCTCTGCATGGCAACAACAGAAAGGCTTTCAATGTTGGCAATTCTTTAACAGTATGCTTATTAAAGCTTACTTGCATCTTACGATCTCAGACAAGCTTACCTTATGGTCATTAAAGCATTGCACAGAGCAACAGGCACTTTGAGTAATAAGCATAAATCAACAGTACAAAAATATGACAGAAACCAGACCTTTCTGCAAAATCAAGGACAGATGAAAAGCCACTGTAGTACTTGTGTCTACCTTGGATGGGGGGACACTGCACATTTACACTGCATAACTACTCCTTGCCTTGCTTGGACACATCCAGAGTCACTATATGGTGGAGTGGGGTGCAACAAGTATGTCACAATTTGAAATGTCTCTGGCTGACTGATGGCCCTGACACATTTGTCATACCTCTCAACCTCAGAGCAAGAAATCTGGACAAAGCCATACACAGAAGTGGGACAAATACCCAAAAATAAGGACAATTTTTAAATATTGCTCTAATAAACTTAGAAAGATAATAGAATAGGTCTTGCATTAGTATGACTTTTCTGAAGGGTATAAAATCTGAAACTCAAATGTCTGTCATTATTTTCTAACTTCAGTCTTTAGTGATTTGTCACTAATTTGGCAAAAACACAATTTTATGAAAAATGGACCAAATGTGATGCAAAAATATAAAATAGCCACACAATACAGCTGGGAACCTGTCAAAGAAGGGACACTTTAATATTAGCACTGCTAACTTGAGCAGCTAACAAAATAAAAGAATCTACATGCATTTCAAGTAATCTATAACTTTGATTATTACAGTTATTTCTTAATTGTAAACCCTCCATGTTTTCTTCCAAAATTGCTATTTTGCGGAGGGATTATTAGGGGGAGAGCAACATTTTGAGCCAAAATCGGGACGGTTGAGAGGTTGGCTATGCCTAATTCTATAAAGCAATTTTATTTGCATGTACCTCTCAACCTGTTAATGCAGTAAATCTGAACAAGGCAAAATATATTGGGGGAACATATAAACAGTACTAAAATTGCTCTTGTATAAATTGAGACAGTTGATAGAATAACAGTTCTTACTTTCGCATGCATTTTTCTGAAGGTTATGAAGTCTGAAACTCAGTGTATCATTATTTAGTGACTTAATTTCTAAATGATTTGCCAGAAAACTACAAATTTTATGAAGAACAAACCAAAAATAAGAAGCAAAAATCTATTCATTCTTTGAAAATCTGGACAGTTGTGAGGTATAGTTCAGCTGGGCCTGTCTGAGTTTGCTGCCCTTCCCCCCTGACAAAATCATGGTTGAATGGAGCCTCTGCAGCCATTCCAATGAACCATTACTTGGCTATTTCACTCCTTTTACCATAAACACTAATGTGCATACTGCTTTACTTCTATGATGAGTTGGACTTCATTTGAAAGTTTTATTTTGTATTTTACAGCACAAACACTAAGTCATCTACTAAACAAAGCAATGCAGTCTCACAATGAAAACTTAGCATTAAAACTTCTCTGCCCTTGAAACTCACATTCATTGAAACAGTATTGAAACCCACATTCAAAGAAAATACATTTTGCCAGTGGCAGATAAAAGATTAATTTTGGGCTGTTTTCAAATCATAGGCCCCTTGCATATGAAACATACATGTGCTCTTTGATACACCTTCCTCATTGTACTAAATTATATTCCTTGTACAATATATTACAGTTGTTAGAGGGCGTTTTAAATTTGTTTTGAACATTTTTCCAGTAAGCAATGAAACAAAATGCATGCACCCATAATGACAAAACTGCCCAGTTCAGAACATTTATCATAAAAGTCTACTCAGACTTCCACAGTCCACCATTATCAGTAAATATGCACAATTCTACAGTCCACCACTATCAGTAAATATGCACAATTCTACAGTCCACCATTATCAGTAAATATGCACTATTCTACACAGTCCATAATCAGTAAATATGCACTATCTCTGAAGAAGTAAAAGTCATCTAAATAATTCCACATTAAAGAAATCTGTAACTAATGAAGAGGTTGCTGCTAGCAAACACCTTTATATTTCATGGTTTCATCGAAAAATAAAGTGTCTGCTGCCCCTCAGGAATAAACTGCCTATATTACATTAAAAAATGATAAGCTAGTAATATTGCAAGAGGAAATGGATGGCAAACTGATAACGGACTCATAGTTAGTATCTTCACCAAGGAGAACATTCTCAGTACGGCAGCATCCACCCCTTGTGGGAGTAGAACCCACAGCCTTCTGCATCAAAGGCAAGTACACAACCTGTTGTGCTATTAACAAGGCAAACCAACTTCACTTAAGCAACACTAAACTTCTGTTCCCCTGCAGCTCTCAGCTCCTTGTAAAATCTACTCAATACTCAACTTCGCAGCACAAGAAAACTGGAAAAAGCCAAAATGTATTGGGGGGGGGGGGTCAAAAGCCCAAAAACCAGGGACACAAACATTGCTTGTATAATCTTGGAAACTTGCTAGAACCATACATTTTACTGCCAAGCTCCCTGTGCAAAACAGTCAGAGCAACATACCACTACACCAAATCAGCTGCTTTGTAAAAGAGGAAGACAAAAACTTAAATGGCTATCATTTAGCAAATTCAGTTCTCACCATAGCTGTCAACCTCTTAGTACAAAACACCTGGACAAACCCAGTAATGAGGGAATACAGCCCTCAAACATTCAGTGAATTCAGTTCTTGCCATAGCTGTCAACCTTAGCACAAAAAAACCTGGACAAAGCCAATAATGGGGGAATACAGTCCCAAAAATAGGGACAAATTTCAAATATTCATCTTATAAACTTAGAAAATTGCTAGAATAAAATGTTGTGTTACTATGTATTTTCTGAAGAACATGAAGTCTGAAATTCAAATGCCTGTCAATTTTACTGCTGACAGAATAAAAACAATTTTCAGCAGAGACCCAGGAGAAATACTGCAGACACGTCTTTGTAAAATGACAGGGCACCAGAGCAAATCCACACAAACACAGGGAGGAGATGCAGACTCCACACAGAAGGCACCCCAGCCAAGAATCAAACCAGAAAACCTATAGCTGTGAAGCAACAATACTACCACTGCACCATCAAATATGCAAGGACTTAAACATTCAGAAACCTGAAGTCTGAAATTCAAATGCCTGTCAATTTTATTTAACATTTGTTAATCAGGACAGTCTGACTTGGAACAAAAAAAAAATTTCAGCAGAGGCCCAGGAAGAAATAATGCAGACATGTCTTTGTAACATGGGAGGACCCAAAAGCAAACCCACACAAACACAGGGAGAAGATAAAGACCTCACAAAGAAGGCACCCCAGCCAAGAAGCAAACCTGAGAACCTGCAGCTGTGAGGCAACAATGCTACCACTGCACCATCAAATATCAAGCATTGCAACATTTACAAACCACAGATATTATGAGGAACAGATCAGATCAAATATGAGGCAAAAATCTGCAGTTTTTTTTTTACAAATGGTGGTGGGTAGGGAACTCAAGTCTTTAACGCCTGCAAACAGGGTACAGGGTTCAAGCCTGAGGTATTCCCTACACACACACACACACACACACACACACACACACACACACACACACACACACACACACACACACACACACACACACACACACCCCTGTAGTAGCAAACCACAAAACTAAATATACTGCACTGGGTGCCAAACAGTCGTCATGAGAGTCCAATCAAGACAAAATGAAGTGTAGAAGAATAAAAATATTTCAATGCATTGGCTGCATGACAGCTTGATATCTAGATGGAAACAAAAAGGTTGTGAGGCATGAAAAATAAATTACTTTTTTTAAATACATTAATGGAACGCCAGTCAAAATCAAGTATAAGAAAAACAAGCAGCACTCAACTCAAACCACTTCTTGCACTGCAGTTCTAATTATAATTTATATTCAGCTTTACTAAAGTAACAAGTAACATGCTCAAAGTAGAAATCTCTGATGCCCCACTTGTAAAAATGTTTCTTATCCAAAGAAGACCTGCTGCCTGACATCTACTTGTTTCATGTGGAAAACATGATCAAAGTAAAAATGAAAAGCAAACAAGAAAGAAGCTTAAGATACATTGCTTAAAAGGATTACTGTACAGGTTATGGGCCACACGATTGGCGTTCGGTTTACGGCTAAAGCCTGCAGAGATGACTGGAAGTCTCCAAGTGTAATGAGACTCTTAAAATAATGTAATTCTGTCCTTTATTACAAATACTGGCATATGCATTTCAATACCCAAGGCTTATACATTATCTAGTTAAGTATTCTCTACATGGCAACAGAAAGGCTTTAAATGTTGGCAATTCTTTAACAGTATGCTTATTAAAGCTTACTTGCATCTTGCAATCTCAGCCAAGCTTACCTGATGGTCATTAAAGTATTGCTACTTAAACAGAGCAACAGGCACTTTGAGTAATAAGCATAAATCAACAGTACAAAAAATATGACAGAAACCAAACCAGACCATTCTGTAAAAATCAAGGACAGATGAAAAGCCACTCTAGTACTTGTGTCTACCTTGGATGGGTGGGATTCTCTGCACATTTACACTGCATAACCATCTTATAAACTTAAAAAATTGCTATAATAAAAGGTTGTGTTACTATATATTTATTGCTAGAATAAAAGTTTTACTATGTATTTTCTGAAGAATATGAAGTCTGAAATTCAAATGCCTGTCAATTTTACTTCTGACGGAACAAAAACAATTTTCAGCAGAGGCCCAGGGAGAAATACTGTAGACACATGTCTTTGTAAAATGGCAGGACACCAGAGCAAATCCACACAAACACAGGGATAAGATGCAGACTCCACACAGAAGGCACCCCAGCCAAGAATCAAACCAGAAAACCTATCGCTGAGAGGCAACAATACTGCCACTGCACCATCAAATATGTAAGGAACTAAACATTCAGAAACCTGAAGTCTGAAATTCAAATGCCTGTCAGTTTTATTTAACATTTGTTAATCAGGACAGTCTGACTTGGAACAAAAAACAATTCTCAGCAGAGGCCCAGGAAGAAATAATGCAGACATGTCTTTGTAACATGGGAGGACACAAAAGCAAACCCACACAAACACAGGGAGAAGATACAGACCCCCCCACAAAGAAGGCACCCCAGCCAAGAAGCAAACCTGAGAACCTGCAGCTGTGAGGCAACAATGCTACCACTGCACCATCAAATATCAAGCATTGCACCATTTATAAACCACAGATATTATGAGGAACAGATCAGATCAAATATGAGGCAAAAATCTGCAATTTCTTTACAAATGGTGGTGGGTAGGGAATTCAGGTCTTTAACACCTGCATACAAGGTACAGGGTTCAAGCCTGAGGTATTCCCTACCACACCACCATGAGCCTAACCACCAGTATATTGCACCAGGGGCATTTACACACACACACACACACACACACACACACACACACACACACACACACACACACACACACTAGTCAATCCCCCGACGCGTTTCCCCAGTATATTGCACCAGGGGCATTTTCACACACACACACACACACACACTAGTCAATCCCCCGACGCGTTTCCCCAGTGAGTTCCCAGGCAGTCTGGGAGCGCTCCTGTTCACATGTCTCAATCAGGACTGCTGCTGAGACAATCTGCGCATGCTCCATGCTCCAGACTGTCTCAGCAGCAGTCTGGACTAGTGTGCATGTGCGAAGTCCGCGAAATTTAAAATTTTTTTTTCTTATTTTTTTCTTTTTATTTCTTTTTATTTGTTAGTTTGAAGTTGAGGGGGCTGCAGTCCGGCAGTCCAATAGCACGGGCCGCCCCTGCCATTGGTACATAATCCACAATAGTTAGACCAATTAATTTCCTTTTCTTTGAAATCACAATCAATAATATTAAATATATCCTCACCTCTTGTGCATTCTGACAGAGGATGATAAAGCAAAAGGTTTTCTTCAACTTCATTATCTTTCAAACACCTCACAATAACAAGCAAAGTAACAAAATTAGCAACATCTGTGCTTTCATCAGCCTGAATAGCAAAACTTTTACTATTTTTAATTTTATCTATTACATCATCAGACATATCTTCAATTCTTCAAGATATTGTATTTTTCGAAAGAGGGATAGTGTTCATTTTCCACACATGTTATTCTCCAAGCATACATTGAATGACATCTTTTATACAGGGAGATATTAGATTTTCAGCTATAGTATGATTTTTACCACATTTAGTGATATGGTAACTAATACAGTAATTGCTTCAACTGTGTTTTCATAATTTTTGTTAGCTGTCAGGATGTATGATGTCAAATTCGATCTTTTTTATTTTCCGCTAAGCATTTGAAAAAACTATATTCCTTGTTTTTACAATTAGCATGTTTCTTTTCTAAATGTCATAAAAGTAGGGAAAGTTACATGCTGCTATTTGACAGCACTTCTGCACACACCACACATTGGGGTTAGGACAGTCTTCATCTCCAACATACGAAAATCCATATTTCATGTATTCAACATAGTATTTTCTCTTTTTCTCTCTGAGAAACTAAGGACTGTGCCTGGTTATTGTTTTGCACCAAAATATCAGACATGTCTCGAGAAGTACTTAGTAATTGATCACTTTACATATCATGCTTCAGTTCTTTTCTTGTGCCAGGTTTCAGCTACTTATCCATTTTTAATAATAAATTAAGAAATTAAATTTAAATAATGATAAAAATTACTGTACGTTAAGAAGATCAGGAAAAACTCACTCATCATACACTGTTCAAAGGGCCCAGCAACAGCCAAAACATATGAACCAATAATGACAAAACTACCAAATTCAGACAGAACATTTCAACCATAAAAGGCCACTCAGACTTCGGTCATTACAATTCACCAATATCAGTCAATATGCACAATCTCTGCAAAAGTAAAAGTCATCTGAATAATTTCACATTAAAGAGATCTGTAATTAATGAAAAGGTTGCTGCTAGCAAACAACTGTATATTTCAGTGTTTCATCTACAAATTCAGTGCCTGCTGTCCTTGAATAATAAATTGCCTATGTTACTTTCAAAAATAGGGAATGGATGGCAAACTGAAAACAGGTTCATAGTTACTAGGCATCTCATCCAAAGGAGGAGATACTCAGGACTGCAGCATTCCATCCCCTTAACACAATCCAGTATCAGCAACCCAAGTGACGTAAACATTTAGCCTGATTAAACCACCAATTACTCGAACTGTTTTTACTAACATTATTGCACCTTCTTGAGACAGCCATTTTCAGTTTCATCACAGCAAAAATTAAATCTGCCACCGAGCACTTTAATGTATGGCATATCTTCCTATTGGTTGAAAAGCTTGATCATTTTTGAGTGTACACTATGAAGTAAACAGCAATGGTTTGCAGATGATTTACTTGCCTAAATAAAGCAGGAATGTTGATTTTTTTTAGCTACACGCATACTACACTTCTCTAGGAAACCTACCAACAGTGGGTATCTGCTGACAAAAATATTTTAATACTATTCTAACCGGCAGACATCCTCCCAACACATGCATCCATACAAAGGTCTCCCAAGTATAAATTAAACAAAAACTGAGGAGAAAATGGAACAAGTAATTTCTTCAGGCACCCAGATTACATTTTTGAAAGTATATAAAGTTACAAAACCAGTACACTTGCAGCTTTGTATTTAAGATATGAAATGTGATGATGCCTACAGGAAGGATGGAGCACTCAAGCAGAACATATGAGCCCTGCTGACAGCTGAATTTATACTGAGACTCTCATTTTATGAGCGACTTAGCCAAACATAAAACTGGTTTAGTTAATTATTCAATCTTTTGCATTTACCTGAAGTCACTGTAAGATTGAATAATCCAAAAGCCAGCAGACTTCACCCTTTCCTGCTCCTTCTCTACAGCCTTCTGACTCCTGAAAATCTGCAGAGAGAACTTATTGACCTTGGGTTGCATCATAGCCCCAAACTGCCGCTGTATAAAACTGGCTTCTGCCTTTTGATCTTCATTGGGCAGGATTTGATCTCACAGACTGTAGGCTAGGAAGGAGCCATTATTAATTTTTTTTTGCATAACCCTACAGTACAAAGCATGTACCCCTGGGGGTACGCATACTCTTGGTTGGGAATCGCTGGACTGCAGAGTACTGAATTTAGCACAGGCATTTTCACTTCTAAATACTGAAAATGGTGATGGTTCATTTATGTTGCACCAATATATTTCTCACGTACATGGCTTATATTAATGGGGTCAAGCAGAGATGTGCTCATCAAAGTGAAAATATTGTGTATTGCCCTAACTGTATTTCCTGTGATACCTTCTATGTTGGTAAAACTAAAAGGTAATTATTTCATAGAATCAGAGAGAACCTATGTTATTAAGATCAAAAATTACAGCTGTGTAGGTAAACTTACCATAACAGTAGACGTTTAAAATGATCAATGCTACAGTGGCCTTAGCTATATAGGTTATATCCTGCCAGAGCTTTGGGGCATCTTCCATGTTTCCAAAACATCAGTCAGCTTGAGCTGACCTGACTAAAAATCCAAGTTTTGGTGTCAAGCTATTCAGAGCTTTCATGCCAAAAGTAAAAGGGAGACTGAGACCTGAAAGGACAATGCTGGGAAAAACAAAAAATAAGTATTCACACCCTAACATAAACAATACATCAAAAAACAAGGGGGATGGATGGAAGGAGTGGCTACTGCAGCAGTGATGATTCAAATATCTACTGTTACAGTAAGTTTATTTACTGAACTGTACTATGTTCATCATATTCATCACTGCTGCAGTAGGCTTACCTAAATGGATAGATGGGTCCCCTGCATTTTACCAAATGTATGTTTGTCCCAAAAATGCAGGGGTGTGATTTAATGTCAACGGTACAGGTGGCCAAATGGTGGATATGTCAATGGTATGGAATGTTAAAAGTGGGGTTGAGGTGGATGAGAGAATGTGCTTGTATGTATGTGTGTGTGTGTGTGTGTGTGTGTGTGTGTGTGTGTGTGTGTGTGTGTGTGTGTGTGTGCGCACGTGTGTGTGTGTGTGAGTTAGGTTTAGGGTCAGGGATGAGTAAAGGATGGGTGTTGTGTATTTGTGTGTGAGTTCGTATATTTTAGGGTAAGGGTTAGGTTAGGGGATAGCTATAGTGTTGTTTTTGTGTGTTTGTGAATGTTTGAGTATGAGTCTGTCGTGTGTAGTGGTAGTGTTATGGGAAGGTTTTAATGATGTTAAGGTGTAGAGTTAGGACTGGGGGAAAGGGCAACATTAGGGTTTGCACCCATTACTAAAGAGGGCAGGGAGCCCACTGCCCTCTTTAGTAATGGATGTTAACTCTAAGCCCAATGCTGCCCCTTCCTCAACCCTAACCCTGCACCTTAACATCATTAAAACATTTCCATAACACTGCCACTGTTCAGATAAATTTGAGACTAGTGTTACACAGGTTTTTATTTTTAATATTGGGAGAGGAAATATTCTTCCTCTGTTGATATTATTTTCATGTTTGCATTTATTTACTGCTGTGTATGATTGAACTTATTTTGTCATTGTTTTACATTTAACATTAGGGTGATTCAGTCATACACAACAGACCTGGGCAGATTACCGTAGCTTTCTACATTTTACTGTCACACTGTTTGTAAAGCTTTTTTAGGTAGCTTCACTGTGTGAAAGTTATTAACTTGACATTTTCACAATTTGTTAATCATCTGTTTGTTTGTTCTGATTTCTTGCCAAGGAGTGTTTCATACAACTGATTTGTTTGCAGTTAAAAATATTCTCTAGAGTCTCCTTGCTCTTTTATCTGTTTAAAACTTTAATTTAGTGGCTCACTGCTGTTTGTCTGCTGTGATAAAGATTTCTGTAGAGTTTTCTGACTAAAATAGTGTAGCTAGTAGGTGTAGTATAGTTTCCCACTCTCCCTCCCTGTTGGTGTCTTGTTCTTATACTTGGCGGCTTTGTAGTTGCTCGCCCCTATTTTAAACTTGATCTGGGACACTCCTCCCAGTCTAGTGTCATTATCTCATTCTACCTAATACAGAGAGAACATTTGAGAAGGCCAACCCACTTAGTTTCTTAACCTTGAATTATCTTCTGTTCATCTTTTCTCCCCTTTCACTTTATTAAAAAAAAATACTTTGCTAGAATATGCTATTGGTAGAATCTCCTTGTGTTCTGACTGAGTGTGTTTCTCAAACAATCTGAAAATATTGAACTGGTAAGTATATTTTTGGCACTTTTTAACTGTTCAGAGTTCTGCACTGTCTTAATTTTTTGCTTGACTGAATTATTTATATATTTGCTGGCATTGTTTTCTGATACTCTAAGTGCCTTCATTTTGACTTTTTTCCTACTTTACTGCTTTCTGCACTTGTTTTTAGTCATTTTTTTAAATTTAATTCATTTATTTAAACTGTATTTACTTTAATATTGCTACATACTCAAGTGTGCTAACTTGCACTGCATTTGAATTGTTTTTGCTGCTGTTTTAGCTGCTTTTCTGTAAAAAGAAAGTAAGCCTGTTTCCCACCTTTCCTGTAAATAGTCTTTTCCAGATACAGATTTGCTGTATCTAGGACTGTTTGTAGAAACTGTAGTTTATTGGCCGTTTGGGCAGTTTTTCCATCCCTTTCAACTTTCTGGTTTAAAAACCCACATTTGCACTTGCTTCCCACCTTTCCTGTAACTAGTCTAGTCCTGATACAGATTTGCTGTATCCAGGACTGTTTGTAAGCTTCTGAGCCCCCCAAGCCTGTCTGTGTTGGAGGAAAGCTTTCTAGCTTATCAGTGGGAATGGTAAGCACTAGGTAGCCTATCTACCACAAGTGGAGTGGTTTCTGGCCCAAAAAATGTAGTTTATTCGCCATTTTGGCGGTTTTTCCATCCCTTTCAACTTTCTGGTTTAAAAGCCCACATTTTCGTGGCTGTGCACTTGTTTAAGTTCTGCTCAGCGGCGTCGAGCTGAGGTAAACTATTACTGGTGCTAGAAAGTCTGCTCTTCAGTTTTTTCCTTAGAGCTTGCTAGTTCTTTCTCTTTTGGACTTCAAATAACCTAATCACTTTGCACTTCAACAGGTTTTTGTAGCAATTATTATAGCACACCTAAGTACCATCAGCATTAGTCCTTCTTCACAAAAATAGCTCCAGTACTTAATAGTTATTAAGACCCCTCCTGGTATGATTAAAGTTCAGTTCCCTGTGCTTTTTCCTATTAACCTGGTGCACTTGGGCATTCTGAGGCAGTGTAGCAACTGCCTCATGTACACAGACAGCCCTCTCCTCTTACCTCCCAACACTCAGACTTGTGAGTGATGCACTTATATCACCATATTGGAAGCTATGCACTTTCCAGCCAAGACTGGACTAGCTGGTCAAGAGGAGAAGGTCAACACCTGCACCACACCACATGGAACACATAGTCATCCAGAACACCCACTATCACAGCTCTTACATAAAAAAACAAACCAGACACCCACCTTCGCAGAGGCTCTCAATAGAAATTTAATCAAACAGCAGAGACCTCCAAGACAGAAACACACTCGACCATCACAACACAGCACAAACCACAGGACACATAGCTCACCTCCACAGTGTGCCCGTCAACCTAAGCCCCGAAGGCTAAACACCTTGCCCAATACACTAATCATAGGTGACTCAATAGTGAGGCACACAGATGTCCCACTCACTAGGTTGAATAAGGAGAAGGTAGCAGTCAGTCATCTATCAGCTTCCAGAATCCGACACATAACACATGCACTCAGGTCATGCCACAACAAGTACAAGTATGACTCTGTCACTGTCCATGTGGGTGCGAATGACCTGAGATGCACCTCCCTGCACTACATGAAAAGAGACATGGTGGAGTTCTCAGATTATGTGGCCCAAGCAGGCATGACACTAGCCCTGAGCCCTTAGCAGTATCCTATCATCACCCAGAATGATACTGCAGTACAAACAAAAAATGATTGATTTCAACAATTGGCTAAGTTTCTGGTGTCATTCTAAGGGGATCCAGACTTCGATGCTTTGCCAGAGATGGCCTGCAGCTGTCACCCCTGGGTTTCTGGGTACTGGCTAAGGATCTTGCCACCTCTATAGTGCCTTTTTAGGCAGTGTTCCAAAGACCAAATTACCACCATAACAGCTATAAATAAATGCAATCTGAGGATCATGCTGCTCAACACTAGAAGTCTAAATCTCAAGATGCACTTGCTCGAAGCACTCCTCAAAATGCAGAATATCAACATTTGTGCTGTAATGGAGACCTGGTTTAAAGCGGCAGAAAGCACCCCTACACTACCAAGCTATAACTCATTCCACACCTTTTGGATGCAAAACATGGACCGAAGCTCCAAAGGTGGTGGTGTCTCCATATTCATAAAGGATATGCACACCTCCAGACTAGTAGCCCAACATAACACATCTGAGATACTTCAGGTACAACTAACATTGGGGAAGACAGTGATCCAGGTCATAACCTGCTATAGGTCCCCAACCATGTCTCTAGACTCTCACACCACATTCCTAAGCACCCTGGAATCTATCAAGATCCAACCCAACACTCTCATACTAGGAGACTTCAACTACTCCTCCATCAACTGGGAAAACTACTCAAGCACCAATACACTGGCCCAATGCTTCCTAGAATTCATCAATTCCAGTGGCCTGAACCAGCTCATTCTGACCACCACTAGAGGAAGCAACATTCCTGACCTGGTTATTACTAACATGGGCAACCGTTGCTCTACACCAATAGTCAATCCTTCCCTGGTCAGATCCAACCATAAACTAATCACCATGGAAATCCACATCTCACCCACACCCCCACAAAAGTAACCACCTTGAAAAACTTCTCCAAAGCTGACTTTGGACTCCTAAAAACAGAGGTGTTAACTTCATGGCACCCATGCCAATGGAAAATAGCTGCATGACTGCCAAATCATACACCAATGCACTGTACGAACGTGTACATAAATGCATGGAACTAGCCATACCCAACAGAACCAAGACACTCTCCTCCAAAAAAGGAAGCCAATCTGGTGGTCCCTTGCCATTAATAAACTGTACAACAGAAGGAAGAAACTGTTGCAGAAAAAGGTGAAGTCCTAAGACTGGAAAAACTCCCTTATTAGCCTCAACAAAAAGTTGAGATCCCTCATCAAATCCTCTAAAGCCAACTATGAAGGCAGAATTGCGGCAGACACTAAAAATAATCATAAAGCCTTCTATAGTTATAGCAAGAACCTCCATGGCAATACCCAGATTTGCTCTGAGCTACTGCACAATGGTACCTCCTATACTGAGCCAACAGATATTGCCAGCATACTGGCTGACAGATTTGGTGCCAATGTTACCCATCTCTCCCCCCCTAAAGGACCAATCACAATACCTGAAGAATGCCAGGCACCCACCATTACTGCAGCACAGGTTAAAGCTGCATTGTCCAAGGCCAAGAATACAGCTTCCACGGGACCTGATAATACCCCTGGCTGTGTTCTACATAAACTACAAAGTGAACTGACACCACATCGGTGTGCCCTGTTCAGTCACAGCCTCACCTCAGGCTTTGTCCCTACTGAATGGCGCACTGCTACAGTCATCCCTCTCCATAAAGGGGGAGCAACTACAGACCCTGGGAATTATCACCCCTTTAGCCTGATGAGTCTGATATGTAAAGCTATGGAGCACATCATCATGGACCTGATTAACAAAGATACAGGAAATCTCCAAACTCTGGACCCCATGCAGTTTGGCTTTGTGAAAGGGAGATCATGCCTGCTCAACCTGATTGACTTCTTTGAGTCCGTCACCAGGGCTGTGGATGAAGGTAAGGCAGTGCATACAACCTGCCTCGATCTGGTCAAGGCCTTTGATATAATTCCTCACTCAGGAATTATTGATAAACTCACAAAACTAGGCATCAACCCCTATATCACTAGGTAGGTTGCAAATTGGTTC
The DNA here is from genome assembly GCF_019279795.1 of Protopterus annectens. Classification (NCBI taxonomy): domain Eukaryota; kingdom Metazoa; phylum Chordata; order Ceratodontiformes; family Protopteridae; genus Protopterus; species Protopterus annectens. Next base: position 488,863,719 of record NC_056735.1, read on the forward strand.
ACAGATAGAACTCAGTGTGAAAGTAGCGAACTCCAAGTCAGACTGCCAACTACTCATGAATGGAATCCCATAGGGATCGGTCCTGGGTCCTCGCCTGTTCGGTATCTACTTCTCAGAAGTCCAGGCCAACAAAAAGGGACTCTGGCTGATCAAGTTCACAGATGACTGCAAGCTGGGAGCCATTATTAACTCCCCAAGTGATGCAGACATCCTAAAGGAAGGCCTCACTGAGACCAATGACTGATGTCAAAACCATGGCCTTAAGCTTAATGCCAAAAATGTATCGCCATCCCCTTTGGTAAAAACTCAGTTCCCACTAATTTCCAAATTGATGGAAGCCCACTGAACACTGAAGGCATTATAAGAGATCTGGAGACGCAGGTTGACAGAAACCTCTCCTTTGACTACCACATTGCCGCTGTGGTCAGAAAGTCCTTCTATGTGGCACATCTCATTACCAAGGGTTTTGCATCCAGGAAGAAAGAGGGCATCATCTCTCTCTACTCTTCTCTCATTAGACCAGTCATTGAGTGTAATGCCCCATTTGGCATGTATCTCACTAGATACCTGCAACAGCTGGAGAGGCCACAGAAGTACCTCATGAAGAGGATCCTAGGCATTAAACACATGTCCTACATGGACAGACTCAAAAGACTCCAGCTATTCTCTCTCTCTCTCATATCGCCTACTCAGAGGCGATCTCTGCTTGACTTACAAAGCCATGTCTGACCCAGCTCTGTTAGAAATGCTGCATCTAAAGAAATCCCAATCCCTCCGTACCACATGCTACAGGGACCTCAACCTCATTACCACAATCAACAGAACATCCTGGAGGGACAGGTTCATCACCCAGAGACTGCCCATGCACTGGGATAGACTTCTCATACATGTCAAGCAGAGCACCTCGCTGTCCTTCTTCAAGAGAAATCTTGATGAGTGGCTGGGTAATAGAAAGTTCACCCTGGGGATAACTCCAGTGGCTCTACTTGATAGGGGCACTGGGAACTAACATCAGGCAGCACAATGCCAGGGCACTTCTACTTTTAAAGGCTCCAGGGTCATTAGCCTAGTAAACACCTATGAACCTATGAAGCTATGAGAGGAGGAAGTAAAAGGGTCCAGGAACTCCTGGACAATGGTCCTATCAAGTTTGCTCTAGACCTAGAGAAGGAATCAAGCTGGAAATGTCTAGTAAACATGTGTGGAGGATCAAATTGCTTCTTCTAGAATACTTCCAGAATCTATCTCTTTCCAAAAAGCCATAGATGAAACAAAGGCCCTGGTAGAGTGGGCCTTGACCCTGTATGGAATATTTTTGTTGTGGAGAGTATAACAAAAGGTAATAGGCTGATGCAACCATTTGGAAATTGTTTGATTTGACACAGGTTGTCCCTTCTTCTTACTTTCACAAGAAATAAACAACTGATCCAAAGATCTGAAAATGTATTTCTGTCAAGATAGTACCTCAGTTGTCTGTGGACATCCAATGTATGGAGTATCTTTTCTCCCTCATTTTTAGGTTCAGGAAAGAAAACCATGATATGGATAGTTTAGTTTAAAGTAAACTCAGATACCACTTCAGGCATAAAAGAAGTATTAGTTCTCAAAAAAACACTATCTCTGGGGAAAATGAGATAGAAGTGCCTCACTATAAGAACTTGCAACTTCTTCTTGTAGAGGTCAGAGCAATCAGTAAAACAGTTTCCCATGTTAGGAATTCCAAGTCAGCCAGACTAGTTGGTTCAAATGGAGCCAAATATTAGCTTCTGTAACACAAACATACCTCACAACTGTCCAGATTTTTGCCTCATATTTTTGATCTATACCTCATAAAATTTGTAGTTTTCTGGATTTTTGTGGCAAATCAGTGATGACTGAATTCACTAAATGATGACACACATTAAAGTTTTAGACTTCATATCCTTCAAGAAATGCATGATAACACAAGACCGTTTTATTCGAGTAACTTTTAAAGCTTATAAAAGCAATATTTAAAATCTGTCCCTATTTTTGAGGCTTTGTCCCCCATTATTTTTGGTTTTGCCCAGATTTTTTGTGCTAAGAGGTTGAAAGCTATGAACACAACACAAAGATCCCAAGGATGGACCACCAGTTTTCTTGGAGGCCTCTTATGCAAAACCCCTTTGAAATACATTTTGACATAAGAATACACTGAAACAGCAGGATCCATATGTAGAAATGCTGAAATGGCAATAAATGAACCTTGATGGAGGAGTAAGAGAGGCCATAGGATAGTAACTTACACAAATATTGTTAACCAGAAAACAGCTAACCATGATTGGGCAACCTTTTCTATTTGTAAATAAATGGTTTTCTGGTAAAATGCTTTCTTGTCTATATTAGTATCTGCTGCATGTCCTTAGAAAATAGGTGCCTAAAGGTAATTGATGCCCTATTATCCAGGCTGTTAGTTGAAATTGATTGAGGTCCAGGTGTATCAAACACCCCTGATCTTGTGTGAGTAGATCCACTCTGTGAGGAAGCTTGTGGTAATTCACCCTGGCCATTTCCAAAAGAAGGGAGAACTACTGTTGTCTGGGCCCGAAGGAAGTCACCACAGTGATCTTGGGGGATTCCTTCTAAATCTTCAGAAGTATCCTGGGTATTAGTTGAAAGGGTGGAAAAGCATACAGGAGCATTCCTGTCCAAGGAAAGGAAAAGACATCTGTCTTCCATGCCTTCTTAGATGGAGTCCTGGTGCAGAATCTTGCTAGTTGATTGTTCAGACAGGAAGTAAATAAGTCTGCTGGAGGAACTCCCCACAGATGGATTAAATCTTGTAAGACCCCCTAATCTAGTTTGTATTTATGAGGGTTTCCCTTGTCCTGCTCAGGTTTCCTGCCACATAATTTTACTCTGACAGAAAGCAAGATGTCTGTAGAGTGAGATTATGCTGTGAAGCAATATCACAAGCTAACATGGTTAGTATGTAGAGCTGGCATGATCTGGCTCCCCCTTGCTTGTTGATGTACCACATGACTGTGGTATTGTTTGTATCAACTTGAAGAGGTCCAGGGGAGCATAAATGATTCAGAGAGTTGAGTGACTTGATCAGGACAAGCATTTTGGTGCAGTGGTAGCATTGTCACCTCACAGCAAGAGATTCTCTGGTTCGATTCTTGGCTGGACTGCCTTCTGTGTGGAGTCTGCATGTTCTCCCTGCATTCGTGTGGGTTTTCTCTGGGTACTCCGGTTTCCTCTCACATTAGAAAGACAGGTATCCGAAGCATTTCTCCCAGGGTCTCTGCTGAAAATTGTCTTCATTTCAAGTCGGACTTTCTCATTAAATAAATTTCTTTTATATTTATGTTCTTGCTCATGTCCTTGTGTCTCAATACTTCACAAAATCAGTGTGCCATGCAATCACAGCTCTTAAGGCAAAATAACATACCCAACATACTAGTAATAGGTGACTCTATAGTCAGGCACACTGATGTCCCACTCACTAGGCTGAATAAGGAGAAGGTTACTGTTAACTGACTTATTTGTACTTGTTCTGTAGTGACCTGAGTGCTTGTGTTATGTGGTGGATTCTGGTCACTACAGAACAAGTACAAATATGACTCTGTCATTGTCCATGTTGGTGTGAATGACCTGAGCTGTGCCTCTCTGGACTACATGAAAAGAGACATGGAAGAGCTCTCTGATCATGTAGCCCAGGCCGGTATGACCCTGACCCTGAGTAGCATCCTGCCCTCACCAAAAATGATACCACGGTATAAAGAAAAAAATCTTATTTCAACAATTGGCTAAGTTTCTGGTGTCATTCAAAGGGGATCCAGTGTCTGTCTGCCTGGGATGACATGCTCGACAAGCTACGCTGCTTCACTAGAGACGGCTTGCACCTGTCACTCTTAGGCTTTTGAATACTGGCCAAGGCTCTTGCCACCCCCATAGAGCCTTTTTTAGGCAAGGCTCAAAAGACAAACCCACCACTGTAAATAGCACAAGTAACAAAAAACTGAGGGTAATGCTATTCAATGCCAGAAGTCTGAACCTCAAAATGTACACACTCAAGGCACTCCTCAGTATAGAGAAAATCAATATATGTGCAGTAAGAGAAACCTGGTTTAAGGCTACAGAGAGCACCCCAGCACTACCAGGCTACAACTCATACCACACATTTCGGCCACAGAACCCAAACCAAAATACAAAAGGCGGGGGCATATCCATATTCATCAAGGATACCCACACCTCCAGGTTAGTGGCACAGCACGATGCTTCAGAGATCATCCACATGCAACTAACAATGGGCAAAACTGCAATTCAAATTGTAGCTTGCTACAGATCACCCACCATGTCCCAGGACCCCCATTCCACATTTCTGGAAACACTAAGAAACATAAAGGTCCTACCAAACACCCCGGTATTGGGTGATTTCAATTACCCAAACATTAACGGGGAGAGCTACTCAAGTACTAACTCCCTTGCCCAACATTTCCTAGAATTTATAAACTCAAATGCCCTGGTTCAACTGGTCAACACTCCCGCCAGAGGTGACAACATATTGGACCTAGTCATCACCAACATGGGTGACCAGTGTTCCACACTGGAGGTCAACCCATCACTGGTTAGATCTGACCATAATCAAATCACTTTGGATATCCACATTTTGCCCCCACTCCTGGACAAGAAAACCACTGTGAAAAACTTTTCAAAAGCAAACTTCACATTACTTAAGACCGAGGTGGAAAGTTTCAAAGCCCTCATGCTGAAGGATAACGCTGTCCAAGCTGCAAAATCCTTTACTAATGCATTCTACGGGCACCTACAAGAATGCATGGATCATGCCATCACAAGCAAAACCAAGACTCACTCCTCCAAGAAAAGGAAACCAGTCTGGTGGACTCCTGCCATAAACAAGCTATACAATAGAAGGAGGAAACTAGTACAGAAAAGAGTAAAATCCCAAGAAGGGAAGACATCCCTGATCAGTATCAGCAAGAAACTACGATCCCTCATAAAATCATCCAAGGGGAGCTTTGAAAGAAAAATTGCCAAGGACTCCAAAGATAACCACAAGGCATTCTTTAGCTATGTCAAGAATCTAAGTGGCAATGCTCATATCTACTCGGAGTGCAAAATGGCACAAAATACACTGAACCGACCGATATCGCCAACATCCTGGCAGACAGGTTCAGCGCAAACTTCATCCCCTCTCACCCCCAAAAGGGCCCATAACCATACCAGAAGAATGTAGAGTCCCTGAAATCACAGACACTCAGGTTAAAACAGCCCTCTCCAAAGCCAAAAACACAGCATCAATGGGACCGGATGGTGTCCCAGGCTGCGTCCTACATGAGCTCAAAGAAGAACTAACCCCTCACCTAAACACACTGTTCAGACTCAGCCTCTCCACAGGCTATGTACCCATAGAGTGGAGCACAGCAACGGTAATTCCACTCCACAAAGGTGGAGCCACAGCAGACCTCAGGAACTATTGACCTATAAGCCTGACTAGCTTGGTCTGCAAGGCTATGGAGCGCATCATCATGGAACTCATTAACAGAGACATTGGGAACCTCCAAACACTGAACCCTACCCAGTTCAGCTTTGTTAAGGGCAAATCTTGCCTCTTAAACCTGGTGGACTTCTTTGAGACAGTTACCAAGGCTATAGATGAGGGAAAGGTGGTACACACAACCTACCTAGACCTCGCAAAGGCCTTTGACACCATTCCCCATTCTGGTATTATAGACAAGTTCACCAGCCTGAACATAAACCTCTGTATCACAAGATGGATTGCCAACTGGCTCACAGACAGAACCCACATGGTGACAGTTGCGGGAGCTAGGTCTGACTGTTCATAGGTTCATAGGTTCGTACTAGGCTATCTGCCCTAGGGCATTTATAAGCCTAGCCAGAGTGTGTGTGGCTTTTACCACCCCTTAGGATGAGAATACTACGCCCATTTAGGGTTTAGTTTACTGTGCCTCTGTCTAGTAGTGACACAGAGATGACCCCCGGGGTAAACCTACGATCTCCCATCCACTTGTCAAGATTTCTCTTGAATAGAGTCAGTGAGGGGCTCTGCCTAACATGGATTGAGATTCTGTTCCAGAGTGTAGGGAGCCTCTGGGTTATGAATCTGTCCCTCCAGCACGTCCTATTTATTTCTGTGTTGAGGTTTAAGTCTCTTGCTCTCATGGCTCTGATGGATTTGGATTTTCTGAGGTGGAGCATGTCCATTAATTCTGGATTGGACATGGCCTTGTACGTCAGGCACAGATCACCTCTGAGTAGGCGGTATGCAACTGAATAGAGCTGGAGTTTTTTCAGTCGGGCAGCATATGACATATGTTTAAGACCCTTTATCCTCTTGGTGAGGAACTTTTGGGGTCTTTCCAACTGCTGCAGGTGTCGGGTAAGATACATCCCAAATGGGGCATTGTACTCAATCATTGGCCTGATAAGAGAAGAGTATAGGGGCAGAATGACCTCTCTTGATCTAGATGTGAAACCCTTCATGATAAGGTGGGCAATATAGAAGGTCTTCCTAACCACTTTGGCAATGTGAGTGTCAAATGAGAGGTTACTGTCAACCTGGGTCCCTAGGTCCCTGATTACCTCTTCCGTACTTAATGGATTACCACCTATGTGGTAATTTGTGGGTACCTTGTTTTTCCCAAAGGGTATGACTATACATTTTTTGGCATTCAGCTTAAGGCCATGGCTCTGGCACCAATTATCCATTTCTATGTGGCCTCTCTGAAGGATGTTTGTGTCCGCTGGAGTGTCAATTATGACGTCCAGTTTGCAGTCATCTGCGAACTTTGTCAGCCACAATCCTTCTATGTTTGCCTGTACCTCAGAAAAATAAATGCCGAACAATAGGGGTCCCAGGACTGAGCCCTGTGGGACACCGCTTGTGACCGGCTTAGAGTCTGACATAGCTCCAGCAACTCTGACGCTGTGGGTTCTGTCCTTGAGCCAGTTTGCAACCCATCTTGTGACATATGCGTTTACATTTAGGCTGGTGAGTTTGTCTATGATGCCCGAGTGGGGTATTGTGTCAAAGGCTTTTGCAAGGTCAAGGTAGGCTGTGTGAACTGCCTTACCCTCATCAATGGCCTTAGTGACTGTTTCAAAAAAGTTGACCAAGTTTAAAAGGCAGGATCTGCCCTTGACAAAGCCAAATTGGGTAGGATCCAATGTCTGCAGGTCCCCAATGTTTTTGTTTATGAGTTCCATAATGATCCTCTCCATAGCTTTGCAGACCAGGCTCATCAAGCTTATGGGGCGGTAATTTCCAGGGTCCGTAGAAGCACCGCCTTTGTGAAGTGGGACCACTGTTGCCGTACGCCACTCTTTGGGTATGTATCCTGTTATAAGGCTAAGATTAAACAGCAGCCTTATGTGTGGGTTTAGTTCCTCTTGGAGTTCATGTAGCACACAGCCCGGGACACCGTCCGGTCCCATTGATGCTGTGTTTTTAGCTTTAGAGAGGGCAGCTCTCACCTGGGCATCTGAGATGTTTGGGAGGCTACACTCTGCTGGGATAGTTATTTCTCCTTTTGGGGGGGAGGGGGAGGAGAAATTTGCACTGAACCTGTCTGCCAGAGTGTTGGCAATGTCAGTGGGTTCAGTGTATTTTGTGTCATTTTGGACTAACTCTGAGCATATCTGGGAGTTTCCACCCAGGTTTCTAACATAGCTAAAGAAGGCCTTGTGATTGTCTTTTGTATCTTTTGCGATTTTTCTCTCAAAGTTGGCCTTGGATGATTTTATGAGTGATCGTAGTTTTTTGCTAGTACTGATCAGAGATGCTTTCCCTTTTAGGGATTTTGTTCTGTCATGTAGTAGCTTCCTCCTCCTGTTGTAAAGTTTGTTTATGGCTGGGGTCCACCAGACCGGGCGCCTGCCTTTGAGGGAATGGGTCTTGGTTTTATTTGGGATTGCATGATCCATGCATTCTTGAAGGTGTCCGTAGAAGGCATTTGTAAAGGATTCAGCAGTGTGGGTTGTGGTTTCCACTGGCCCAGGGGCCTTGAAGGATACCACTTCAGTCTTAAGAAGTGTGAAGTTGGCTTTTGAGAAGTTCTTAACTGTGGTCTTTTGTGCAGGGGGTGGGGGCGGGATGTGGATTTCCAGTGAGATTAATTTATGGTCTGATCTTACCAATGAGGGATATACTTCCGGTGTGGAGCATTTTGTCCCCATGTTTGTGATGATCAGGTCTAGTATATTGTCTCCTCTTGTGGGAATGGTGACTAGTTGTTCCATCGCATTTGATTTTATGAATTCTAGGAACCTTTGGGCTAGGGTGTTGGGGCTTGAGTAATGTTCCCAGTCTATGTTTGGGTAGTTGAAGTCTCCCAATATGATGGTATTTGGAGAGACATTCATACTCTCCAGTGTCTTCAGGAAGGCTGTGTGGGGTTCCAGAGTTTGAGAGGGTGGTCTGTAGCATGCTACAAACTGTAAGGCAGTTTTGCCTATGGTTAGTTGCACCTGGATGGTCTCCGATGCTTCGTGCCTTGCCACTAACCTGGAGGTGTGGGTATCTTTGATGAATATGGATACTCCCCCTCCTTTTGTGGTTCAGTCCAAGTTTTGGGGCCGGAAAGCATGATATGAGGTAAAATATGATAGTCCTGGGGTGCTCTCAGGAGCCTTGAACCAGGTTTCAGTCACTGCACAGACATCGATGTTCTCCATACTGAGGAGGGCTTCGAGAGCATGCATCTTGAGGTTTAGACTTCTGGCATTTTTTTCCACTTGTGTTTTCTAGGGAGGTAGGTTTGTCATTTGAGCCTTGCCTAAAAAAGGCACTATGGGGGTGGCAAGAGCCTTGGCCAATATCCGGAAGCCCAGGGGTGACAGGTGCAAGCCATCCCTTGCGAAGCAGCGTGGCTTGTCGAGCATGTCATCCCAAGCAGACAGACATTGGATGTCCTTAGAATGACACCAGTAATTAAGCCAATTGTTAAAACTGATCATTTTGTCTTTGTACTGTGGCATCATTCTTGGTGGGGGTAAGATGCTGCTCAGGGTCAGGGTCATACCGGCCTGGGCTACATAATTAGAGAGCTCCTCTATGTCTCTTTTCATGTAGTCCAGGGAGGTACGTCTCAGGTCATTCACACCGGCATGTACAATGACTGAGTCATATTTGTACTTGCTGTGGAGTGACCTGAGTGCTTGTGTTATGTGGCGGATTCTAGCTCCCAACAGGCAGCTTACTGTGACCTTTTCCTTGTTCAGTCTGGTGAGCGGGACGTCAGTGTGTCTGACTATGGAGTCACCTATTACAAGTGTGTCTGGCATGTTGTTTGGCCTTAAGGGCTGTGACTGTTTAGCACACTGACTTTGTGAACTATGTGTTGCATGTGCTATGTCTTGAGGTGGCGGTTGCTTGGGTGTCTGCTTTGGCGGCCTCTGTTGTTTTGGTAGATTTTTAATCAGCGCCTCCGAGTATGTTTTTGTGTGTTTATGTGTTTGGTTTGCAGTTGTGATAGTTCTATGTGAGACTGGGTTTGTGGTGTGCGTGGTTACCTTCTCCTCCTGACTGGTCTTGCCAGTACTGAGTTGAGAGAACTCAGCCTCCAGTTTGGCTATATAGTTGCATCTCTCGCATATATTTGTATTTGTTGGGAGGAGGAGAGGGTTGTCTGTGTACATGAGGCAATTGTAACATTGCCTCAAGATTCCCAGATTCACCAGTTGAACAGGAGAGGACGCCAGCAACTGACCCTTTGACATGCTAGAATAGTGAAAAAGATTGCTGTGTAACTGAGTCAGAAAGGACCTATAGGGAAATGGGTACTCAAGGGAATTTAGGTGAATGAAGTACTTTCTTTTGTTTAAGAGTGCTTTACCTGTATAAAAAATGCTTTAGGAGCAAGTGCTGAGCTTTTCAGATAGAGAATAGGCTGTTTAGATTGCAAGTAGAGCAGTTCTAAGGGAAAAATTGAAGAGCAGACTTTACGGAGCCAGAAATAGTTTAAACTTGATTAACCGGCGCTGCCCGATGCTGCTCTATGAGCAACTTCGCGCAAAATGGCACAAAAGTGTGCAAAAACAGGCTTTATAGCAGGGGGTTGAAAAGAGCCAGGAATTGACCCAAAATGGCCAATAAACTACAAGTTGCTGGGCTGGAACCACTCTTCTAGGGACAAATAGGTTGCTCAGTGCTCCCCTCTCCCACTGGTGAACAAAGAAGCTTCCTCTTATCCAAATAAGGATATGGATAGCACAGGAACTAAGACAAAGCCCAGAGATCAGCAAAATCTGAAGACTGGACTATTCTAGTTCAGAAAAGCGGGAAAACAAGGATATTTTTTTTGTTTTTTTTTCTTTTTTTTACAGAGACAGAAGAAAAAGATACAGTAGCAAACAGTAATGCTATAAAACAGCTAGCGCACTTGAGTGTGTTAGCCTAACAGTTAAATTAAACAAAAATAACTTTTTAAAGTGCAAACAGTTTAGAATCTACACAGGTACAGTAAAAACAATATGCAGAGCTGTTTTTCAGGCGAAATGCAGTCGAGATGCAGTAATTAAAGCGAAAGCCAGAAAAAATACTTAAAAATCATGGAAAGTCACTCTTTCACTCTCTGCTGCTTGTAGAACTCTGCAGGACACCACGAGGAGCTGTGCTGAGTCGTATACAAGTGAAAAAGCACGCAAAAATGGGCTTTATAGCAGGGGGTTTAAAAGAGCCAGGAATTGACCCAAAATGGCCAATAAACAATGGCCAATAAACTACAAGTTGCTGGGCTGGAACCACTCCTCTAGGGACAAATAGGTTGCTCAGTGCTCCCCACTCCCACTGGTGAACAAAGAAGCTTCCTCTTATCCAAATAAGGATATGGATAGCACAGGAACTAAGACAAAGCCCAGAGATCAGCAAAAATCTGAAGACTGGACTATTCTAGTTCAGAAAAGCGGGAAAACAAGGATATTTTTTTTTTTTTTTTGTAAATCAGTTACAAGAAGAGTTCCCCAGGGCACAGTCCTAGAACCCCTCCTGTTCGGCATATACTTTTCAGATGTACAGGCAAGCACAGGAGGACTATGGCTGACCAAGTTCGCAGACGACTGCAAACTAGGGTCTACAATTGACTCTCCGGCTGACATAGACATCCTCCAAAAGGGTCTCACTGAGACGGATACCTGGTGTCAAAATCATGGCTTCAAGCTAAATGCCAAAAAGTGCATAGTCATCCCCTTTAGAAAAAACAAAGTACCCACAAACTATCACATAGGTGGTAGTCCCCTAAGTACTGAAGACGTAATAAGGGATCTGGGGACCCAAGTAGATAGTAATCTCACCTTTGATAATCACACTGCCAAAGTGGTTAGAAAATCCTTCTACGTGGCCCACCTAATCACAAAAAGGTTCACATCCAGATCAAAAGAGGTCATTGTGAACCTCTACTCATCACTCATCAGACCCATCATAGAGTACAACGCCCCATTTGGAATGTACCTTACAAGACACCTGCAACAGCTGGAAAGACCACAAAAGTACCTCACCAAGAGGATCACTGGCCTCAAACAGATGCCCTATGCAACTCGACTGAAGAAATTACAGCTATACTCGGTTGCATACCGCCTACTCAGAGGTGATCTCTGCCTGACATACAAGGCCATGTCCAACCCAGAATTGATGGACATGCTCCACCTAAAGAAAACCTTATCCCCATGAGCCACACGCTCTAGAGATCTAAACCTCACCACAACAATAAATAGGACGTGCTGGAGGGATAGAGTCCTGCCCCAGAGACTTCCCATGCTTTGGAACAAGATCCCAATCTACATTAGACAGAGCTCCTCGCTAACACTCTTCAAAAGAAATTTTGACGAGTGGACGGGAAACAGAAAGTTTACCTCGGGGATCACTTCAGTGGCTCTGCTGGACAGAGGCACAGGGAACTAATCTAAGGGGGCGGCGAAAGCCAACACATTCTGGCTAGGCTTATAAATGCCTTCAGGCAGATAGCCTAGTACCTACCTATGAACCTAAACACCTTGCACTTTTATCCCTCCTGAAACAGTTCCCCAAGGAAAGTCTGAGGTGTCTGTTTTGACTGACTATTTTGGAGTAGGAAGGGAGAAAAGGAGACTTGAGTTTAGAGAAATTTGTTGTCTCCACCAAGCAATTTCTCTTCTGAAAAAAATAAACAGCACTAGGATTTGAAAAGATAAAAGACATTGGTACTGACATCAAAGATACTTCCGATACCATTGTATATTTTTCATGTGAAGTCTTGCCAGTGGTATCGAGAGTCATAGATGCCAATAGAGCCAAAATTCTGAGGTATTCCCTCACAGTGACTGAAGTGTGAGTAGGAAACTTTAGAAATATATGTAGATTTTTTTCCTTCAGAAGAAAATCTCTTTGAACCGAGGTGTCCAGTTGACATCGCAGGAACACAATCCTGTGTGAAGGAGTCAAAAAAGACGTTTGAATGTTCTCTTGGAATCCCAGCTTGCGCAAGAGATTTCTCAAGTGAGAGATTCATGATGCTTTGAAAAAGACTGCAAAAATAAGCAAATCATCCAAATATGTAGCTTGCAATGAGCTATAACTGGAGCTAGACACTTTGTGAACACTTGATGCTGTGGTTAGTCCAAACGGTAAGGCGGAGAACTGATAATGTGATCCAGAAACACTAAACCTTAAGATGTCTGGATGAATAGGAATGTGATGATAAGCATCTTTTAAATCTAGTGTGAAGTGACATAATTTTGAATTTGAGCACTAGCACAAACAGGTTTAGGAAAGAAAGATCCAGATTTGTTCTCCAAGAATTTTCTTCCTTTTGCACTTAATGCTGTTATTTTTGATTGGATAATTGGGCTGGTTTCTGTTTCTCTGCCTTTAATAGCCAGTGTTTTAAAGCAGTTGTACGTATTTGCTCAAGCTGTTCAAAGCTGCAGTGAGAGGCCTTCTGCCATTTGCTCTGCTGTGATATTGGATAAGATAACTGCTTATTTTCAACTTTCTGCACTTCTGTTTTACTGTATATCTGTCTAATTTGTGCAACTGTTTTTTTGTCCCACCCATTTGCCCAGCTGTTATGGTGGTCTTAAGTCTTGGTGGCTTTGAGTTGCCCGCCTCTAGTATAAAGCTGATACTGGACACTCCCCCCAGTCACATTACATTAGCTCATTCTACTGTTAATAGTGAGAACTTAGTAAAGGCCCACCCCTTTAGCTTCTGAACCTTGAATTATCTCATTATCTTCTGTCTCTTCACTTTCTTCTAAAAAAAAAGAAGAAAAAAAACTGTACCTTTTTCACTTCATTTTGCTGTTTGTGCTTAGGAGTTTGCTGTATTTATTACGCTGCTTTATTTGTGCTGTCTGTTACCTTTGTGACTTGTGAGCTACTGTTTCAAAGTAATCTACTGATTATATTTCATTGCTATCTACTGCAATTCATTACTGTTTAACTGCATCTTACTGCATTTCATTGCTGTTTAACTGTATTTTTTCATACTGCGAGTTCTATTCTATTGACTATAAGTGATTAATCTGTGCTCCATTGTGATTTTTTCCTACTGAGCTTTCTTAACCTTAAAATTGCGCAGCATAGTCTAGACACAGGTCTGTGGCATCCAGAGCTTCAGCTTCATGGTTTTTAACCCTTTTTGAGGTATTCCAGCTACAAGTTTTCCCTTAGTAGAACTTGTGTCATCATCTAGTAGTGCTACTCATAGACCTTCCTCCCTTTACCCTCTTAGCTCTTTCAGTTTCTGACAAATATGGATGGACAATTTCCTACATTTTCTTCTGTCAGTCTGGTCGATATGGGCATCCTGAGACAGTGTAGCAACTGCCTCATGTACATGGACAACCCTCTACTACTACCACCTATGAACACAATTTGTGAGAGATGCAAGTACATCAAGCAACTAGTGTCATTGCTCTCTCCCCCACAAGCCAGTATATCTGGCACTGAAAAGGTTTGCAACATGAGCATCACACCTCAAACACCGCCCACACCTACACAACACACTCCCACATATGTGGAAGCCCTCAACAAAAGCATACCAAACAAAAGAGACCACCGAGGCATAAATACATGCAAACTCACTGCCCACTACACCACACACCACACATAGTCCACACCCATGTCTCACAGCCACTAAGGCCAAAACATAAACCCAACACATTAGTCATAGGAGACTCCATTGTGAGACACACAGATGTGCCCCTCACCAGGCTGGATAAGGATAAAGTCACAGTTAATTGTTTGTTGGGTTTCAGAATCTGCCATATCACCAATGCACTCAAGTCTCTCAACAGGTACTGTTATGACTCTGTCATAGTCCATGTTGGAGTGAATGACTTGAGATGTACGTCCCTGGACTATATGAAGAGAGACATGATCGAGCTCGCTGAGTATGTGTCCCAGGCAGGTATGTCCCTAGTTTTAAGAAACATTTTACCATCACCCAGAATGATGCCTTTAACAACTGGCTTAGTTTCTGGTGTCATTCAAAGTGGATCCAGTACCTGATAGCCTGGGATGACATGACTGACAAGCCACGATGCTTTGCCAGAGATGGAATGCATCTGTCTCCCTTGGGCTTCAGGCTCCTGGCAAAGGCTCTTGCATCCTCCATAGTGCCTTTTAGGCAATGCCATGAGGTCAACACTACCAACATGAAAACTTCATCAAAACATAAATTAAAGGTTATGCTGCTAAATGCTAGGAGTCTAAACATGAAACTGCACTCATTGCAAGCATTCATAACCTTGAAAGAAGCTGGCATTTATGCAATCACAGAAACCTGGTTTAAAGCTGTGAACAGCACCCCAGCCATACCATGTTACTCATCCTATCAATCATTCAGACATCAAGCCATGGACAGCAAAACAAAAGGAGGTGGAGTTGCAATATATATATATATATATATATATATATATATATATATATATAAAAGACATACATACCACTAGGCTGGTCAAGCAGTATGATGCAAAGGAAATACTCCAGGTGCAGTTAAAAATTGACAAGACCCCTATTCAAATCATAGCTAGCTATAGGCCTCCAACTCTGATTCAAGATGCCCACTCCACCTATCTGGACCTCTTCAAATCTATCAAGATTCAACTCTTAACCCTGATCCTGGGAGACTTTAACTATCCAACCATAGATTGGAAGAAATACTCATCCCAAAACACAAATGCCCAGAGATTCCTTGATTTTGTCAATGCAAATGCCTTGCACCACTTGGGTGACACTCCCACAAGAGGTAAAAATATCTTGGACTTGGTATTAACCAACATGTGTAACCACTGCAAAATCCCTACAGTGTCATCATCCCTGGTAAGATCCGACCACAAAGCAGTTACTTTCAAAGTCACCATCTCCCCCAACACCCCCCCCTGCCCCTTGCTAGGGTCAAACAAAACAAATTCTCCAAAGCTGATTACAACCCCCTGAGGGAAGGTATAAACAGCTTTACAGCCCCCTCCCCCTCCACAGAAACTGGCACATATTTCCAAACTAACACCGAAGTACTATATGAACATTTATATAGTTGCATGGAATCAGGAATACCAGACAGGATGAAATCCTCCTCCTCAAGGAAGAGTAAACCTGTCTGGTGGACATCTACAATAAATAGACTCTATAATAAAAGGAAAAAAATTGCTGTCCAGGACCAAGAAGGTGAAGCTGTCTAATTGGAAGCAATCTCTCCTTAGCCTGAACAAGCAAATAAGAGCACTAGTGAAATCCTCCAAAGCAAACTTCGAGTTCAAACTGGCCACATCTACTAAAGACAGTCATAAGGCTTTCTTCACATATGTCCACAATCTCAAAGGAAGCACCCAGATCTGCTCAGAACTGGTGGTCAAGGACATCACATACACAAACCCTGTAGATATAGTCAACCTGCTGGCAGACAGGCTCAGTGAAAATTTCACTCCTCTGTCCCCCCCATCAGTAAAACAGGACATCCAAATACCTGCCCCCTTCCACTTATCTCTAGGGAGCAAGTGATCACTGCCCTCTCAAAGGCATAAAATACAGCCTCCATGGGACCCAATAACATCTCAGGCTGTATCCTAAGTGAACTCAGGCAGGAACGTGCAGCACTATTAAGCACCCTAGTCAACCAAAGCTTGAGTACCGGCTTTGTCCCAGCTGAGTGGAGGACAGCTACTTTCATCCCTTTGCACAAAGGTGAAGTGTCCACCGATCCAAGAAATTATAGACCCATCAGCCTAACTAGCCTGATCTGCAAGGTCATAGAGTGGATTATCATGGACCTCATTAACAAGGACATTGGCAACCTGTGGACACTTGATCCCACACAGTTTGCTTTTGTCAAGGGGAGGTCATGCCTGTTAAATTTGGTTGACGTCTTTGAGACAGTCATCAAGGCCATAGACAAGGGGAAGACAGTGCACACCACCTACCTTGACCTGGCCAAGGCCTTTGATAGTATTCTCCACTCAGGTATAATAGATAAACTCTCTCATCTAGGCATCAATCCATATATTACCAGATGAGTAGCAAACTGGCTCACTGATAGAACCCACCAAGTCAAAATAGGGGAAGCCACCTCAAGTAGTAGACCCGTAATAAGTGGTGTACCCCAGGGATCAGTCTTGGGGCCTCTGCTGTTGGAATATACTTCACAGAGGTGCAAGCCAAATCTAGTGGGCTATGGCTGACCAAGTTTGCAGATGACTGCAAGCTGGGTGCTGTCATCAACTCCCCTAGTAATGTGGACATCGTCCAAGAGGGTCTCCCCCAAACAAATGACTGGTACCAGAAACATGGCCTCAGACTGAATGCCAAAAAATGCATCATCATCCCTTTTGGAGCGAATGATGTCCCCACAAATTATCACATCGATAATAAGGCACTAATCATGCAATCAGTCGTGAGGGACTTGGGAACCCAGGTTGATAGCAAACTGACTTTTGACCACCATATTGCCTCCATTGTATGGAAAGCTTTCTACATGCCCACCTCATTAGTAAGGATATCTCATCCAGGAACAAGGAGGTCATAACACCCCTGTATTCTTCCCTTATAAGACTGATTATTGAGTACAATGCCCCTTTCGGCATGTACCTCACAAAGCATATGCAGCAGATGGAGAGAGCACAGAGATTCCTCACCCAGAGAATCCAGGGCCTCAAACATCTACCCTACACAAAAAGGCTAAAAGCCCTGTCCCTCTACTCAGTCTCCTACAGACTCCTCAGAGGTGACCTCTGTCTGGCATAAAAAGCAATCTCAGATCCCCTCCTGATGGGACTGCTGCATATCCGCAAGTCAAGCTCCACTCAAGTAACCCGCACGCGAGATCTCAACCTGGTATGTGACATCAATAGGACTTGTTGGCAGGACAGATTTGTGTCCCAGAGACTCCCTTTTTGTGGAATAGACTCTCTCTGCACATTAAGCAGAGTACCTCATTAAACCATTTTAAGCACAATCTGGATAACTGGATGGGGAACAGAAAATACACCCCTGAGATTCCACCTATGTCCCTGCTGGACAATGGCATAGGGTGCTGACTTGTAAGGGCCTCAGGGCCAATAGCCTAGTAATTTCCTATGATCCTATGAGCCTATAAAAATATCCTTGAAAAAAAAAACTTTCCCAGCCTGGGAAGGACAAACTGGTTCTATCACTTTGTGGGACAGCATGTTATGAAGTGCAGGGGGAAGTAAAAACATCTGGTCTGGTGAATGAAAAATTACCTCCTGAAAAGGGGGGATTTCCTCCCACTGCCATCTGTACCCTTGATGAATGATCCTCAGAACCAATTCATCTGAAACTATATGTTGCCAAAGAGAAATTTAGAAATTCAGACTTTCTGGAAAGAAAAAAAAGAGACAATGTCCCTTAAATAGTCATTCTGACTTGTTGGACTGCCTTGGTTTTGGGTTTCCTGCCATTTCTTCTTAAATGTTTGTTTACCCACATTTTGTTGAGACTGCTTATTTTGTTTTTTTTTTGCCAAAATTGAATGAGTGGCTACAGAATCCCTTAGGAAATTTGGAAAATGAGGGCTAGAAAATCTTAATGATTCTCTATATTAGCTTACCCCTTTCATCACACATTTTGATAACCTCTTTAGCAGATGAATGAAAAACCAAATCTCTATCCAAAGAAGAATTTAAAATCTCATTTTTCACATTATCTGGGAGGTTCTGAGAATGTAGCCAGGAAAACCTCCTCAAAACAGTACCAGTGGCCTTAGCCATTGAAGAAGTGCCTACTGAGTCATGCACCCACTGCAAACAAGGAGTTGTGACTTGTACAATGGAAGAAGCTACATTAATTAAAGCAGATTTTTCACAAGAAAAAACTGCAGACAAAACATTCCTCATACTTTCACAATTAATCAGAATAATCTTTAGCAAATGAGCCTGACGATTCAAAATTCTGAAACTCAGAGTTGTAGAAGCATACGCTTTTCCCCGTACTTATTAATAACCTTCCCATCCTTGTCAGAAAGAGTAGAATTATAATTAACCAAATGTTTACCAGCAGTAGGATTAAGTAAAGCTATAGACACTGGGTCAGGTTTAGGAAGAGTGTATAAAAACTAAAAATACTGAGGAACTTTATACATTCTATCAGCCTTTTTAGAGGCAGCAGGGTATCAGGAAAATTGCAGGTACTGACACACACATCTCCAGAGCTAGCAGAACTTGGGGAATGGATGAAGGTGCTTGAAGTTTCTTCTGTAACATCTCATAGAATTTTTTTGGGAGACTGAGAAACCTCAGCATACTCCCACTGAATACATTGGCACATTCTGGAAATAGTCTCAGAGAAAGAGAAACCCCCAGGGAGAATAAGAAACTGCGATCTTCTCCAAGTCTGAATCAGAAAGCTGAGGAGAAAATCCTGTATCAGTCCTTTCATTTTCCTGTCCAGATTCAGAATCTTGAATTTCTTCATGAAAAGAGGTATCTCTCTTTTTTACCAGAAACCACCTGATAAGAAGGATCAATAGCTTGAATTAAACTTTGAGGCAGACCCAGTAAACTACTTTCTAAGGATATATAAAGACAGGTGTATATTATTATTTTTTTTTCATTATTGATTCACTGAATAGCAATTATAGAGGTAGCGACGCTGAAAATGACTTGGAAGTGTTAAGTTTTGTTGTGGATTCATTTGAATTATAACAAACCTCCATGTCTGAATGATTTAATCAAAATTAAAAATATTTAAAAACCAAATTCAATAAAAAAGTGACAATTTTAAAGTAGTTTTAACATACTATTTTTTTCTTTACATTGTTTGTGTACTGATTTGCTGTTTTGCTCATATGGCTTTATCACAGTTATTAAAGCGTTTATTTTACTTTTGTACTAATTTCTGAAGAAGTCTTCCTTAAGATGAACATGCTAAATTGAGATGCATTAAATCCATAGCTGAGCTATGAGCTGTGCCCAGATTTGGTTATTTTTATTTATACAATCTGCATTTTTATTTATTTACATTTATCTTTACTGTAGTACATAGCTTAGTTTAATGTGCTTTAGTTTTTCTTAGCCGATTCTTTCTTTTCAGTTTACTTTTCTGCTTGACACCCACTACTTATTATTGGTTACAGTTTTGTTACTTGCTATAAGTCCCTACTATGAATAGCTCTACTAACCTTAGTGAAGAGGTATTGAACTTTTAGAGACCTTATGCAAAAATTCATAACAATACAAAGACAGAAGGCAAATTATGAAAAAGTAATCTCATATATTCATAAATCGTGAGATACTAACTCAAAGCAAATTGGTCGTTAAGATGCCTGGATCCCATATTTTGGAACTTTCATGGTTCATAGTTCATAGTTTAGTACTAGGCTAACTGCCCTTGTGGGCCATTTTTAAGCCTAGCCAATTACCCCAAGTGAAAATCAAACCCTGCACCTTGTGTCTGTAAGGTAAACACATTAACCATTATGCCAACCTCCCTTGGGAATGCTCATGTACTTATCCAGTTCCTTTTTGAAAGTATGTACTAATAGGCTGAGTTTATTTGGTAGATGGAGTTCATTCCATAGACGTGAGTGTCGTTCAGATATGAAGTTCTCACATTTCATGATATGGTTAATATTAATTTTTATTCAGGCTGAGTGCCCTCTTGTGTTCAGTTAACAAGGACATATTCTAAGCAATGGATTTCAAAACATAAGGGGTTGTTTAATGCTTTGTGTGTCAGGCCAAGGATTCCCCTAAGAAGATTATAAGATACTAAGAAGAGATAGTCATTTTAGCCACTTGCTGTTAGACAAGTCTCAAGGTTCTTTCATAGGTTCATAGGTGTATATTCAGCTAACAACCACTAGGGTCCATAAAAACCTAGCCATGCAACCCAAATGTGACCCACAAATTTGATTTATATTTGATTTATAGGGGGTGATTGACTGCCTCTGTCCATCAGAGACATAGGAGCCAGAGCAGGGGTGAATTTCTGATTACCCATCAAATGGTCCAAGTTTTGCTTAAATAGGGATTGAGAGGGACTCTGCTTCACAAGAATGGGGAGCCTCTTCCAGGGAATGTGAATTGTATGAGAAACATATATGTCTCTCCAATATGTTCTATTTATGTTGCAAGTGAAATTTTGGTCCTTTAATCTAGTAATTCTGATGTTTATTTTGTGTAATTGCAAAATATTCATTAAAACAGGGTCCAGGGATGCCCTGTATGTCAGGCAAAGATCACCTCTCACAAGTCTTTATTTTACCAAGTAAAGACACAGAGCTTTGAGATGATCAGTAAAGGGCATTGTATTTATTCCCTCTATTCTTTTTGTAAGGAACCTTTGTGAATGTTCCAGTTGCTGCATGTCTCTGGTCAGGTACATAACAAAGGGGGCATTATACTCTATGATGGGCCTCACGAGGACCAAGCACAGTGATATGATGACCTCTCTGGACCTAGATGCCATGCCATTGCCTATAAGTTGAGAATACAGAAATATTTTCTTACTACCTTGGACACATGTTGGTCAAAGGCTAGGTTACTGTCTACATGAGTTCTCAGATCCCTGACTAGTGAATTAACTTTTAAGGGTGTTTTATTAATGATGTAGTAACCTGGGGTGGCAGACTTCCCAAAATGTACTATAATGCATTTCTTGGTCTTGAGTTTTAAGTCATGGGTTTGGCACCAACCGTTTGTATTAGACCTTTCTGAAGGGCGTTCTTATTTTAAGGGATTCAATGACTCCTCCCAGTTTGCAATCATCTGCAACCTTGGCTAGCCAGAGGCCTTTAACATTGGCTTTAACATCTGAGAAGTAGATGCCAAAGAGGAGTGGACCTAGCACAGAGCCCTGGGGGACTCTACTGGTAGCCTCCTGGGTCCTATCAGTGAGTCAGCTACCTATCCAGCATGTTATACAAGAGTTTATACCTAATTGCATACGTTTGCTGATGATGCCTGAGTGTGGTATTGTATGAAATGCCTTAGCCAGATCTAGGTGGGCAGTATGCACGTTTTTTCTCTCATCCATTGCCTTACTGACCTTTTCAAAGACATCCACCAGATTCAGTAAGCATGACCTTCCTTTGAAAAAGCCAAACTAGGATGGATCCAGAGTCTGGAGGAGTTCTATGTCCTTGTTGATAATTTCCATGATAATTCTTTCCATGTCTTTACAAATAAGTTCAGTCAATCTAATGGGTCTGTAGTTTCCAGGATCTGTTGAAGCTCCTTCCTTATGAAGGGGGGTGACCATCACAGTCCTCCATTCATGTAGCAAAAAGCCTGTTTTAAGACTATAGTTAAATAATGACTCCAGGGGTACTGATAAGTTATATTTCAGAGTATTCAAGATGCAACCCGGGATGTTATCGGGGGCCATTGAGGCCATGTTATTGGCTTTAGTGACTGCAGCCAGTACATGCTCCCTAGGTATAGTTGGAGGATTATGTCTGATGGTATTATTGGGAGGGATTGTTGAGGGTGAGAGGGTTTGGGGGTATGGGTGGGTGTGAGAGGGGGTTGACTCTAGTTGCAGAATCTTTGTATTTTCTCCAATCAGCTCAGGGACAAAAACTGACAAATGAGGACTTAGGTCCAAAATCATGGACAATTTTTAAATGTTATCCAAATTTACTTTAAAAGGTAATGGACTAGCAGATTTTGCATCACAGTATGTTTTCTGAACAATAAGAAGTGTGAAACTCTAATGTCTGGCATTTTTGACTAATTGACTGTAATTCTCAGTGATTTACCAGAAAATCAAAATTTTAGAAGAGAAAGGGTGAAACTGTAAGGCAAAATTAGGGTTCCTCTGTAAAATCAGGGACATCTGAGAGCTATATGCACCAGAAGGCATGTGAGATTACAGAGTTGGGAGAAGTATTGTACAATAGCTCTGATAAGAATTGCATAAAGGGGGCATGTATCTCAGTGACATGTCTATCTACTACATTGAGGATCAGATTGACAATGCCTAGGTTTTCAGATAGCAGTGTGCGCTGCAGTAGCATTGTCACCTCACAGTAAGACCATGTCCTGTTCGATTCTCAGCTAGAGCGTCTTCTGTGTGGAGACATGCGTGAATGGGCATACCTTCATTGAAGGTTGTACGTCAGGGCTGGCAACTCGGCACGTAAAAATCTACTGCCAATCATTAGCGGACTGGAGTTCCGCTGTGGCGACCCCTAACCAGGAGAAGCCGAAAGACACAGCAAGTGTCTATGTGGGTATCAAATGAAAGGTCATTACCTACAAGGATTGTTACTATCTTTTACTGTTTTGACACCTTGTAGTTTTTGACCGTTGAGCAGATAATAATATCCAACATGGCATTTCTTATTTATATTTTGTATTTTTATATCTTTGTTTACATTTTTGACAAAAATCCTTTATTATCAATATTTGTGTGCATTATTCTGTTTTGTATCTTTTTTGAGTATTGTGTGGATGCTTTACATTATGTCCACTAGATATCTCCACAAGACTAGAAGTCAGTCACACACACACACACACACACACACACACACACACACACACACACACACACACACACACACACACACACACACTTTATCTTTCTCTTCCTTCCTCTGTCTCTTTGTCTCCCTCTCTTCTTATGTGTAGGTATATGCACGTGTTATTTTTTTCACAAGGCTTGTTGGTATGGTGAATACATTCTTTTTCTGTATTTAGCTTAGTATTTACTTTGCTTTTCATGTTTTCATTTTGTATTCAGAAGGAACTTATGATGCATAAATGCATTTGCGCGTGCGAGTGTGTGTATGTCTGATGTACTGTATTCTAGCTTCTCCCACCATGTCCAGCTTGGATTATTGTGCAAGGACAGACTGCTGTTTTTATATTTTAGATAGTATTTTGCCATGCTGAATATTTATGTGTTTATTATTATGCTTCTAAATTGCAGCTTCTTCCTTACCATCAAACTCAGTATCAGAAGTGATAAGCAGATCTCTTTTAAATGAATCCAGACTGGGTTTGAATGATGTATAAAGTCGACATACTTTGAACAATATACTGGTGTGCTGTTTATTTGTGCATTTATGCTTTTTTTTGTTCTTAGTACTTTGGTCTGGATTTTTTAAATGATTTTAACCATAATTAATGATGGTGTACTCGTACTTTCTTTAGTTTCACTTTTTTTTTTTTTGCAAATGTCAATGCAATTTTTGACAAATAAGGCAGCCTTTTTATTTTCTGTGTGCTCCTTGACAGTTGAGTTTTTGTGCTGTGAGAAACAGCTCTTGTTTTTTCAATACATTTTCCTTGGTGAATGATGCTTTGTTTCAAAATGCTACTTATCAGATTAGCTGTTTTTTTTTCATTTTATTCATCTTCTAATAGTATATAATACTAGCCAAAAATGTTTGCCAAATGACAAAATGCTTCATTTTTGGCACTGAAGGCATAATCATTTCTACTACACCATTAACAAGTTACCCAAAATAAAAACAAAACACTCATCAAATTAGTGAGTAGAGCAGCTTCATCAACTGTCAAAAAGGAATTTGATAGTTTCACAATCTTTTTTGACAGTCAGTGAAACTGCTCTACTCAATAGCTCGATGAGTGTTTGTTTTTAATTTGGTTTGTCGTTTCACTCTGCCATGTTGTGCTGTCTTTTCTGAGTTTGGCGTTATCCAGAATGCCTTGTGGAAGGAGATGGTGTCAGTAGGGCTAATAACAATGTCCCCATTTTTAAGTCATTTGTGTGTTTGGTGAGCTTGACTTTAGAGTGGGTTTCACACCTCTCAATATCGTAGTGCAAAAACTCTGGAAAAACTTAAAACAATAGGGGTACAAAGGTGCACAAATAGGAACATATTTTAAATATTGCTCTTATAAACTTCGAAAGTTGGTAGAACAACAGGATTTGTCTTAGCATGCATTTTCTGAAGAATATGAAGTTTGAAACTCAAATGTACCATATGTCATTATTTAGTGAATTCAATCCTCAGTGATTTGCCAGAAAACTACAAATTTTATGAGGGACAGACCATAAATATGAAGTCCATTTCAGGGGCATGAGGGACTCCATTGGTGAAAGGAAATGTTGAAGACATAAGTCTTCCTATTGTCGTTTGTTGTATATGGCCTTGTAGCCAATTATGAACCCAAGTTATTATGGCTTCTTTTACCTTGAGAGCCCTGAGTGTATGTATGCTCCGTCATATGATATAGTATCAACCACTTTAGCTAAATTGAGGTAACTTGGATGGGCAGATACAATTTTATCCAGGCAGCAGTCACAATCTTTTTTTTTCACCAAATGAAACTTTATTTATAGAACAGATCAATCACATCACAATGAACTGTAAGAAAAACAAAAACACAACTGAAATAGTGTCATTAAATATGATCCATAGAGAAGCTATATATTGCCTTAATTAATTAATGAATGCATTCGCTCATGTTAATGAAGTTATGGACCAAATCTAACTGGTGTTTTATGTTTACAATGAAAGAGAACAAAACTACCAATATATAACAATGGCCAAACGCCAACATTATTCAAAAAGAGTAAAAATTACACCAATTTTCATTAAGCAATGCAATCATCGGATCAATTTTAAATGTCTGGCTAGGTTTATCACCAGAACGGTGAAAGTCTTTTTCAAACATCTTTAGGAATTTCTTTTCAATAGCAGAAAATTATAGCTGATGAAACCATAAGCAGGTGCAGAAGCTAAGTGATGTCTTGGTTACTTAAGGTAAGGTCTGAAGGTTTAATCCCTGATATCCGATACTGCATGTCACGTAAAGGAGGAATAAGTGATCTGACTGAAAAGGAAGCTGCATCATAAACATGATGCCATGTGTTGTTGACTTTTTAACAGGACCCAGTTAAGTGATAGTAGCTGGCATTAAGCAATGGTGATTGGCAGGTTGACAGACGAGATCAGACAGGAGTCCACGTGGACTATGATGTTTGCAGATGACATTGTGATTTATAGTGAGAGTAGGGAACAGGTGGAGGAGACCCTGGAGAGATGGAGATATTCTCTAGAGAGAAGAGGAATGAAGGCCAGCAGGACTAAGACTGAATATATGTGTGTGAATGAGAGGGAGGATAGAGGAATGGTGAGGATGCAAGGAGTAGAGGTGGCAAAGGTGGATGAGTTTAAATATGTGGGGTCAATAGTTCAGAGTAACGGTGAGTGTGGAAGAGAGGTGAAGAAGAGAGTACAAGCAGGATGGAATGGGTGGAGAAGAGTGTCAGGAGTGATTTGTGACAGACGAGTACCTGTAAGAGTGAAAGGGAAGGTCTACAACAGGGTAGTGAGACCAGCTATGTTATATGGGTTGGAGACAGTGGCATTGACAAAAAGGCAGGAGTTTGAGCTGGATGTGGCAGAATTAAAGATGTTAAGATTTTCACTGGGTGTGACGAGGGTGGACGGAATTAGGAATAAGTATATTAGAGGGTCAGCCCAGGTTGGAAGGTTTGGAGACAAAGCCAGAGAGGCACGATTACATTGGTTTGGACATGTGCTGAGGAGGGATGCTGAGTATATTGGGAAAAAGATGCTAAGGATGAAGCTACCAGGTAACAGGAAAAGAGGAAGGCCTAAGATACGGTTTATGGATGTGGTGAGAGAGGACATGCAGGTGGTTGGTGTGACAGAGCAAGATGCAGAGGACAGGAAGAAATGGAAACAGGTGATCTGCTGTGGTGAACCCTAACGGGAACAGCTGAAAGAAGATGATGAGTTGGCATTAAGCTCACCACATCTCAAATGCTTCCTTATAGCTTTTCTCCTTCTTTTGAACAGATCCGGTGTGAGATGTCATTAATATAGTATTTTTTAATGTGTAAGGAATGTTGCATTTTGTTTTGACTAGAGTGGAGATGCAGTTATAGCTATCCCAACATCTTATGTAATATTGGAGTTTATGTTCACTTCCGAGTGTTACATATCACTTTCCAATATAGGGGGGCTATAATTGTCTAATTTATTTATTTATTTATTTATTTATTTGCCATTTGTTAACCGGGGTAATCCACTGGGCCATAAAGAACCAGTTTTCAGTGGAGACCCAGGGAGAAAAGCTCCACAGTAAATAGAAAGACTGTACATTAACAGAAATGTTGCAGTAACTAGAAGAGTTAATACAATTCACATAAAGAGTTGTGTACACAATGTAATATATACAGAAACTTTAACATTTGTAGACTTTATACAACAAGATTAGAAGAGTTATACAATTCACAGTAAAGAAGTTTTCACACAACGTTATCAGTACAGAAAGAATAAAATATATCTAGACTTTATACACACTGTGATTCAAAGATAACATATTAGCTAATGGTAAGCCTTGCCATTGAATGTATAGTCATGAAGTGGAGAATTTTCATGGGGGGGTGGTTAGCAGAGGATTGGGAGTGGGAGCATTTCCAGGCAGAGCAGAGATAAGAGTGTAGAGAAGACTTAAAGGTGTCATGGCTGTGGATAGTTCTGAGGGATGGTAGGAAGGCTTTCAACTTTTTGGCAAGGGAGAAAGAGAAAATAAGCTGTCCAGGTGAATGCTTTCACTTGTACACCTGGAGGAGGTTTGTGTTCTCAGATCTAAGAGGTCTGTTGGGAATGTAGGAGGTAAAGCTGGAACTAAGGGATGGGCAGTCAGAGGGTTTAAAGATAAGTTTGTGGGTGGTGGTAAGTTTTAGATATTTCGACTACAATAGATTAAGTAAATTATTGCAACCACAGAACAAAACCAGTGAAAAACAGCTCTACTTTCCCAAAAATGGATTTTATTATAAAAACTCTGAATCTCTAGTGCCTCAGCTGTTGCCTTTACAGAGTAAAAAGGTTTTGTTCTGTGGTTGCAATAATAGTAAATTTTAGATAGTCTAGGTAGTTCCCTTGAAATAGCTAGATAGGAGATGGGGTTTGGCTACTTGGTGGGAATTCTACAGTGCTACTTGTGTTAGAAATAGGCTGTTTTTATCTAGTTGCCAAGACAGGCTAAATAGTTATAAATACTGACATGAGAGTAGTTGGGAACTGTAGGCATTATTAATACATTCTACCAAAGTTAGCTGTGTCAAACCATTGCCAATAAACAGATTCCTCCAGTAAATAATGTAACCCTTCACTCAGGCACCCCAGTAAATAGTATTTTTAATCAATTAAAATGTGTTTGTTTTCCCATATTCTTTCTCCTAAACTGTGAGTTTTTGGTAAAGATTCCTAGATAGTAAACATTTAGTCATTTTTCCCTACTACCCGTATCCCCTACCTTCCCCTGTTCTATGATGGTAAGGGTAATGGCTTAACAGTGGATAAGGTATAATTCTGCTTTGAGCCGTATTAGTCTGTAATCCAAAGGACAGACTCAATGGCAAATCATGCATCTGGCAGATGTATTCTCCAATGTGAGTGACACTGTCTGATGTATAAACCCAACATTTCAACCACCAATATAAATAATAAAATGGATAGGGGGCAACCCTGTGTTGTGCCATTGTATAAAATGAAGGGTTCAGAACAAAAATTATTGGTTATCACTGTATCTAAATGTTTGTAGTAAATTATTTGACACTATCTCAGAAAGTCTCCATGAATGATAAAGCAGTCCATAATTTCCCTTATACAGTCCTAATATACCAAGTCAGAGACTTTTTTAAAGTCAATAAATATTGCAGCCATAAGGAGTGAACTTTGTTCTCCTATTTATTGTAAAGAGAAGAATAATCTAATTATCCCTGGATTTCTTGTTGCCCCAGGATAAACCATTGTTGTGAATTACCAGTTAATTAAGACTGGTATATATTTCCCCAAGTCTGTTAGCAAAGATTTTTGCTAAAATCATCCCTGTAACTAGAAAAGATAGTGGCCAATAGCTCTGAGGCAGAGAAGGGTCTTTGCCTTCATCTGGGAAAGTAGTAATTTTAGCAGTCCTTGCATGAGTTGGGAGTGTGCCCTAGAAAGACTATCCTGAAATAGCTTAAGCTCCTTGGTTCATTAATTGCTCATTTAACATCTAAAAAGTTAAGGGTGCATATAATTCTTCAGATTCCTTTAAGGCGAGAAGTGGCCAGCTTATTTAACTGAGAAATCCATCACCTGTGTAACTTCTAATATCATGATGCAATTCAAATCATGTGCATATTGTTGCTGTTCCCCACATACCTCTCAACTGTCCAGATTTTCTCAGAATGTCCAAATTTTTACCTCATATTTTTGGTGTGTTCCACATAAAATTTGTGATTTTCTGGTAAATCACTGGGAAGGTCTGAGGATTGAAGTCACTAAATAATGACATACATTCGAGTTTCAGATTTCAAAATTTTCAGATAATGCATGTTAACACAAACCCTGATATTCTAGCAACTTTCTAAGTTTATAAGAGCAATATTTAAAATATGCCCCTATTTTTGGGACTTTGCCCCCCCCATTTTATCAGACTTTGTCCAAATTTCTAGCACTAAGAGGTTGAGATGTATGGTTCTCCATCTTTATTTTGCAACAGTGTAACTGAGACCATTTGTTTCCTTTTCCTAAAATTAGTGGTTAACAAGTGTGGAGAGTACATTTGTTTGGTCCAGTCGAGTAGTTTAAGATGTTGCCATACTTGGTGCTGAAAGGATTATTTAAAAGCCTTTGCATCTGCTTTTATTTTGTTGAACTCTGCTAATATTACTTGATCCCTACATTTGGATTGTGTATATACATAGTTGAGATGAGTTAGTTGGCACTCATAGCTTGATATTGTTGCCTTTGTTTAGATTGTTCTGATTGACCCACATATTTTATGAAGCTGAAAACAATTGGTTTGAAACCATCCTAGTACTCCCAGGCTCTGCCTTTTTTATTTTCCCAAAAAGTGTTTATCCAGCCCCTCATCTTTTCTATCATCAAAGGGACTTTTGTGATAAGGGGGTCCATTTTTTTCTCTTAGGAATGCTAAGCCAGGCTCTACCCTTAAAATTAAGGACCTCTGAGTTGTGGTCAGAATATACCCTGGGAATTATTTCCACTGCTGTAATACTTTGTAAGACATTATGACTTACTACAAACAGGTCTAATCTGCTAGTAAGTCTGAGTTCAGTTGCAAAGTATATGAATTTTTGTACATCTGGATGGCATGCTTGCCATGTGTCTAGTAAAAAATATTCTTTCATTTAGGTGAATAGCTTGGTGCTGTGTCAATGAAATTTGGACCAAACAGCTGGCAATTTGTTTCTCTTGTAATCCAGAACAGTGTTAAAATCCCCCTATCACAATTGGCAGGTGAGCACTCCTGAGTTTGGTAATTCTTAAAAAAGAGGTGTTTGGGGTCCTAGAAATTCCCTAATATGACACCCTCATCCTTGGAC
This sequence comes from Protopterus annectens, assembly GCF_019279795.1. Taxonomy (NCBI): domain Eukaryota; kingdom Metazoa; phylum Chordata; order Ceratodontiformes; family Protopteridae; genus Protopterus; species Protopterus annectens. The sequence continues at coordinate 488,893,500 of NC_056735.1, forward strand.
CTAGCAATGACAATGACCTATATCTGAAGTCAGCTATGGATTTATTTATACTCCATCCTAATGGCAATTTAAATAATGTGAGTATACCTTTAGATGACCTCATCCCTTATGCCCCCGCATACCATTCTTTCCAACCAGCTGATCCAGATGCCACTGCCTTTTTGTAGGTTTTGTTTCTTGTAAGCAGATCATTCCCACTTACATGTTACTGAGTTATTTTAGCACACATGCTGCCTTAACTGCAGAATTCAGACCTCACACATGAAAAATTATATGCATGTCTTCTGTTGGTTTCTTGCTGTTACTTGCATTAGTACACATGCATACCACAGTATATTAACTATTTATTGTGACCAACTACTTTTATTACTGTATTGTACTAAGTTCCTAGGTTCATAGGTTCATAGGTTCATACTAGGCTATCTGCCCTAGGGCATTTATAAGCCTAGCCAGAGTGTGTGTGGCTTTCACCACCCCTTGGAATGAGAATACTATGCCCATTTAGGGTTTAGTTTACTGTGCCTCTGTCTAGTAGTGACACAGAGATGACCCCCGGGGTAAACCTATGATCTCCCATCCACTCATCAAGATTTCTCTTGAAGAGAGTCAGTGAGGGGCTCTGCCTAACATGGACTGGGATTCTGTTCTAGAGTGTAGGGAGCCTCTGGGTTATGAATCTGTCCCTCCAGCACATCCTATTTATTTCTGTGTTGAGGTTCAAATCTCTCGCTCTCGTGACTATGGTGGATTTGGATTTTCTGAGGTGGAGCATGTCCATTAATTCCGGATTGGACATGGCCTTGTAAGTCAGGCATAGATCGCCTCTGAGTAGGCAGTATGCGACTGAATAGAGCTGGAGTTTCTTCAGCCGGGCAGCATATGACATATGTTTGAGACCCTTGATCCTCTTGGTGAGGTACTTTTGGGGTCTTTCTAGCTGCTGCAGGTGTCGGGTAAGGTACATCCCAAATGGGGCATTGTACTCAATTATGGGCCTGATAAGGGAAGAGTATACGGGCACAATGACCTCTCTTGATCTAGATGTGAATCCTTTCATGATAAGGTGGGTAATATAGAAGGTCTTCCTAACCACCTTGGCAATGTGAGTGTCAAATGAGAGGTTACCGTCAACTTGGGTCCCTAGGTCCCTGATTACTTCTTCCATACTTAATGGATTACCACTTATGTGGTAATTTGTGGGTACTTTGTTTTTCCCAAAGGGTATGACTATACATTTTTTGGCATTCAGTTTAAGGCCATGGCTCTGGCACCAGTTATCCATTTCTATGAGGCCTTTCTGAAGGATGCTTGTGTCCGCTGGAGTATCAGTTATGGTGCCCAGTTTGCAGTCATCTGTGAACTTTGTCAGCCACAATCCTCCTATGTTTGCTTGCACCTCGGAAAAATAAATGCCGACTAAGAGGGGTCCCAGGACTGAGCCCTGTGGGACACCACTTGTGACTGGCTTAGAGTCTGACATGGCTCCAGCAATTCTGACCTTGTGGGTTCTGTCCTTGAGCCAGTTTGCAACCCATCTTATGACATATGGGTTTACATTTAAGCTGGTGAGCTTGTCTATGATGCCCGAGTGGGATATTGTGTCGAAGGCTTTTGCAAGATCAAGGTAGGCTGTGTGAACTGCCTTACCCTCATCAATGGCCTTAGTGACTGTTTCAAAAAAGTTGACCAGGTTCAAAAGGCAGGATCTGCCCTTGACAAAGCCGAATTGGGTAGGATCCAGTGTCTGTAGGTCCCCGATGTCTTTGTTTATGAGTTCCATAATGATCCTCTCCATAGCTTTGCAGACCAGGCTCGTCAAGCTTATAGGGCGGTAATTTCCAGGGTCCATAGAAGCACCTCCTTTGTGGAGTGGGACCACTGTTGCTGTACGCCATTCTTTGGGTACGTATCCTGTATTAAGGCTAAGACTGAACAGCAGCCTTATGTGCGGGTTCAGTTCCTCTTGGAGTTCATGTAGCACGCAACCCGGGACACCGTCTGGTCCCATTGTTGCTGTGTTTTTAGCTTTGGAGAGGGCGGCTCTCACCTGGGCATCTGAGATGTCAGGGAGGCTACACTCTGCTGGGATAGATATTTCTCCTTTTGGGGGGGAGGGTGGGGAGAAATTTGCACTGAACCTGTCTGCTAGTATGTTGGCAATGTCTGTGGGTTCAGTGTATTTTTTGTCATTTTGGACTAACTCTGAGCATATCTGGGAGTTTCCACCCAGGTTTCTAACATAACTAAAGAAGGCCTTGTGATTGTCTTTAGTGCCTTTTGCGATTTTTCTCTCAAAGTTGGCCTTGGATGATTTTATGAGTGATCGTAGTTTTTTGCTAGTACTGATCAGAGATGCCTTCCCTTTTGGGGATTTTGCTCTGTCATGTAGTAGCTTCCTCCTCCTGTTGTAAAGCTTGTTAATGGCTGGGGTCCACCAGACAGGACACCTGCCTTTGGGGGAATGGGTCTTGGTTTTATTTGGGATTGCATGATCCATGCATTCTTGAAGGTGTCCGTAAAAAGCATTTATAAAGGATTCATCGGTGTGGGCTGTGGTTTCCACTGGCCCAGGGGCCTTGAAGGATACCACTTCAGTCTTAAGAAGTGTGAAGTCAGCTTTTGAGAAATTCTTCACTGTGGTCTTTTGTGCTGGGGGTGGTGGCGGGATGTGGATTTCCAGTGAGATTAATTTATGGTCTGATCTCACCAATGAGGGGTATACTTCCGGTGTGGAGCATTGTGTCCCCATGTTTGTGATGATCAGGTCTAGTATATTATCTCCTCTTGTGGGAGTGGTGACTAGTTGTTCCATTGCATTTGAGTTTATGAATTCTAGTAACCTTTGGGCTAGGGTGTTGGGGCTTGAGTAATGCTCCCAGTCTATGTTTGGGTAGTTGAAGTCTCCCAATATGATGGTATTTGGAGAGACATTCATACTCTCCAGTGTCTTCAGGAAGGCTGAGTGGGGTTCCTGAGTTTGAGAGGGTGGTTTGTGGCATGCTACAAACTGTAGGGCAGTTTTGCCTTCGGTTAGTTGCACATGGATGGTCTCCAATGCTTCGTGCATTGCCACTAACCTGGAGGTGTGGGTATCTTTGATGAATATGGATACTCCCCCTCCTTTTGTGGTTCGGTCCAGGTACAATAAATACACTGAGACAAACTGCTTCAGTTAATACGTTTACTTTTACAATTTTACTTTTGGGTCTACAAGCATGTAACACAAATACTGTCAGCTCTCTATGGCAAATTCTCAAAGCTTGTTTATACACACTCATATTTATACAAAAGTCTGATTTTTTTCCTCATTCTGATGTATAACAGTATTTCTTTGTTCTTTTAATTCATGATTGTCCTTGGTTTTCTGAGTCTTGCATTATCTGAACTTAGTGTTCCAGCATTATGTGAACCTCAGTACTCCAGCTTATCTTGTTGATGTTATATTTCTTTATTTTGTTGATGTCTTTTTAACCACCATCTGCACAACTATTTTTACAGTCTCTGTTTCTCAATAACATACTCCTTTACATGGATGCCAATATCTAATTAAGCTATATATGTTTGCCAGCACACTTACTACTTTCTAATTTTCAGCATTTTATACTATTCCTAAATTAACCCTTTATATTTCATATTATTCTTGCAACTTCTTATTCAAGCTAATAATCATGCTGGCAACAGTTTTGAAAAGACAGTAAATATACTAAATGAAACAGATTAAAGATATTCTTACAACACATTGCAGGTAACACACACAATCTGGCCCCCATTCACAATGCATTAGTTTCTGTCTCTGTGGCTTCAATATGCTGTGTAAAAGTGTGGGATGTTTTGGATCAGCTGTGACTTTTATTTTGACACTTTGCTTGAAAGAGATAGTATATCTTGGGGCAGAAACACACAAATTCCTCGTGTACTGCTGATCCTGGGTTAACGAGAACTTTGCACACACCCTAATATAATAAGAGGAAATAAATGGCTCTCACAAATTGGGCTGTTCTTTGTGGGTCTTTTATGTATTACAAAAGAGGCAGATATCCACCCTAACCACACTGAGAAGTAAAGACAAACCTTATTAAAACAGTGTGGTTTAAAAGATTGTAATGCCCTCTAAATAAAAATGATCAAGTGAAGTTAAAGAATTGTGTTCTTTGCTTGGGTGATCTGTTGACTGGAAGGATTTACTTACAGTTTAAAGCTTCCATGTATGTTGTTAGCTCCTTATGTAAGTGGACTATTCTGGGTTGCTATGGCAACCAGATTGTTAAATACAAAATATAGGAGAGCAATTAACCAATAAAAGTTTAGATATGCCTTGAGGTTAATAGTAACCTTGCTTTGATTAAAAAGGACCAATAGAGAAAAAATGAGCATTTCAAACTCCCGTACTGTCAGTATATAGATGATGTAACTATCATGATTATGCTATGAAATTATCCGCAAAAACAAAGCCTTCCAAGCAATAGCAGACATGAAAAACATCATCCTATATAAACACATTATAGCAGTGCACACACTTAGCTAAGGACATCATGTCTAAATTGGTTCCTTCCTCTTGAACCCTTCCAAAACATTACCCAGTTCAGTTACTGCACTAAGGAAAGTAAACCTCTTGGGGCAAAAGTCAGGATGGAGGGGAGTCTTGCATTCACCACTGCTATAAATTGTACAAAAGCTGCTTTATCTTCTTCCTTTTCAAGTCTATTCAGTTGCTTAAGAGATGGACTGGAGCCACAAAGTCAGTGGGGGATTCAGTCTCATCTTTGGATGGTTGTGTTAGTGGTAAGAATCTTTTAAAACTTTAGACTTATGTCTGTTGCCAGGGTTACTGAGGCATGGAAATATTAGAAGCTCCATTCTTAAGAGGAGAGACAAACAAATTATGAATCTTTTTCTTTCCTGGAGCTTTCTTTCCCGCCTCTGGAGATTTTAGTAACTTTCTTTCAGTTTCAGTACTATGGCCCATTGCTTGTAGAGGGATCCGCAGACCCACTCTTCTCTTATAAAAATAAGCTTCAGCTTCAGTGGGACAGCTGGATGACATGATGAACTTTCCCTTGTGAACCCAAAGCATTGCTAGAAATTGAAGCTGGACCTGGAAACCCCGATCTTTAAATCTGTTAAGCACTGGGAGGAAGGATTTACACTTGTTGTATAAAGGCAGACTATACTCTGGTGCAAAATATACTATTGTTCCTTTTATTTGGTAGTTTTGGAAAAGTTATTGTAGCAAAAGAACTTTATAATAAAGTGCCTTCAGTGATGAGTAGGTACTTTGGTTTGGACTTGATTCTATGTCTGTCTCTGTCTCACTCTCTCTCTCTCTTGCACTCAGTGACTGGTAGCCTATCATTTTGATCAGTTTTTGTTTTATAAATTAAGAAGGTTGTTGCCTTTCCATCCCTCAGGCAGTCTTATCAACCACAGGTTGTTCCGTCTTGATCAGTTTTTCAATATCATCAACTTTTAATTCAGTTTGTCTACTCCAGTCCCTGAATTCTTCCAGCTATGGGGGGGGGGGGGTGTGGACATTTAGGAGATCTCAGCGCTCCAGTAAATCTGTATGCACTTTCTCCATCATTAGATGAATCATAGCTACATTGTCCTTTGTAGCCTCAGCTGTATCTTTTAGGATCTGGAGATCCATTTTAACTTCTTGCATTAGTGTGTTGAGGGAAAGCCTGTTGACAGCACTCATATTTTCACTGTTTGCACTCGGAGTTGGTTGCATTATGTTTTGGCTTTACTGCCATGTCCTTGGTTATATTTGCCATATGGTATTGGTTTTTTCACAGTTGGTATAGAAACTCTAGTTCTCCCTAGAACAGGATGTAGTTGAAGAAGCTGAACAGGGATCCCAGCTAATCTAACAGTCTTATACTTTTACTGATGAGGTGGAGATGAATTGAGCTGATAATTTAATAGCTAAATCCTGGGTCATCATGGAGCACCTTTTCAATATATTCACTTGCGCACACACCCGAGCAGTCGCACTTTTATGAAAATTGGGAGGTTACACATACGAGATCTATTTTTGACAATACTGTACTAGGATAGGTCATGGAGTAATAGATTTCCAGGTCCTGCCCAAATAACTTCCATGATAATATTCTACATCACCTTGCACAATATGCATGTGAAGCTGAACAATTTGTAATTATTAGGGTTGTAGTAGTAGTTGCTATATGATTACCCTTGATGTACAAATCTGTTTACTTGCATACCCAGTGGGTATGGAGTTGAGGCAATAAGAAATGAACTGAAAGAAATGAGGATCAGCGATACAAATGAAATCATGTTGATTTGCACATTATTAGATTTAATATTATCTAATAATATATTTGTATATGATAGCAATATATATTTACAAAAATAGGGGGTTGCCATGGGCACCCCCTGTGCAAATTCATATGCGAATATAGTAGTTTATTATTGGGAGAAACAGTATTTATTCAACAGTGTGTACAGTAAATAGATTAAGATGTATAGACATTCTGTCGATGACATTTTTATGTTGTGGGAAGGGGATCCATCACTATTATTTGATTCCATTAAGTGCTTGGAGTCTACAACAGACTTCTTGAGATTTATTATGTCTTTCTCTCTTATAGAAATAGACTTCTTAGATATCTCTGTGTATAGAGACAGTTTGGGTAAAATCAATACCAGGCTCTTTAGAAAAGACTGTTGGAAAAATAGTCTTTTAGTTCATGATAGCATGCATCCTAAGCACATTTTCCCAAATATTATCAAACGGCAATTGATTAGAGCTAGTAATATATGCAATGTGCAAACTGATAAAGAGAAAGAAGTTAATTACTTGGAGCAACTGTTTCTGGAGAGGGGATATGACAAAACTGTTCCAAACTGTAAAGAATGAAACTGCTGTTAACAGCAAAGGATTCATTCTATCAGTGTAAAGCCAGCAATGAATGTAACTATAAAAAAGAATTTCAAGCACAATGAAAAAGTGCATTTTATTACTAAGCATGCTAGTGAAATTAGCAAGGTTTGTGATATAATTAAGAAAAACTGGCACTTCCTGATAACTAATAAGGAAACAGAAAGTGTTACAGGTAGAGTGCCCAGTTTTGCATATAAGAACAAGAGCAATTTAAAACAGATACTTTGTAATGATAGGCTAAAGAACATTGTGTCCCCACTAAAGCTTGGAACATATCCTTGCAATAAGTGTAAAATGTGTCAATATGTTTCTTCTGTACAAGAATTTAAACACCCTATTTTGTCCTTCATATTTCAGCCTAGATTCTATGCTACTTGTAGAACAACTAGCTTAATATATATGGCAGAGTGCACTGCGTGTGCATGTTTCTATATAGGGAAGACACAGAAAAGGCTTAGAGACAGAATCTATCAGCATATGTATGATGTAAAAAATAAGAACAAATTAAATGCTTTAGCTAAGCATACAATGGAATTCCCTTCACATAATTTTAAGTTTAGAGTCCTACAAAATGTTAATAATGACAAGAGAGGGGGTAATTTAAACAACTTAAATGGAAGAATTGAATTAAAGTGGATATTAAAGCTGCAAGCTCATGTATACCCTGGACTGAACAACTATGTCTGCATTAAACCTGAGCTAGAAGCTCGCTCACTTAAATAAGATGTAATACTAGTTGAAGACGCCACGGTGGTGCAGCGGTTAGTGTTGCCGCCTCACAGCAAAAGGTCCTCTGGTTCAATCCTCGGCTGGGGTGCCTTCTGTGCGGAGTCTGCATGTCCTCCCTGTGGTCGTGTGGGTTTCCTCCGGGTGCTCCGGTTTCCTCCCACATCCCAAAGACATGCTGTAGGTGGATTGGACACACTAAATTGGCCATAGGCATGAGTGCGTGCATGTGTGTGCCTTCTGTGGAAGGTTGGGCACTGGGCTGGCAACTCGACACTGTAAAACTCCACTGCCAATCATGAGCGGACAGTGATCCGCTGTGGTGACCCCTAACCGGGAAAAGCCAGAAGAAGACTAGTTGAAGACTTAATTGATGTATTTTAAGGGTTGGATTTATTTTAATGATGTATTTAATTAAGTAATTGATAGTGCTTTATGATATAAAATGTGTAGGGATTTTTACTGTTTTATTGAAGACTTGAGAAACCGTGGCTTATTGTATGTGAAAGCGCTTGTCTAAATAAAGCTGTTTTAAGCCGTGGTGGTCATCTGAATTTTTTGCTTCATTAATTATTAGGGTCTAAAGAAGGGCCTCCCTTATAAACTATGTGTTCTGTCATATGGATATTGACGTTTGGAGATTTTTCTTTCTTTCTTTTTCTAATAGCCTTTGACTGAAATTGTCTTCTTCTTTGGAGAGATTATCATTTTTTTTTATATTTTTTGGTTCCATTTGGGTATCATTTAACAGACCCAGCCCCCAGTGTTCCACATCCATGCAGGTCTACCAGCTTATTTCCTACCAACCCCCTACCCCCTAGCTTGACCCTATATTTTCTGGGCCGGCTATGGATCCTAATAGTGTCTTTGAGCTTTGGATGTATTTGCATTCATCCTGTTTTTTTTTTTCCTTTATATGAACACACACACACACACACACACACACACACACACACACACACACACACACACACACACACACACAAACACACATGCATATTTATTACACACACACAGAAACATGCATGCATATTTATTATACACACACACACACACACACACACACACACATGCATGCCTATTTATTATTTTACATGAACTCCAACCCTTAAACCTTTGTTATGCCCATGCAGTTCATTCCTTATTAACTGTAGCTCTGTATGTGGTCCTAATTCTTCTAGGCTGTACAAAAGGATCATTGTCTATATTGGTGCTGATGTGGAAGAGGCATTAAGTGCATCATCAAACATATGGTGTCAGCAAGGATTTATTTTATTTAATTGTTATATTTTGGCAAATGTGTTCATCATAGTTACATTATTCAGAACTGACTTTGTTTCAAAAAGCAAATAAGTAAAAAAAAGTATCTGAAGAGAAAATAGAAAAAGAAATAACATAGGATGACTACATCAAAATTATTAGCTCATCAGTACAAGAATACTAGGTACATACAAGATAAAGCGATAAACCTACACCATTAGCTTCATGCAGTAGATCATGGTGAGTGTAGAGTCATATCAGATGGACAGATTATTTCTTAAACAATGTTGAATGGGTTATATTACCCGCAGTGAAGCAGTATTCACTTCAATTGGTTATGCGTCTCAATAGTTGTTTGTGAAGGTGATAGTTTTAGTTAGTTATTTATATGGTGTAAACAGAGAGCACCCTGTGTTCTAGGACCAATGGCAGTCAAGCCTTTAGTACATCTGTCAAGGAAGCATTGTGCAAGGGAAGACTCTAGATTCAAAGGCATTGAAGCTTTTCGTACAGCTGTCAGGGAAGCATTGTGCTAGGATAATCATAGGACCAAAGTCAGTGAAGCTTTAGTACAGCTGTCAGGGAAGCATTGTGCCTGGGATAATTCTAGGGCTAAGGGCAATGAAGCCATTAGAAGAGATGTCAAGGAATCAATGTCCTAGGGATATGCATCATCATAATTTTTATCATCATCAACCCCTTTTCCTATTTTCTACATGGGGTCAGAGTATTGCGTCAACTGCTGCCATCTCTCTTGATTTAATGCCACTTCTTTGACAGTTATACTTGATTATTGCAAGTATTCTCTCACACAGTCCATCAATGTCTTTGCTGGGTGTCCTCATTTCCTTTTGTCTTCTTCCTGTTCCTGCCAGATCTTCTTTACCAGATTGTCTTATAGGTTCATAGTTTCCTAGGTATTTACAAGACTAATGACTATAAGGGCTTTTTCAGCAGCCCCCATGCATCCATCTCTCTGAAGTTCTGATCTCCCTCTTGGTAAGTGTAAGCAGGTTGGAGGATGATGAAATATTTACAACCAAGGCCTGGGAAAAACATTTACACAGGGGCCCATATCCATTTAGACCTGGGATGATGTCCCTGTTCCATCCAACCAAAATTGATTGCTAAGTCACACTTGGATTGGGGAGGACTCTGTCTGCTCATGGATGTTGTATTGCAGAGAAAGGGAGATCTCAGGGATACATCTCTGGCTCTCAGCTATGTCCATTTATATCTATATTTAAGTTTTAGTCTTATTTGGTAATTCTGTCTTGGCTGCAGGTATGCAGAAGGTCCATCAGAGTTAGGTGTGGTGTGTGTCTGTCATAGATCTCCTCAAAGTGTCAGGTCAAGATATGTGGAGACATGGTGCAGGAGGGAGGCAGCAGGAGTCAGCATAAGACATTTACTTAAGCTAGACATTTACTTAGTAGGAACCTCTGTGGATGTTTCCAGTTGTCAGATATGCCAGTTTATTGATGACATATCTTTGGCATTGTATTCAATGATAGGTCTGATGATTGCTGAGGCTAGCTAGATGATGACCTGTTGTTGCTGATTGACTGTTTGGACTTTAGTTGCACAACTTTGAAAAATTACCTCACACTTGCCAGACACATGATGGTCAAAGGCTAGATTACTATCTATGTGTGTCCCTAGGTGTCTGACTATTAATCTATATCTAAGGGGTGTGTTGTCAATAGATAGTTACCAAGGGATGGATGACTTTACTTTAGGATGATTGTATTCATTTTTTTTGATTATGTATTTCTTGGCATTTAGGGCATGTTGTGTTAGTCTGTGTCCCAGTTCCTCTTGGAGAACATTTGTGTTAGTATGAGGTTTTATTTGACAGCTCCTAATTTTATCATGAGGTTCAATGACAGAGACAAGAATTGCCACCAATGATTGCAGAGAGAGAAGTAAATGCTTGTAAAGTCAAGCGGTGAGGACTGTCCGATCTCCAATGCCACTTGTAGCTGTAGTCTTCTTGACTCAGAGACTGACTCTTTCCTTCCTGGATCCTGGGGCCTGGCCAGTTGGCTATCCAGTGGATCAACAAACCCTGAGTTTGTTAATTTGTCAAAAATCATTTGTTAACTGGCCTCTAGTCTGGTGTGTTAATGCTTGTCTCATGGGTTTGGAGTGCATCTTCTTTGGGAAGTCTCAATAAGGTTGGGTCCATTTCTTTAAGTTGTCCATCAAGAGTTCTAAGGTGAACAGGTGAGGTTGGCATGATCTGGCCTGGGGCAGGGTCAGCCTGATGCTTTTTCACTATCATTATTTTGATTATTTACAATTCTTTATCTACATGTAGTTTACAAAATGATTATAAGTCCTGGCTCTGTAGCTTCCAGGGTCTGTAGATGGCCCACCTTTTGTGATTTAGGATGACTTGTGGTATCTCCCACCTTTGTGCAGAGGACTGACTTTCCATAGTAGCTGTCTATAGGAACAAGTTAGTCTGGGCCCTGATAGGTACTGTTCTATGCTGAGAGGCACATCAGGGTTATATCTGCTCCTGGTATGTTCTCAGTGTTCTTGGCCTTAGAACCTGGTCTTAGAGAACCTGTGGAGGGGGTTTTAGGAGAGATATAGAGGGGGGGTATTTGGCGGGGGAGAGAGGGAGGAAGGTGAGCTGGGGAATGGGGTTTTGTGGAGGGCTCACTATGTCTATGATTTTGATGGCTTCTCAGTCACCTGAGCTCTCTTCACTGGACCAGTGAAATTGCTCTCTTTGCTCACTTGCTGCATCCGAATCACTTTTATTGAAAATTTGCCTTTGTGCTTACTGTTCCTCAGCTTGTACAGCTCATTATTGCATCCCATTCACTGGATTCACGAAAAGGTGTGGAGAAATAGAAAGATTTAATTGTCACAATAAATTTTCTGAATTCTCAATTTTCTGATGCCCAGTGACTTGTGCTTCTCAACCTGCCATGGCTTCTGAACCATACAGAAAGAACTAGTCACACCAGTGCTTTTGACTTCTTGGCTTTTGTCACCCACTCTTCTTCCACCTCTGTGCCAACAGCTTGTTGCAGCAAACCTTGTCAGTGCTTGACCTCCTTAATCTGTTTTCAGTTCCTTAACCACCCTTCCTTATTCCTGCTTGAAGCTGTTAACCTGTTCCCTCTTTTAAACTGTTAACAGTTTTTCAGCTTCTTTTGTCTCTTGTATTTCCAGTCAACTTTACAACAGTCTTTTCTGCTCCATTCACCAGTCTTATCATCTCTGCTGCTTATCTTATTGCTCTAAGTATGTGCTTCCATTCCTATATCTGATTCCTAGTGTCATTCCAAATTGCTAATCTCCCATCTTACTTTTTTCTACTCTGCCTATTTATTTATCAGCCACCAATTCTGGCACTTTCATACAGTGTGACAGGAGTTTGATATGGCTATACTGCCCACAGTTGTGAATGTGCCCTTTATTCTTGTAAACTGGCACTAGAATGCTTATTCTCAGTCATCTGAGATATGCTTTACTCTATATACAACCCTGAGTACTCTTAGGTGTCAATTCTTTGTTAACTTACCCAACATGTCGATGCTATCTACTGTGAGTTCATCTGGGCTTGTTTTTTTTTTTTTTTTTTTTTTAATTTTTCTTTATTGCCATTCTAACTTCTTCTATAGTGGGTTCTTCTTTCTCTTTCATCTTATGCTGTGTATGAGGCAGATTAAACAAAAATTGAATGAAATGTGTGACAGTTTTCATGCCTCACTTTATATGGCCTGATAGCACCTACCATATTAATCCTTGCCTCACTCTCTTAAACATCTCCACATGCTTTTCAACATTTATGCAGGTTATAGGTAACAATTCACACAGTGCCTGAAATGGTTATCATGTACACAGGTGTCCCCTGTTCTGTGCAGACAGGTCCTGTTTTAAATCATGCATAGCATTAGCATAGATGTAACCTAAGGTGACTTACACTGCAGACAACTTGTGGAAGGGAGGATTATGGAACTGTAATGTAGAAATCATTATGCCTCTGAATCCCAATCTACAGTTTTAAGTTAGCCATTGTGTAAGCCCACTACCCAGTGAGTAATATTCTGATAAATACCATCCTTCATCTTTATTATTTATTTTATTTAACATTTGTTAACTGGGAAAGTCCAACTTGGAATGAAGCCAATTTTCAGCAGAGGCCCAGGTTGAAATGCTCCAGATGCATGTCTTTGGAACATGGGAGGAAACTGGAGCACCCGGAGGAAACCCACACGAACGCAGGGAGGACATGTAGACTTTGCACAGAAGGCACCCTAGCCGAGAATTGAACCAGAGAACCCTTTGCTGTGAGGTGACAACACTATCGCTGCACCACTGCGCCATCCATATCTTTAATCTTAATGTTTCTGTGACCCTAATGTTAATGGAAATTCTATTTAGCTGAGGTATTCATAAACCTTCTGAGCAGTCCCATGATGGAAGTTTGCACAGTTTTGCTTATTCTGTCATCCTGACAGCAACACTATTCATAACAATGAAGTCTGATACTCTTAAACTTCAAGTATTACTCAATTATGCAGTGGAGTTGGTCCACATAATGAAAGCTCTTCTCTATCTCTGCACCCCGAAATACTAAATAATGTCACCAAACCCATACATCTACCCTAACTTAATCCTAGGATTCTCTATGTAACAGAAGCACTACCTAATCCCCAAACAGAAACAATACATCGAGTAACAAAACAGTAAGCCAGACATGGTAAATTTAACTGTACTGATTGTAGACATTCTGCACCTCTGATAAGTAAGGCATGATGTCACACAACAACCCCTATCCTATACCTAAACCTCTTCTTCTCCAACTATAACAACCATTAATTATTGACAGCCATCGGTGTCTTGAAACGCTACTTCAGGATTAGCTACCTGAAATCCTCATTACCAGCAATATCAGCTCCAGTGTGTAGCACAGAGTGTGTGTACCTTTAAGAAGCTATCCACTGAGCCAGCATATGCATGTAAGTACTGAGCACGTGTCAAGCAAGAGTGTCATTTTGAGTGAGCAGCCAGAGTGTGAGCATGCAAGTATGTAGTCAGTCAGTTAGTTTAAGTTTATTGTTCCTGATATCCATCCTGATGTATTGTGTTTGTATACAATAAACTACTTAAATGAACACCCAAGCCTCAATGTCTTCTTAATGCACATAAGAAGAGCAACATGGTTTCAGAATGGGATCCAGAGTTACAGCCATAAGGCAACTGGTTAGAGTTGGAGGAATATACAACAGTAGATCATCCCTACTGTTCAAACAACTCACAAAACAGGCCAGAAACAAGTTCCAGGTACTAAAACTTGCTTAAATGATTTATTTTGCTACAAATATAAAACAAAGCACTCAGAATGCTCAAAACAAATTTCTTATTAAATGAAATGTCTGAAACTGCGACATATTGATAAAAATATTCAAAACAATTAGGAAAACATCTGAAACAATATCTGAATCACATAAAATGTACTAAAAACGGAAAATGACTGTATTTTTTGCTATGTACAGTAAACCCTTGGTTAACCAGAACTCAAGCAACAGGCAAAAAAATATCAAAGAAATACAGTACAATTTTCACATGTTGCACTTTCTGTTTTCCCCCTGCAGAAACGTACCTTATGTTTTTAGAGTTTTCGAGTTTTAAAAAGGAAGATAGGAATAAATTCCCTCTCTCCCAACCTGAGAACAAGTCAAACCAAACAAATAGTATAGGGTACAGTATTAGTCAGGCCTATTTTTAAGAGTAACTCTCAAGCAACCGGAAACTACTGTTATACGCCATCTACCAATCCCCATGGGTGCCGGTTAACTGAGAGTTTACTATACTACTTTTTCATATTAACTAAAGCTATTCAAAATATCAGTAGTGTGCAAAGTGTTTGCAAGTGTGTGCAGTATTACAGTGCAGTTATTTCACAAAGTACAGTCATTTCAAAGAATATTTCACAAAGTAAGGTTATTTCAAAGCATATTTCGCAGAGTACAGTATTTTGAAGACTTATTGTGTATTTCAATATTATTACAAGTACCTGGTGTGTGTGAATGTTCACACATAATTACAAGGGCCATTTTGCATTGTGTTTTACTGTAATCTTTGGGCATGGCAGAAGGATTTTGCAGACCCACACCACTTGTGTTTGATAACAATATTGCAGAAAATTGAAGAGTGAACAGAAATACAATATTTTCATACAGGCTGCTTTTTCTGATAAAAACACATGTACAAAAACATTCATTCTGCTCAACTTAGCTGGTTCAGAGGCCATTGAAAGAGACCATTCATTTGTGTATGTACCTGGTGTGTTTGCAGGGGAGGGGGAACCGCCATATAGTGGTACCGGCTAAAACAAGAGAAGACCCTGACTGAGTGCTTAAAATGTAAATTTAGAGAAATGTGTAACCCCCCAAAAAGAATATTACAGTGGAAAAGGAAGTTATTTTAAACAAGGGATCAAAAGCCTGGTGAAACATTTGCAGCATATATAACTGACTTGAGAAATACAGCAAAAACATGAAGATTTGGTGAATTGAGAGATAAGTTGAGAAAGGACAGGTTTGTGTGTGGTATTAAAAATGACACAGTGAGAAAGATTTTGCTTTGAGATAGTGAATTAATGTTGAATAAGGCCATTGAGATTTCTCAGATATATGAGCCTACAGAAAAGCACACAAGTATGTTTACAAATGAGAATAGCTGTAGAAGGCACAGCGACAAAGCTCATGTTGATAGTATGCAGCATGTGGTTAAAAGAAACATGCCCAAACACATGGCAGCTACTGCAAGACCTGTAACAGTCCCTGGAAAACCACAAGTCTTTCCAGCAAATTCCACAGCATGCTTAGTGAAGCATAAGGGTGAGTCAGCAAAGTCAAAACATGTGCTCCCACCCATCTTCATAATCGACTGTCATAACTGTCATGGAGATGATCAGTGGAGATATAGTAAATCTCCAGATACTGAACTCAACCTAGTTTGTTTTCAAATAGGGCAAATCATGCCTATTCTACCTGGTAGACTTTTTTGAGAAGGTCACCAAAGCAATGGATGAGGGCAACATGGTTCACACTGCCTACTTTGACCTGGCCAAGGCATTTGACACAATACCTCACATGGGTATTGTTGACAAACTCAAGAGGTTAGGCACAAACCCTTATGTCAGCCGGTGGATAGCCAACTGGCTAACAGACAGGACCCAGGAAGTTAGAATTGGGGAGTCCATCTCTACAAAGAGGTCAGTCACAAGTGGAGCCCCTCAGGGATCAGTCCTTGGACTGCTCTTTTTTGTCATTTGTCAGTGGTCTCTGGCTGACTAAATTTGCAGATGATTGCAAATTAGGAGCTGTCATTGAATCACACACTGACACAAATGTTCTCCAGGAGGGGCTGACCCAGACAAACAACTGGTGTCAGAGTCATGGACTAAAACTAAATGCCAAGAAATGCATAACAGTATCCTTCGGGAAGTCATCCATCCCTGTTAACTATCATATTGACAACACACCCCTTAGAGTTGACCCAGTAGTCAGGGACTTAAGGACACACATAGATAGTAATCTAGCCATTGATCATTACGTGTCTACAGTGGTGAGGAATTCATTCTATGTTGTGCAACTTATAAACAAAGGTATGGCATCTAAGTCCAAGGAAGTCATTGTTCCACAGTATTCAGCATTCATCAGACCTGTCATTGAGTATAATGCCCCCTTTGGTATGTATCTAACCAGGCATATCCAACAACTGGAATGTCAACAGAGGTTCCTCACTAAAAGAATACAGGGCAAAAGTAATATGTCCTATGCATCCCTCCTCAAGGCCTGATCCCTGTATTTGGTCTCCTACAGGCTTTTGAGGGGAGATCTATGCCTGGCATACAGGGCATTGTCAGACCCCACTCTGATGGACCTCCTGCATATTCACAAAACAAACAGTACCAGAATTCCCCATTCTAAAGACTTAAATGTTGTCTGTGATATACATAGGGCCTGCTGGAGAGATAGGTATGTATCTCAGAGACTACCCTGTCTATGGAAAAGGCTTCCCATCCATGTAAAACAGAGTTCCTTCCTAAATCAATTCAAGTGCAACTTGGACAATTGGATGCGAAACTGGAAATTCATCCCTGGTTTCGTACATATTGTATGTCTCTGATGCAAATAGGTAACCCTGTAAATGGTTCTTCTCCCAGGCCCATGCTTACACTTATCAAGGGTATCAGAACTCATCAGAGATTTGGGATGGATGGTTAGGCTTAAAAAGGCCCTTGTGGTTGTTAGCTTAGTAAACACCTTTGAACCTATGAACCTTCTTCTTCTTCTTCTTTTTCTTTCGGCTGTTCCCATTAGGGGACACCACAGCGGATCATCTGTTTCCATTTCTTCCTGTCCTCTGCATCTTTCTCTGTCACACCAACCACCTGCATGTGCTCTCTCACCACATCCATAAACCTTAACTTAGGCCTTCCTCTTTTCCTCTTACTAGGCAACTTCATCCTTAGCATCCTTACGAGTATCCCTCCTCAGCACATGTCCAAATCAATGTAATATCACCTCTCTGGCTTTGTCTCCAAACCGTCCAACCTGGGCTGACCCTCTAATATACTTATTCCTAATCCTGTCCACCCTCATCACACCCAGTGCAAATCATAACATATTTAACTCTGCCATGTCCAGCTCTGACTCCTGCCTTTTTGTCAATGCCTCTGTCTCCAACTCATATAACATAGCTGGTCTCACTACCCTTTTGTAGACCTTCCCTTTCACTCTCACTGGTATTCATCTGTCACAAATCACTCCTGACACTCTTCTCTACCCACTCCATCCTGCCTGTACTCTCTTCTTCGCCTCTCTTCCACACTCGCCATTACTCTGAACTGTTGATCCCAAGTATTTAAACTCATCCACCTTCGTCAACTCTACTCCCTGCATCCTCACCATTCTTCTATCCTCCCCTCTAATTTACACACATATATTCTATCTTAGTCCTGCTGACCTTCATTCCTTTCCTCTCTAGAGCATATCTTCACCTCTCCAGGGTCTCCTCAACCTGCTCCCTACTCTCACTACAGATCACAATGCCATCTGCAAACTTCATAGTCCACAGGGATTCCTGTCTGATCTCGTCTGTCAACCTGTCCATCACCATTGCAAATAAGAAAGGGCTCAGAGCTGATCCTTGATGTAATCCCACCTCCACATTAAATGCATCACTCCCACCGCAGACCTCACCACTGTCACACTACCCTTGTACATATCCTGTACCACTCTTACATACTTCTCTGACACTCCCGACTTCCTCAAACAATACTACAACTCCTCTCTTGGCACCCTATCATATGCTTTCTCTAAGTCCACAAAGACACAATGCAGCTCCTTCTGACCTTCTCTATACTTCTCCATCAACACTCTCAGAGCAAACATCTTATGAACTTATGAACCTAATTGTGGTGGAAATCATGAACCCCAAAAGAGAAAAGTGCTTAGCTTTTTGTCAGCATTGTCATTCTTTCAATAAGTAGAATCATTTTGAAAGGTTTTGTAACTCAAATAAGGCACATTCTTTTATTAAAAGAGGGCATTCCAAGAGGCAAGTTGATCAGTTTAGAAAGCTGCAACCCTACTTTTTATGTTGATGGTGTGTCTGTGCTTGGTGAACCAGTCAATACAGGAGATTTGTAAGCAAAGAATGAGATCTTTTCTACTGTTTGGATTAATGAGAGTCCTGTAGAGCTCAAAGTAGATATTGGCTCAAAATGCAATGTTATGTCAGCAGAAACATTTGCTAGAGTAAAAGCTGCAGAACGACTTAATTTGACAAAGTGTGCAAAGCTTGATGGTTATGGTGGTGAAGAGATTCAAACCAAAGGCTCAATAGTGCTTTCATGTTACTCTGCTGGGAACAGCTATGACCTGTAATTTTTCATAGTCAAGAGACACATGCAGTCATTATTAGGCCTTAGAAGCAGTTTAAATATGGGATTGCATTCATTTAATAAAGATGCTCACCATGTAAGCCTGCATGACAACAGCTCAAATTTCACCCATACTATTTTTTCTGAGTATGTTGATAATTTTGCAGACAAACTAGGCAAACTATTAGTTGTGTAATCCATGAAGTTAGACCCAGAGGTCAGCCCAGCTATTGGACCAGCATAAAAAGTTCCAGTAGCTATGCAGAGCAGACTCAAAGCAGAGTTAGAAAGAATGGTGCAGCTAGGAGTAATATGTCCAGCAGAAGAACCTACTGAATGGGTATCCTCCATGGATGTAGCTCATAACAAAAGCTCAGATGATATCAGAATATGTACTGATCTATAAGATTTGAACAAAGCATTAAAAAGACCTCATCATCTTATGTGCATGGTTGAAGAAGTTGATGCCCTCATGCCAAATGCTACTGTTTTTTCTGTCTTAGATACAAAGAGTTCATTTCTGCAAATTTTACTTCACCAAAAATCTTCCTTATTAACCACATTCGGCATGTCTTTTGGAAGATACATATTTCTAAGAATGCTTTTTGGAATAAATTCTGCCAGTGAAGTCTTTCAGCGTACAATGGAGCAAATATTTTTGGGCTGTCCATGTGCTGTTATAGTAGATAATATTCTAGTAGGAATCAATGGTGAAGCCAAACATGACAGAAACCTCAAGAAAGTTCTAGAAAGAGCATGTGAAGTGAATCTTAGGCTGAATCATCAGAAGTTCAAGTTCAAGCTCTGAGAAGTTACTTATGTTGGTCATTTGTTTACCAGTTCTGGATTATGACCAGATCCTTCAAAGCAAACAGCAATTCTCAAGATCCCAGATCCAGACAATATCCAAGCCCTACAACATTTTCTTGGCATGGTCAACTATCTAGGCAAGTTCTTTCCAAATTTAAGCCACCTTTCAGCACCATTACGAGAGCTCACACACAAAGATGTAATTTGATTATGGTCAGAACAGTACCAAAGAGTATCTGATGTCCTGAAACAGAAAATTGTCAACCCACCAACTCTCAGCTACTGTGATATTCACAAACCAGTTACTCTTTCCTGTGCTGCTTCTAAGTTTTGTCTAGGTGTAGTCATTCTTCAAGAGGGTAGACCAGTAGTCCATGCATCAAGAACTCTTACCCAGACCAAGATGTAGTATGCCCAGATTGAGAAAGAGTGTTCGAAGTTTCATGATTATATTTATAGTCGACCTATGCAGATCAAAACTGACCACCAACCTCTAGCTACTATTTTGATAAAGCCTATGTATACAGTTCCTGCTAGATTGCTACAAATGATGCTCAAATTGCAAAAGTACAATTTCAGTCTTGTTTACATGAAACGCAAACTTCATTATCTTACTGATACATTAACCAGATCACCGGCTAAAACCACAGAACAGCATAACAATGAACAACTTGATTTTGAAGTCATGGAAGTGAGTAATTTTTCTTCCACACATCTTGATGAGATCACAACTCACACAGTTTCAGATCCAATTCTCCAGAAGCTAAACTTCTTTATCAGTTGAGGATGGCCTTCAAAGCAATCTTGTTTACCAGTAGAAGTGCAGCAGTATTTTCCTTACAGAGATGAGATTTTGTCAGACAAAGGCATCATCATGAAAGGTCCTAAGGTGATTGTTCCAAAGACCTTTCAACAAGAGTATATTAAGATCTTGCATCATGGCCACCTAGGAACTGATTCTATCAAAAGAAGGGTGAGAGGACTAGTATTTTGGTCTTCTATGTCAAGAGATATTGAGAAAGTGCATTCATCTTGTTCAGTATGCATAATATAAAGCCACATCAACAGAAAGAACTGCTTCAGTTAAGCCAGATTCTTGAACTACCTTCGTCAACAGTAGCCACGGATATCTTTGAGTGGACTGGTCAATATTATTTGGTGTTAGCAGACGTGTATTCAAATTAGTTCGAGTGACCTACTTCCCAGTACTGTCATTACTAAGTTGAAGTGACATTTTGCTGTCCATGGTAGTCTGCACAGAGTTATTTTTGACAATGGTGCATAGTCTGCAAGTCAGCAGTTCAAGAAATTTGCAGAAGAGTGGGACTTTGTTCATATTATGAGTAGTCCTGAATACACTCAGTCAAAAGGCTTGGTCTAATGTGCAGTTCAAAGTGCAAAACAGCTGTTAGAGAAATCCAGACATGACAATACCAATGTTTTACTCCACTTGTTAAATCTCTGATATATTCCTCGTGATAAACATCTTGGGTCACCTGCCCAGAGACGTATGTCGAGACAAACCAGAACCACACTACCAATCAGCAGTAATGTATTGATTCCAAGTGTTAAAAACAACAAAGCAGCAAACACCCACATGTTGAAGAAGCACTTGTCCCAAAAGTCTTACTATGATAAAACCAACAAACTGCTCTCTTCTTTACAAAAAGGGGAGATAGCAAGGATGCAGATGTCAAAAGGTTTTGATTGCATTGGATTTGTGAAAGGTTTGTGTCAACAGCCAAGATCGTACATTGTGGAATCACAAGGAGTGGAATTCAAATGAAATCGGAAGCATTTGTTACCAGTATCCAAACCAGTGTTACAGTATCTTGCCCGTGACAAAGACACTAGTTCTCAGAGTGACTTGTCCAATGTTCTTGTTCCAGAGGACATTCCGTAAGCAATCCCCATTCCTGAGAAAATCCCCGAAACTCCCCAAGCAGAACATTCTCCATTGACTATCCCTGTTGCTAAACCCAGTCCTAACTATTATGTCATGAGATCAGGTCACATCTCGAAACCTAGTTCCAGATACACGGCAAGCTGGACATGACTGTTGTTTTTCTTTATAAGTGTTTTTATAATTGCATGCCTATTGAAATGTCATTTTTTTATGTGTCACAGCTCAGTAAAGAGGGAGGATGTAGATCAGAGTGTGCGATATACCTTTAAGAAGCTTTCTTGTGAGTTAGCATATGTATGTACATACTGAGCACATGTAAGCAAGAGTGCCATTTTGAGTGAGCAGCCAGAGTGTGAACATGCAAGTCAGTCAGTTAGTAAGATAGTTCATTTAAGTTTAATGTTCCTGCTATCCATCTTGATGTATTTGTATACAATAAACTACTTAAACGAGCACCCAAGCCTCACCATCTTCTTAATGTACATAAGAAGAGTGACACAGTGTTCTGCTTGATAATTGGGATTGTATAGACAGGTTCTCTACATGGTTAAGACCATGCTGTCCTTCTTGTCTGCTACAAAGGTGCATCTCACGACTGTCCTTATGATCATGACAGAATCATCCACCGTCACTGAAGCTAACATGATCTTTCAAAATCTAACATTAAAGCTTACAGTAACCTCAGCCTGCATTTCAAAGAGCACTGTGTTAAGAAATATATCAATTTTTACTGCATGGTGTATAACTACTGTACTGTCTTAGCACTGAAAGTCAATGCTGTGGTCAGTTGTTACCCTTGCAGAAAATAAAGAGTATATTTTTAAAAAATGGGAAAAATAACTATTTATCAGGAGCTTAAAAGTTTTACCTATTCACATGTCCCAGCAATTATTTAAATTTTTGGACTTTTATACCATTTTAATTCAACACTGTGCAGTGCCTCATGTCAGTTTAAAAATATTAGCACTAAAATTAAAACAAGGGTGACATTTCTGTTGAACCGTAAGACTTATATTAAACACAAGTTTCTTACCTTTTTGTAACAGAAATTATATTCAGCAGAATCAGTCAGAATACACACACACACACACACACACACACACACACACACACACACACACACACACACACACACACACACACTCACACACACATGCACTGTAAAGTGAGCACCTACCTCCTGATACCATTTTAATTGCCACTCGGAGCCAGTAAGAATAATTCAACATGACCATAGTTTAGCTGTTTTTCCTTAATATTACTTTCAGATTTTTCAGATTGATTTATTTAAAACATAGATTAAGCTGCTAAAGCATTGTCAGTATATCAGTCAGTAAAGCAATTGGGAAAGATAACGGTAAAAAGTTTTTTGATGGGATAGTAGGGATACTTAAAGCGTTGCTTGAACTGCTAACAAAGTTCATCTTTTAATCTTGGGCTCCACCTCTCAACCTACAGACACTGAAAATAGGATCAAAGGTCCTTGACAAATAGGACCATCCCGGTAAAAATCTGGACATGTAATGTGCACAACATGTTAATACCAAACAGCACTATAACTCTTCCTGCTTCCAGTAGGAAAGTGGAATACTACACAGAAAACATGTTTGAAAAAACAGAGAGTGACAAAAATGGTAGAAAAGGGCAACCACAGTGGTGCAGCGGTTAGCATTGCTGCCTCACAGCAAGAGGTTCTCCGGTTCGATCCTCAGCTGGGATTCCTTCTGTGCAGAGTCTGCATGTTCTCCCTGTGGTCGCATGGGTTTCCTCTCACATCCCAAAGACATGCTGTAGGTGGATTGGACACTCTAAATTGGCCCTAGGTGTGAGTGCGTGCATGTGTGTGCCTTCTGTGGAAGGTTGGGTGCCGAGCTGGCAACTCAACACCATAAAACTCCACTGCCAATCATGAGCAGACAGGTGATCCGCTGTGGTGACCCCTAACCGGGAAAAGCTGAAAGAAGAAGAAGACAAAAATGGTAGAAAAAATACAATCACATTATCAAAGAGACAGTGTAAAATCAGCAGAATTTAATCACTTATATCAAAATTCTGACATACAAGGTCAAATTATTTTTGCTTCAAAAAAAAAAGGGATTTGTAAGATATGTGTCCTCTTTCTTTAAGTTATTGTTGCCACTAGTATGTTGGTCATATAGTGTGATCTTGTAAGTACTATTCAGTTTCAAAAATCACATATGATGATGGGGATTCAGAAAATTTTGTGGCGGATTAAATCGTCTGAAGTTAGGGACATACTGCCAAAAATAGGGTCCCTATTAATTATTCAAATGTTTTAAAGTTCGAATGTCATAGGGTTGACATGGGTGTATATTACATTGTTGAACTCACAGGAGTCTGAATAATGTAATATTGAACCATGAAGTTCAAAACCCAATAACTACGAAAACACAGAACAGTGATTTTTTTTTCCCCATGGAAAAAATCGCTGTTCCATTACAAAAAAACAAAAACAAAAAACACTTACACTTTAAACTGAAATTAATGTGGGGGGCTATGCCCCTCACATCCCCCTACTTAAATATACCAACTCCAAGATCGCACCACAGTGGAGGAAATAGCTAAGCCCCGAAAACGGCCCACCGATGTTTTTTTTTCCTTGAGAAAAAATCAGTGTCCCGTGGCTTCACTATTTTTGTAGTTCGAACATTTGGGTTCGATATTACAACGTTCAGACTCCTGTGAGTTCGATGGTGTAATATAGACCGGTCCACACCATATGATCGAACTTTAAAAAGTTTGAAGGTAAAAAGCAATGGCTCCGTATGGTGCACAATGGGAAAGTTTCCTTTTCTGTACTGAAGTGCGATCTCGGAGTTGGTATATTTAAGTAGGGGGGTGTGGGGGCACAGGGGGGCTTGCTCCCCTGCTTCGGGCGTTGAGGTAAGTGTTTTTTTTTTTTTTTTTTTATTATATTTTCAATGTTTCAAACTTTGCTCATATGTTGTTGAACATATGAGGTTCGAAGTTTTGAAACTTTGAATATATAATATAGACCCCAAAAATAGGTACATCCTAAATTAGGTCTAAAAATAGGAATGTTCCTCCAAAATAAGGACTAAAAATGTCTGAATAAGTCACATAACTAGAGCACTCTGCCTGTCTGCTAATGGAACGAGGCATTTGTGGCTAGTAGCCTGATCTGTAATAAAACAATAAGAAGGTCAAAAGGTGCACAAATAAAAAAGTCACTCTCTGCATTCTGTAGTCATTTAATTTTATTTCAGATTTAAAATCAGCCCCATCACTCTTATTTAAAGTATTTTACAGCGTAAATCATTATTACACTTTCATTAACTTATGTTAAGAAATTCTGAAATGTATATTTAAAATTCCTTACTAGTATTCCATACATGAAATTTGCCACATTTTCCAGTACACTACATAAATAATTTATGTTGCAATCAATAAATGTTCTGCTACTACATAAATAATTTTTGTGTTAAACATTTTTATTTGTTGGAAGGGTGATAAACATGATTTGACTTCATTTTATCATAAATTGAACAGTAGTAGTCCTTTTTTTGGGATTTATCCTTAATATGTCTATGGACAGTGTTAATGTTTTAGATGTGATGGTCTCTATGGAGAATAGTATTATAAGAACCAAGGTGCATAGGATGGGATTGTTATATACCTGCCTTCTTACATAGAGGGAGCATGGACCTACATCATGTTTTCTCTAATGTTGTAGTAGGGCAGGGTATGAGGATGTCTCGCTTGTCAGGTGATGAAGTGAGTTTTTCATCTGAGCTGGATTATCTAAAAGATGCTTCTATGCACAGGGATTATTCCACTGCTGAGATTGATCGAGCATTTAGGAAAGTTCGTAGAGAAGGTCCTGTATGGGGGAGACCCTATTATTCGGAACAGATGATGTCTGTGAACAGTTGTTCATTCCAGAAGTCCCCTTACCTTCCATTAGTTCTTTCTTTTACTCAAGACATTGATTTGGCTAAACAAATAATATATAAGAACTGATCTGTGTTGTTAGTGGATGATGAAACAAGTAAGGTAGTAGGCCCTTCTCCCAAGTTTGTTTATAAGAACAAGAAAAATTTGAGACAGACGCTATGTTATCCTAAGCTTGCACAAACAGCATCTACACCTATGGGAGGGACACGGAAATGTAGATTTTGTCCATATTGTTCAAGATTCTTTAAGCATCCTGTCACTGGGAAACTTTGGGAGTTACGTCCGTTAGCAGATTGGAACACGGCTAATTTGGTTTATGTTGTTGCACATTGTGTCAAATGTTTTTTTTTTTTTATGTTGGCAAGACCAACAGGAGATTAGGAGACAGGATTCGGGACCATAACTATTGTTCAAGGAGAGGTGAATTATTTAGTGCACTTGCAAAGCACACTTTGAGTTGGGAAGGGAACACACTTTTTTTATTTCAAGTTCTATCTGTTATACATGACAATGGTAGATTAGGACCCATTAGTTATAATACTGAAAATATTGAGTTAGTTAGAGTGGATCCTGAGACTTGGGGCACATAGACTTATGGGGCTTAACGATTCTGTCCGTATAAAATAAGCTTTAAGAATGAAGAAACTTAAATGAAAATGTCTAACAATGTAATTACATTTATTTTTATATCTCTGTGTTTTTTAAATTGAATGTAAGTAGTTGTTGCTTTAATTATATTAATTAACTTGCTTTCTGCCAATTGGAATATTAATTGTATTTTTGGAGGGAATTTTATTGATTAATTGGCAGTTGAAGAGTTTGTATATAAGAATGCTGTGTTTTTTACTATAACCATGTCTGATGAAGTGGTTGGTTTGACCGCGAAAGCGCTTACTTCTGTTTTTACTCTGCAATAAAAGACGTTTTATATTATTTGCTGCCAGCGTTTACCTTCCAGGTTGGGATTTTTCATTCTGAATGTTGTTGGGATTTCATCAGCTTGCCTTGTTGGGATTTTACTTTTTATAACCTATTTGTTTTTGTCTGAGAAAATAATCATTACCTCTGTACCGTCTCCATTTCCAAATAACTACAGTTTAATTCTCCCACCATGCTTCCCTCATTTTCTTCTCTTATCCAGGAGTAAACCTAATGTCTTAAATAAAAATTACATTACATAGTTATTTTTTTCCCACTTTAACACTGTTAGTTTTTTTACAACTTTTTACATTAAATAGTTTAAATAAAAAAAGAAAACAAAGCATCTCTTCACTTTATTTACTTTTTCTTTTTCTTTTTCTTTATTTCCATTTGTTAATTGAGATAGTATAACTGAGCCATACACAACCCCTTTTAATGGATTTCTGAGGAGAGAAGCTCCAAGAATTAAGAACAGAACATTACAGTGAATGTAAGAGCAATGCAAGTAAGGGTTGGGAGGGTGGCCTAATGGTTAAGGTGTTTGCCTTACAAATACAAGATGCATGGTTTGAGTCTCGCAAGGGATAATTGGCTAGGCTTAAAATGGCTTGCAAGGGCAGTTAGCCTAGTACTAATCTATGAACCTATGAGTGAAACATATGGTTAACAAAAATGAAACTATTATTTAGAGCAGTGAAAGAATATTTCACAATTTACAAAAGGAGTAAGTAGCAACAGAAACAAATGATTATACGTAGAAAAAGCTCTGTAAATTTCATATAGTGCATTAAAGTTAACAGAGGAGCACTACAAGTAACATATGGCTAAGAAAAGTAAAAAATAGCTAAAGAAGTGAAAAATATATTTATAATTTACAAATGGAATAAATAACCATAGACTCAGACATAAATTGTGATCTGCAGATGGATGGGTGAGTGAAATGTTGAATGGATAGAACAGAAGAAGGTGAGGGATATAAACATAGGTTGTAGTGATAATGAGATTAAGGAGAAGTTAACATGGTGGTGCTGTTTACTGAGTATAGACATGTGTAGCATGGTAGAGGATAGGGATAACTTTCAAAGTAGATGGTATTAATTAATGAACTGAAGAAGCGGATATGAAATATAGTTTTAATGAAGACAGGCATAGGAAATATGAGAGCTGAGAGGGATGAGAAGAAGGTTGAATACATAGAAAGAATGAGAAGGAAGAGATGTAAGGGTGAAAGGAAAAAAACAGTAAGACGGCGGGAGGGTAGAATAAAGAGGGAGGGAGTAGGTGAAAGGAAGAAGGAGATGGTGAAATGATTATGGAGAAGGAGAAGGAAGAGGAAGATGAAGGTAAGATTGGGAAAGGAAGGCAGAATAGTTGGGTATGTGAAAGGACATGAGAGAATAAATGAAAAGATGTAGGGGAATAAGATAGAGGGAGATTAGTAGTAAAAAGCAGAGAGAGAGAGAGAGAGAGAGCAAGAGAGAGTGAGCTTTTGGGAAGACATGGGCGAGTGGGTGTCAGGTCACCACTTTTGAAAGACTGGCAGACCATTTGGTGAGGGAACAAGCCCTTAGTACTTTGCCTGAGGACATGATAATCTGGTTGGCAGACTGGGAGTATAACTCTGCAGATAAGCTGGGAAGAAAAGAGGATTTCTACTTAGCAAGCAGGGCATCACTCCATAGGAAAGGGATACTCAGTTCTGTACATTGATATAAGGGAACCCATGATGGGCAGCCTAAATCACCCCAACAGAGTAACCAGTAACAGGGAAAGCCACGAGTTCAAATACATGGCCAGGATCAGAGGTTAGATGTTTTAAATGTAACTAGAGGGGCCATGTAACATGCAAATGTCCACTGAAGCAAAGTGGGGAACAAAAGGTGAGGGAGCCACCATGTGGGAATAGCAGCGTGCCAGTAGTAAGTTGTCTGGAGACAGCAGGGGTACGAAACTATCACTGGAGTTTGTATCCTATCTTAGTGGATTGAAGACGGGCCACTTGTGCACACCCCCCCACATACCCCCTAACTGAATATATCAACTCTGACATCGCACTACCATGCTGGTAAGGGGCAAAGGTCAACATGCTGGCCAAGCAGTTACTTACTGTTAGTTACCCGTCGTTGTTCCAAGCAGTTAGTGTTTTGTACTGTCGGTGTTCTCGCCTTGATCATCTGAAAGTCAGGTAAGTTATTTGAAGGGGACCCAACTATATAGAGATATAGATCAAATAGTTAGGTTTCTAGATTAAGTCTAAAATAGATCTTTATCAGACTGCAATGCATTTCCTTACACAGTAATAATACATCCAACAAAACTGTCTTCTTTTAACAGACTACAAGTGTATAACACATAAAAAGATTTTAAAGAGTGATTTCTAAGAGAAATAGTATGGTTCTTAGATTTTAATAATAACGGTGAAGTTTTTGGTATGATCCTATGAGACTTAATGAAAGTATATTATATGAAAAAGTCTTAACTTGGTATTACACTAGAAAGCAATGCAATAAAACCTTATTAGAACTGCTAGAAAAGATAGACAACAGAAAGTTAAAGATAGAAAAAGGAAAACATTGCTTATTATCAGAATTAAAAACAAAAAAAAGGAAGCAGAGTCTCAGAACATTCCACAGCATAAGGTTTAGAAAAAGGAGAACATTGCTTATTATCAGAATTAAAAACAAAAAAAAGTATGTAGAGTCTCAGAAAATTCCACAGCATAAGGTTTAGAAAAAGGAAAACATTGCTTATTATCAGAATTAAAAACAAAAAAAGAATGTAGAGTTTCAGAAAATTCCACAGCATAAGGTTTCCATTACTTGTAAAAGTCAAATTACTTTCCAATTCTGTATCTCATAAAGGCTTCCATAAATTAATTATCAGATCAGAAATGGTAGCAAGAACTATTCACATCAACAATATATCTATCCCTGGTAGCAATAGGAAATACACAAATATGGAAGATGTTCTGGGCAGTTTAAAAAAACACGAAAAACTAATGCTGATAACAGTAGTGTAAAGAGTTAAAAAGTGATGCATTTTAAACACGTTTGATAGCCGGCTACAAATGTTTGATACTGAGCTTAATTTAGTAGTAACTTTGATAGCAGCAACATCCCACTGCCACAAATCAGAATACCAGTTTACTAATGAAGTTTTGCAGTATAAGTTATCACTGTTCTTCATACAAAGCATATATTAAAAATGCAATGAAACTGTTTTCTACACAGCTATTTTTTATAGCATTTTACTGGTCTCAGCAAGACAGGATGTGAAATTGAGGGTTATAACCAACAATGAAAAGTACAAGATTTGTGTTGGCTTCCTTTCATTAAGCAGGATAGTGCAGATTCCTTTTTCCAGCAATGTAATATTTTGAGCATGGAAACATATAGATGATCAAACAAGGAGTGAAAATAACTCTCTGCACAAGGTTTGGATTACTTTGGAGTGTGGAGTCTTCATTTACTGATATTTCTGTGAATGCTGTAAGATCTTGCAAATTTTGTATTTAATATGCTTGAGATAAATGTGCCACTAAGAAAGTTATTAGAATCTGTTGTATTATGTCAATGAATCTATGAACAGGAAAGAGATTTGAATTCTCAAGAATCTAGTCATAGTAGTTTCAGTATTGATGTATGCTTGGGTAAACGTGCCTGCTGTGTTACAAATGAGTATCATCTGGGCTGTTACAGGAAGTATACCAGCAAAAGCAGGTGTATAGTAGAGACATTCACATATAGCCAAATAATTCTTAGCAATGATGCATATATATTAGAAATTCCATCTTTCAATGTATATACATTTATTGGCAAATAAGGATAACTATACACAGACCAATAAACCTTTGCTTCTTTAGATAGTTTTTGTACAAGGCACCTTAAGATTTAAGAAAATCCCTCTTATTATGACCTGAAAATGAAATAGGAAATGGACAAGGAAGTGCATCAAGCGGATTTCTGTACATATTTACTAGAATAGAAATAAGATTTGCTAGAAGAACTGCAGATTGTTTACGTGATATTGCAATTATTAATGACAGAATAAAACAGTAAAGGAGTTTTAGCGATGGACAGGTGTCATTAGAAATGCAGTTATTGAATGAAGGCATAGTGAGGGGATAGCAAAGGCAAATTTCAGAGTAATAAATTCAGTCAGGTAGTAATTTATTTATTTTTTCTTCAAGCTTTTGTATGTTGTGTTTTACTATTTTTGTTTTCGGTTTAGAACATTGTTAAAAAAAGAATCCGGGCCTAATTTTTATTCATTATGATTTATATTGTTTTTTCATGTTACCACATTGTTACAAAATAGTTTCCATAGGAAAAACTCATAAGCTTTTTACAAAATGTTAAGATATAGTCTACTAATAACACTGTTGCTGTTCGATCATTCAATACGGCATTCTTCTTCATTACCCTACCATTTCATTTCCATTATACCCCTTTTAAGTCCCCTTCCCCTCTTCTTGGAGTATCTATCACTCTCACTTTTCAAATTCATTTTTCTCCAACTACTAATATTCAGTTTATTGTATCTTCCGTTCTTTCTCTCATCTAAATTGTATTCCTTAAACATTTTCTTACTTTACAATTATTGCAATTTCCTTTCCTGATGTTCCAGTTCATCTGGCTTTCTTTTTTTTTTTTTTTTTTGAGCTCCTCTTCTCTTTGTCCAGCCATCCATTCTCTCTTTCCTAATGCTACCTTATTCATCCACATTTCACCTCCCCCTTTGATTATTCTATGTTCACTTCTTTCCACATTCTTGCTATTTTTCTCCTAATGCTCCCCATTACTAGATATAAATTCCTTTTAAGATCATTTCCTTTTTGTGGACTCAACCCGAAACAGAACTGTCATGAATCTGGAATCTCTTTCTGAAAAATCTCAGATATCTCACTACAGATTCTTCTGTTAATCTTACCTGGTTAATTTCCTCACATACCCACTATATTTTTAATTGGTCTACATTTGTCATATCACACTACCAGCAGCATGGCGTCTCAGCCCATCCCTCTTTTTGTAACCTTGTTAAAGTTCTGTACCATCCAAGCACTAATCTGGTATAAACATCTCCATTTGGGTACACTTTATTCAGGAAACTCATCAAACCCAACATTTTTTTGAAGACATACCCCCGGATTCATGAATCCTCCATGTAAGACTAAATAAGTCTTATTCAGAAACTGCAGTTGAACGGTATGACATCAGCGTGCCATGCATATTCATGAGGGCACGCTGACTTTACTCCAAGTCTAACACGGACCATGCAGGAAGGCAGGGGGTGTGTCTGACTGCCGAGCAGTCCAAAGGTCCATGCCCCTGCAAGTGTCTGAATTGTGAAATGTCAACACACATGAGCGAGTCCGCTCAAATGTCTTCATACCCAACACTACACTCCCTCACATTGTAAATCCCCAGTACAGTTATAAAATGAAAAACTTTTATTTTTTTTTTTTATAATTCTCGATACAGCTGCCCGTATTTGCGTGTGTGTGCACGGGTGTGCCCATTGCTTAGCCACAGTTAGCAATTTGACATTGAAGAGCATAATAAGAAATGTTTATGCAAATTAAGCCAAATAGCAATAGCGTAGTGGTAGAGCCTTTGCACAAAGAGGAGGTATTCATGGTTCGAGTCCCACCACTCCCCATTCTATTTTATGTTTAAATTAGTATATGAAATAATTCCTGACATATATGAATAAAATTATACTAAAATGCATTAAAATGGCCTATGTATCAATGAACAAAATGTATATATATATAAATATAACAAGGATCCTGACTTATATTTGCTCATAGCTAAGCAGCACTTTACCCAGCTCAATATAGTTGCCCATAGTTAAGCAGCGCTTTACCTCGCGCAATATAGTTGCCCATAGCTAAGCATCACTTTACCCAGCTCAATATAGTTGCCCGTAGTTAAGCAGCACTTTACCTAGCACAATATAGTTGCCCATAGCTAAGCAGTGCCCTACCTAGCGCAATAGGTTTGCGTGGAGCTGCGCACTGTGCTAACCAGTGCACCGTAGGGCAACGTGGGGCAAAGTAGAGCAAAGTCACCTAAACACAGCCACACCCCCTAGCCTGTCTGGACAGTAGTAAAATATAAAGCAATGACAAGTTTTGAACCCGGGACACTGCGCACCATAATCAAAGTACTGAACCACTAAGCCATGACAGCTTAGGATAAACATGCAGTCTTAACATACATATACTTATAAATGGAAGATTAACCATTGCTAAGCATGTCTGCAGTCAGCCGAGAAATTTCAAACATGGCCAATCACAAAAAAGTGCGGGAAATGCGGTATATTTAAGATCCATAGGCGGGAATACTCGCCATAACTGATTGAGGCTCCCATTTGCAGTCAGAATGTCTGGTGCTGGAGAGGGTAGTCACTTTCGAGTGCAATGCTGGGGCATCGAGGAGTCAAAATACATTGTTTGACTTCTTGTCCACTGTCATGAGTCAAGACTCCTGCAGGGCCAGTTCCAAGGGATGGAGTACAAAGCAGAGGCTTGGAATCGGTTAGCTCATGATCTCACCAGTGCCACAGGCGTCCCTCGGACTGGTGAGCAGGTCCATCACCACCATGCAGACCTGAAGAGATAGAAGCAGGACCTACTGAACCAATGGGTCCAGGAGGCCCGTGAGATGCAAGTTGCTCCACTACTGAGTAGGTAGCCATGGAATGAAGTATGTTAGGCATACTAATTTAGTCTATATAATGGATAGGTATGTCTCAATATCCCTTCATTTACTTCACAGCTGCAGGTGCTCATGCTGTGAATCAGCAAGCCTATGCAAATAGGCTGCTAAGGCTGCACCACCAGGCAGGTTAGTAATTATTCTGCATGTATTGTTATATAAAATAGGTGAGCGAGCCTGAACAAAAGTGTTGTAGCCCAATAATAAAGCCATAAAATGCCCTGAATAATTTCTCTGCATGTACTGTTATATAAAATAAGTGAGAGAGCCAGAAAAAGAGTGTAGTAACCCATTAATAAAGGTAAAATAAGTCCGGAATAATATCTCTGCATGCACTGTTATATAATATAAGTAAGCAAGCCTGAAAAAGAGTGTTGTAACCTATTAATAAAGGTATGATACATCTTGAATAAGTCTTCTGTATGCACTGTAATATCAAATAAATGAGACAGCATGTAGAAAAGTGTGTAATGTAATTAATAAAGGTATATACTTGGAGTGTGTCTGTGTCACTTACTTTGAAATGTTGTTGTACCCTTGCATTTTATAAATAATACTGTTGTATTAAGTGCTGTCAACCCACAGTTGGGCAGTCCCATATAAAGTGGATGAAGAAAGTGCCAGTAGTTGTGAAGCATATATACAGTCCTCAACAGTTGGTAATTAGCTGGCATGCATAGGTAAATGTGGCACATGAGTAGCTTGTTAATGTGTACCCCAGAAATGTGAGTGTGCTACATGAAATGTAGGTTTCTGCAGAAATGTAACAGAAAATGTCACGTGAACACATCCAGATATGTAGATATATAAATATACATAAAATTTATAAGTATGTAGCAGTAACATCTGCATCTTGGGCAGTTAGTATGTTAGATATAGATCAGGTATATAATGAACTAGCCAAACCCATTACACAACCTAATGCACGTTGCCAAGTGTAATAATACATGTAGGGGATATACACCTGCAGTCAATAGGAATGTAGTGTAGACTAAAAGTACTTATAAGATGTTAATGGAGGTATCTTTTTACACCCTACTGTATGTGCATAAACAATGCACTTCCACACCTCAATGGGTATGTCTAATCTGACAACATTTGTTGGGACATATGTCCTATTGTTCTATAAATATCTGCATGAACTTTGATGCATGTGCCCTGTTCAAACACCCCAATCTTGGTGGCCTGTTGCCACCAATCATCCCTGCATGCTGTTGGAATGTCCATTGTCATTCAATATATGCATGTGTTATGCTTGCTGTTCAACTGTTGGAACCCTGGTGTGTTGGGTTAATGGGAATATTACTGTATGCTGTTACAACTAATTTGGAATGCTGTTGTCTATGTTGTAATTAAACACACCTAAACACAGAACGTAAGGGAAGGCCGGTCCCAGCGGACCCACCTGTCCCTCCGCAGCTGGCGATTGCACCTGGCACCAGCAGGTCTGGTGCCCAGCTCGGGCTCCCCTCCTCCGTTGGTCCTGTGCCACCTTTGGTTGGAAGCACTGCAGGGGATGGGGCTCATCTCCCCTGTACAAGTGTGGGTGGAGAAGGGCCACCTGTCACCCTCCGAAGGGTCTGGGCTGTGGTGCGTAGGGAGATCCAGCGTTCAGTTGCTGATCCCCTATGCCAGCTCGAGGCGAAAGTGGCGCGACTCACGGGTGAGCCTGCCCCTCCTACGCAGCCCCCAGCACAGCCACCCTCAGGGCTGTGAAGGTGCAGTGGTGACTGCCCATGGGTGGGGATCTCAGTTCCACTGTTACCATCTGTGGGCTCATGGGCTTGCGATTTCCAAACATCCGTCCCCATCAATTGTGTACACCCACCCCATGTGTCATATTCCGCCCCTGTATGTGTTTTGTTTGTCTTGTCTGTTTACCTCCCCAAATATACCTACTTCCTCTACCTCACTTTCCACTCTCACCTGAAAAAAAAAAGGGCAATCTGTTCCCACAAAAAAATGACACCCCATACATAGCTGCCGATTTCGCACACATGTCCACTGGACATGTAAACTGATAATTATAATTGGCAGTACAACATACTCTGTTGTCCTCACCCCTCTCTCAGGGGTGGAAGGTTTCAAATTTCACTCCAAATTTCTAACATATGCACAGCTGTTGCTGGTAAAGAAATGGGCAGCTATGGACCTTCCCTACACCCGTCCTGCACATCCCGAGCTGGTTTTCCTACTGTCTTTCCCTCTTTGTGCCCCCTTTTTCACCACTTTCCTATCTCCCCATTTTCTTTTCTTTCAAAGAAATTAGCTTGGGGGTTAGCGGGAGTAAGCACTTTTAAGCAGTAGTAAGCGGGTTTGCGAGAGTGTGTGCATGTGTGCGCTTAGCTAAGTATTGCTAAACGTCGCGCAAACCTGCACAAACCCGCTTACAACTGCTTAAAAGTGCCTTAGTCACTCTGTATGTCAGGGCCTTTGTTCTGCTCAGCAGCAAAATAAAACACCTCTGTCAGTCTTGAACCCCAGACCTTGGGCACACTAGACTGCATGATGTACCAGTAAGCCACAGCAGATATACAATAACTTGGTGCTGAAATAAATATATCATGCATTACAATGAGTGAATGTAAAGGAAAAAATAGAAAGGCCATAACACAAAGCTTCTTCTGTGGATCTTTACCAGCAATTGTTGTGGAATTGCATTACATGAGTGTGATAAGAGAAGCAGCCATTCTAGCAGCAAATAATGTTACAGAGGCACTTTACCACCCCCACACAGTATCATAGCAGGACAAACCCTGGCATATCTGATTAGAGCAGAGGCCATACTTCCTAACTGTGACTACTTTTCAGGGATGTCCCTGATTGTGAAACATATTTTAGCTGTGTCCGTCTAAATCCCTCTGAAAAGTACTGACGTCAGTCAGAAAGGTGGGGTATTACACAATGAATACTGACAATAATAACAGTAGACACTGCTTGTATATCATAAAAGGTGTACTAATCCATATACACTGCTTCACTCAAGTCTACACTTACTGTCTCTATTATGTGTAAGGTGTACCTCACTTTTAACTACCTATCCCTGACTCCATGCAAAGATGTATCTGAGTGTTTCATAGGCCTGGCAGAGGCACTAACACACAGGCATATCAGCTATTCTGATGTTACACACTCTGCAAATAGCTTTGGTAGGACTTCTACAACCATACCCTTATGTAGGAGTACAACACAGAAATACCAAAGGATGTAGACATGTACTGGTAGCAACTGACTGTAACAATGCCATTGTACCAGTGCTGAAAACACCTGTGGGTTGCACAGACAAAGAATAACAGTGTAACATCTGGCTACCATCTGGATAGGTTCACAGTTGGGAACTATGCAGACAGAGCACCTGCCTTGATAAACTAACAGGTACACACCAATCCTTTAAGTCCAGTAAGATAACATTCACACAATAATACATAATGCTCTCTGTATGTCTGCATCCCCCCACAATAAAAATATACTTGTGTGTTCAGGGTCTACCAAGGATGTAGGTAGGCATACTCAGTACTGGAATTGTCCAGTTTACCTGAGAATCCTGTGCCAATGTCAACAATAAAAAACACAAACCCTGCAGAAGTGAGTACATCAATATTCACAGTATAACAGTTCACAAACAGTTCATGTGCCGAAAGATTACTTCTCAATAACTACTTTTGTATGGCAGTTAATTATATGAGTTGAAAAGAAACTACATATTCACATATATCTTGTGTAAGCATTTGTAGGGGTGAGTTAAACTCTACACTGATAGCTCAGTACTGGAAATGGCAACAGTCATGTCTGAGTACAACATCTACATCACTGTCTACGCCCCTAGATTCAGATATAAGAAGTATGCCAACCTTCTGACTTACACAACAGTGTCCACAGCAAACAAGCATGGGCCCCACTCTGGCAATCTGAAAGGGCTATGCCTACATACCTTAGCAATTTATAGCATTGGGTTGCTATGACAGTGAGTACTGCAATTACCACACAGCAGGCTGCATGCATTTACCAAATGCTGGGCACCAATTGGTGCAGAGGGCATCACATGCACATGTGCAGATACCTATAAAAGCAGACTGTACTTGCTATCCCCACATGCAATCATTACATTGCACATGCTACACACTAGAGAACTCCTGGAGAGTAGTGAAAGACAATTATTACTTAATAACAAAATATTTAATTAAGTAAAAAAAAGCTTAATTACTAAGAAAAGAAATTAATTAAGAAAAAAATACTTAATTAATAACCAAAAATAACAATTAAGTAAAAAATAACTTTACTTAATTAATAATAAAAAAAAAATAGTGAAAGCATACACAGACGGACCTGAAAGTGACAAACAGGTATGTAACAGATATGTAGTTACCGTCAAGTAGTAGATGTTTATGAAGAGTACTGTACATACTCTGAAACATGCATATGTGGCAGCAGTAGGTATGTATGCACTGATGCCATGCATAACTACTGCCATGGACAAAGTAGTGTGTAGCTGTGTGCAGTGGGACATAACTGTGACATATGTAGCTCAGTATTAAATGTCAAACATCTGATCATGTTATCTATGTTCTGTACAGTACTGTGTATAATGGCAGTTTGGGGGAGTAGTGCAAACACCTATAGAAACTTGGATGTGACAGAGTAAGACATGCATGATAATCATATAATGTGTAGCTTAGCATTGGCAACTGCTGTACCAGGCTAGTATAGTAATGTAGCATTTGCAGCTATATATACTCCCTGTATTATTACTGTACGCACACGTGACAACTGTCCATGTTGTAGCAAGGCCCAACAGGTCATCCGTGAGGTGTACAGACTTACACCAGTGTGGACCTTGTGTGTGTATGGCACATACATATGGAGGGATATTTATGTGTCCGATATATTAGCATCTTAACATGTGCATAGAGCAAGGGACATACTGCAACCGTTTATGAAGGGTGGGCATATATATGTTGGTGCAGGTTGTTATGTGCATATTGTTATGTAGGTTGTAGTGTGTGGCGAACAAGACAGCATACAGTGCTGGTATATGACATGTGGTGTTTAAACACTGTGGGTATGATTTGTTAAGTTTTTAGTCTTCCAGACAGGAGGTCCTGCTAAAGATACATGGGCTGAGAATACCTTCCATGCATTCTGCACAAGACTGTGCAAAATTATTACATAACTGTATCCCTCTCAACCTTTGCATAATTGATATTCCCACCATGAAAGGTGGACTGTATATGTGGCTATATGTATATGTACACCAATGGATGTTTATATGTACGCTCAACTCAATGTTGTAAATGTATTGCCATCCCTTTTGTTAAAAACCCTGTACCCATGAACTACCACATAGGTGGTAGGCTACTCAACACCAAAAGTGTGATAAGAGACCACGGGACACAGGTGGACAGTAGTGTCCCATTTGATAATCACAGTGCCTCACTAGTCATGTAAACTGTGTACGGTCCAGATGTCATCAGAAAAGGTGTGTCATTCATGGAAAAAAAGGTCAGTGTTCCACTCTACTCATCAGTCATAAAACCCATCATAGAGTACAATGGCCCTTTTGGTATGTACCTCAGAAGACATCTACAGCAACTGTAGACGCCAGACACATACCTCACAAAGAGTATTACCAGACTCAAACAGATGCCCTATGCAGACTGTCTTACAAAACCACAGCTACACTGTGTCGCATACCGCCTACCCAGAGGCAACCTCTGCCTAACATACAAAGCTATGCCAAACCCACAGGTGTTGGACATGCTCCATATAAACAGATTAAAATCCATACAAGCTAAACACTGTACTGATCTAAACCTTGTAATGTCAAAAAGCAGAGAATGCTGGAGTGGTACATTATCATCTCAGACACATACTATACTCTGGAACTAACTACCTATCAATAGCAAATAAAGGTCCTCATTAGCAGTTGTCATGAATAATCATGATGATTGGATGTGAGATAGGAAATACAACCTGGGAATCACCTCTGTGGCTCTGCATGACTGGGGCACATGAACTTAAATTACATGGGTGTTGAAGGGCAGGGTACCGTATGGCTAGGCTTCCATAGGCTCTACGGCTAATAGCCTATTAGCTACCTAGGACCCGATACACACATGCTTGTACTTGTTGCATCACTTGCTATGTGAGATTGACTGAGTGTGATGGTGAATGTGTAGATGAATGTGTCAGAGTTGTGTATATGTGTGTGATAGCCTAGTGGGAAACAGTGTATACCATGGTATGTAGTGTTGTAGCTCTGATCCCAGCAAATGATATGTATGTTATTGCTAGGCAGGAAAAGACGTATGGCATACGGTGTGACGTAGGCCCATGGTGTTGACTGGAGTGTGCCATTGTAGGCTAAAGCAGTACATGTATGCTGATTGATTGTTAACACTAGTGAATACAAATCCTGTATGAACTGTAGTACTGTCAGAAGCTGTAGGCCTAAACAGCACAGTATGGTGTATATCCACATTGCTTGGAAACACTGTTTTGTTTGTTACCTGTAGTCCTCACACATTACATACCTCAGGCATAAGGTTTTGTAAGTGCTGACACACAGTACTGTATGGTACACAGGTAAAACTCATCTGGGTTGCCATACCATTGTGTCTTGTAGGTATGTCTGATGTGTGTGTGGGTATGCCTGTAACATGGCCTCGGTTGTATGTGTGTCACAGGATATAAGTGCATATCTAGCAACATGTATAGTGTAGTACAGCAGTATGCCACCTATATTAATGAATGTGCACATATGTTACTTAGGGGTTTGCTATCAACAAGTAGCGTGGTGTACTGTTAGTACTGTAACTGTACTTTATATTCATTTCAATGGATGACATATGTCTGTATGCATTAGCTTCATATATACCTCCTGTGGCTAGGTGGTGCATTGTGTCACATACAGTGTGCCATGTACTGTTGTATAGTCTTACATACTGGTTTGTCTTTGTTGCTGTGCAGAACATGGTTTACTATATAGAACGTGCCAGACACTGTCAGGCAGTTGTGGGCTGAGCACTGATATGTGGTATTAAAAGTGTGTATCTACTGACAGCCAATAGGTTGCTATATATGGCATTTCATTGATATCTGTACTTTAGAATGTTAAGTGTGCCACATGACTTGCTCACAGCTATTCTTTCATTGTCTTCCAGGGACATGTCTCACCATAGAAACCCTGCATATTCCCCTGAAGAGGAAGACGTAATAATAACCACACTAGTACAACATCACACCCTGCTGTTCTCCAGAACCAGCCAGGACCAGCATGAGTGCACTGCACTGTGGCAAGATGTTGTCTGTCGGGTTAATGATGTAGGCATGCATAACCGGACTTATGAGCAGGTATGCCATCACTGCAGTGATTTAATTAGACATGTCCGGCAGCATGCCTCTGATGTCTGCAGACAACAGCTTGCCAGAGGTGGTGGTGCAGCAGTACATCCGCCCCTCACCAGAGTGGAGGAGCTGCTCCTCAGCGTGGTGGCTCCTGGCCAACCACTACAACAGACATGTGTCATCATGGAGGCCGGAGTCACCCAGCAAGTTGACCCAGAGCGTGCAGGTAACATGGTATATCTGTAGACTACTGCTATCTCGATTGTTAGAACATGCATATGTCAGATGTGTACTGTCTATTTAAAAGATGTGGAGCCTGGTGTTGTGCAATACTGATAATTTGGAACATAATCTGTATGCCTATGACTGTCAACCATTGTACTACTGTAAAATTGCAAACTCACAGCAGCAATGCCATAGTTGTTGACACTGACAAACTGTCTCATATCATTGTAGGTCCCCCTGGTGTGACAGCAAGACAGCTGACCCATGCTGGTGAGTGTTCTACATTTCATATAGCAAATAACATGTGCATGTCATAGGTCAGTTGTAGGCCATATACACATGTAAAACACCTATACATAATGCATGCTGTGCATGTTTTCCTGTGGGACTATGCACATCCCAGTAACATGAGTAGATGCCTCAAACACATGCAATACACAGGGCATCCCAAACAATTGTGGTACACTGTAGTGGACATTGTATAGGCAGAGTCAATACACATGCACACAATATACACCACTTTGTCAGACGCAGTACGTGTTCATATGATACACATGGCATATTTAGACACCTGCTGTAAGGACAGACTCCAGTATCCCAAATGTCATCCACACAGCACACATACTATACCTGAGGGGTAGAGGCCTATAATGGGGTGGTGCAACACTCTTCAACACACAACACATTAATGTTAGGCAATGCTCCCTATTGAACAACTTACATACCCATGTAACAACTGCCTGTGAAATGGTTAATGTAGTCACAGTGCTGCAGTTCAGGTACAGCAAGATAGTTGCCAGTGTGGCACACATTAGTGGCGTTAAGTGACCACATGATGCTGACTGATGATGGCACATGGTACTACACTACATCCAGTTACAGTAACTACAGTACTACACATAGCATTCATTGCTATACACCTGAAGGTTGTGTGCATCCAGCCATGGTATGTATACCTGTGAGTGATGGTGCTCAGGACATTGGAAAGCATTCAATACTTGCACAGCACTGTTGTGTCCATGTACACATTCTGTTCCAGGGTGAGGCCAATCACTGAACATCACACATGCATCAAAGACATGTATACTGTTATTAACAAGGATTCTCTACACTCGCACTGCATGCTGTTGAGCAACAAACAAACCAACAACACACCCTGTGCATATGATGAAACTGTACCACCTCCTGTCATCTGTAACATTGATGCAGGAACAGGTTAACATGGTGCTGATGCACAGGGTGACTTTATAGCAGTGTAGCAATGTTAGCATGTTGTCAACAGTAAAGTGTAATGATATCCTGTAGGTATATCTGAGCAGGCATGATGCATTAAAGCTATGATTTTCAATGTAGTATTGTTTACACCACTGTTAATTCCAACAATGTATTGTCCGCCCATGTGCCACTTGGCTGATGTGTGTAGGTTTGGCAGCATGTGTTAGTGAGTGGACAGTACATGTGTGATGTGTGCAGTACAGATTTGCAGGTGTACATTTGTGAACATGGTGGAGGTGCACTGTCTGCA
Source organism: Protopterus annectens (assembly GCF_019279795.1). Classification (NCBI taxonomy): domain Eukaryota; kingdom Metazoa; phylum Chordata; order Ceratodontiformes; family Protopteridae; genus Protopterus; species Protopterus annectens. The sequence goes on from NC_056735.1 coordinate 488,935,695, forward strand.
TGTACATGCATAGTGGACACGTGAAGGGTGGCACACCCTGTATTACACAGTGTTAAAATCTCATAGTTTCTATTGGTGGACAGTATGCATTTTACTACACATATGTTTTAACTTGGGTACACATGTGTGTATGACATGGTTTGACACTATGCTGTGGGTAATACTGTTACTATCTGTCATTGGTTTGCATTGTGGTAGTATACACAACCTCAACAGCCTGACTATAACCAATCGTTAGATGATATCTTGACAACTGACGCACAGATGTAGGAAACTCAGTAACATTTGGATCCCTCCAGTACTATACTATACCAGTAACCAGTGGTATTGACTGCCACCCATTCCTGGGACCACTCCTGTTTGGCATATAGCCCTCTTAGGTACAAGCAAACACACTAGGGATATGTCCGTCCACATCTGGAAATGCATACAGTGGCCTACAATGCATTCTCCAGATGAGACACTTATCCTCCGCAAGGGTATCATACAGACAGATACCTGTTGTCCAACCCATGCTGTAAAGCTATAAGCCAACTATAGCATAGTCATCCACATTTATTAAACATAGTATCCCGACAGTTCCACATAGGTAGTAACCCCCAACATGTAGAACGGGTACCGATGTATACATACAGCCAAGTGTTATGTCATCTGTCCTTTGGTATTCACATTTCCAAAGGTATTCTGACGTTCCTCGGTGTATTACATAAGCAATAAGGGGTCTGTATGCATATCCACAAAGGTTGTTGTACACCTATAATGAATGTCCATTATTGACAGATCCCAGGCATGGACCCTCACTCACACTATTCTATACACAGATACCTGAAGTGTGCAATGCACATACTGTTGTTATACTGATATGTCATACAGTAGTAAAAGCAAAACCCACAACACATTGACCAACAGTGTCACACACACAGCAATTGCAGGATTCAAACCCTACCTAACTATGTTATGATACTAGAAAAGTACGCATTAACACAACACGCTATATGCTTTACTGGGAGTTGTTATTTCCACTGCAATATTTGTAGGATGCTGACATCATCAGACTTGCCAAAGATGAATATACCACTTTTAAGGCATTTTCCTAGTCTCCAAAAAGGGCACTCCTCTCAATGGAAATCACACACCACCCCACACACTCAGCAATTGCAGGATTCAAACCCCTACCTAATTATATTGTGATACTAGAGAAATACGCATTAACACCACGCGCTATATGCTTTACTGGCAGTTGTCATTTCCACTGCTATATTTGTATGATGCTGACATCATCAGACTCACCAAAGATGAATATACCACTTTTAAGGCGTTTTCCTACTCTCCAAAAAGAGCACTCCTCTCAAAGGAAATCACACACAAACATACACCCCCACCACCACACACACTCAGCAATTGCAGGATTCGAACCCCTAATTAACTATGTTATGATACTAGAGAAGTACACATTAACACAACGCACTATATGCTTTAGTGGGAGTTGCTATTTCCACTGCTATATTTGTATGATGCTGACATCATCAGACTTGCCAAAGATGAATATACCACTTTTAAGGCGTTTTCCTACTCTCCAGAAAGGGCACTCCTCTCAAAGGAAATCACACACACACACACACACACACACACACACACACACACACACACACACACACACACACACACACACACACAGCAATTGCAGGATTCAAACCCCTAAGCAACTATGTTATGATACTAGAGAAATACACATTAACACGACGCACTATATGCTTTATTGGGAGTTTTAATTTCTCCTGCTATACTTGTGGGATGCTGACATCATCAGACTAGACATGGTAATGTGTGTACACTTTGTTTTATGCAATCCCAGGACTGAGTCATGGGGGACAACAGGTGTTACCAACTTGAACAGGACTCCACAGTTCTTACCTTGTGTGATCTATCTGTGGCCCAGTGGTCCAATCCATCAAATGACAATACGTATTTATGCACAGGTTGTTGATTTTGTGGATACGACATGTGTCTGGGATATTGGAAAAGGGCTATTCAAAGTCTATGTGGGACGTGTGTAGCTCATTTCATTGATGTATGTCCTGGGTGACTGCCTTGCAAACAGTCTAGCAGGTTTGGGAACCATGATCTGCCCATGACCAAACCAAAGTTGGTAGGGCTGTGTGTTTGCAGGCTTCCAATAGCTCTGTTTATGACTTCAATCATGATGGACTCCATGGCCTTGCAGATCAGACTTCATAGGCTTATAAGACTATAGTTCCCATAGTCTGTTGTGCACCAACACTTGTGGAGTGTGGCAGATGTTGCTGTAACCCATTCAACAGTTCCATATCCTGTAGAGGGGTGAGGCTCAACAGACTGTTCACATGCAGGGTCTGTTTGTTCTGCACTTCAGTTATGACACATATAGGGAAACACTGTAATCCCATTGATGCCATGTTTTCAACTTTGGAAGGAGCTGTTTACCCATTCTACATGTGATATATCCTGGTATGATGATAGGGCCTTTTGTTAGTGGGAGGTGGGTATGTATGTATGGGCCTGTCTGACAGGATGTTGGCATTGTCAGTCATTTACACTTGGCCCTGACTCAGGACATATTTTAGTGTGCATTGCTATTTATGACATAGCTGAAGGAAGTGTCATGGTTCTGTATGGACCCCTTTGCAGATAATTTTTCCATAACCTGGTTTGTATAATGTTTGGAGTGCACATTCTTTATTGGTGATACTGATTGCAGGTTTTTAATCTTCTTTGCTTTTCTACTTTGTACGAACAACCTATATATCTGTAGTACATATTTGATTATGGCAGGGTTCCAATATATTATATATGTGTCTGTTTTCATATAACTGTGTGCACAAGGCAGGATTGGTGAATAGTGAGAGGTTCCTGGGTTAACACATGCAACTGCCAGATATGTGTGGCCCACTGCTGTACTCAGACATGGCCTAAGTGTGTGAGCATACCCAGTTTGAACTTTCAGTATGTTGTTGGCTGACATTTGCCTCATTTATTCAAGTGTGTGAGCATGCCCAATGTGACCTTTCAGCATGTTGCTGTCTGAGGTTCACTACATTTGTTGACATGTGTGAACACGCCCAATATTAACATTTATACTATATGTGTGTTGACAATCAAGTTGTATTTTTACTGCAGGGCTCACCTTTGTGTCATAAATCTACAGGGATTATGCTGTGCCTGCAGGGTTTCCATGAGACACTTTGCATAGACTTATCAACATTTCTTCATACAGGCTGACCAGTGAAATACTGTCACGGTTTAGTGGTTCAGTACTGTGACTATAGTGCACAGTATCCTGGGTTTGAGGACTGTCACTGCATTTATTTTTCATACTGGGCAGACCAGACTGCTTAAGGACCAGTAAAGCAAATATGAACATGTTTACCTGCTTTTGCTCAACTATGCCCAACTTTGCCTGAACTTGCCCAACATTGCTCAATGTTAACCACCATTGCTGAATGTTGTCCAATATTGCTCAACATTGGCCAAAGTTGTGCGTGCAATTTTGTTTACATATACTAAATGGTAGTAATAGCTGTTTAGCACTGCTTTATATTGCTTAAAACATGGCAATCATGCCTCAGGTGGTGCTGCAGGGCTGCCTATGTCGGATGCACATAGTGCACTCTCTATACATGTTTGTAAACAGGTAGTGTCACGTTAGGCATCCCTTTTACTATATGTGCGAGTCAGAGAGAGGTATCATTTCCAGGGTTCCTGCTGAGCCAGTGTATGTGCTATGCGTTGCCTCTTTGCCAAAGCCAAGGCATACTGGGCACGCCTCCTTCTGCCTACTGGGGCAGGCTCAGGTTGTTCCTCCTCCGAGTCACGCTCTGCCTGTGATGGCCTTGGCAATGGTGGGGAGCTGTTTGGCCTGGCCCTGTGCTGCTCCTGCTGCAGTTGTTTTCGCAGGATCATATTATGTAGCATAGCACATATCATGACAATTTGGGTACATGTAGTTGGTGAGTACTGCAAGGCTCCACCAGATGTGTCCAGGCACCGGAACCGTGACTTGAGCAGCCCAAACACACGCTCAATTGCATTTCGTGTTTGTGCGTGTGCCTCATTATGGCATTCCTGTTCGGGTGTGTGTGCATTTCTGATGGATGTCATCAGCCACGGCTCCAGTGTGTATCCAGCATCCCCCACTAGGTGACCATGAGGGATGTCCCCACTAGCAAATGTCTGGTACAGCTGCATCAGATGCCAGATATGGGAATCGTGGTAGCTTCCAAGGCAGCCAGCACACACATTCAGTATTATGCCCTGGGCATCACACACGGACTGGCACTTGATGGAGGGGAAGCCTTTGTGGTTAAAGTAGACCCTACCCCGCTCACCGGCTGGTTCTTTGATGCATACGTGTGTGCAGTCTATTGCACCCACTACCTCAGGGTATTCCGCTATTTGCTGGAAAAGATGCATATTGCTGGCCAGTACCTCACGGGAATTGGGGAAGTATACATGATCACCGACATGTGCTGACATGGCATCCAGGAACTGGTGCAGTACCCTGGATGCTGATGCCTGTGAAATCCCAATCATATCACCAGTTGGTCTCTGGAAGGTACCTGTTGCTAGTATTCTTAGGCCAACACATACCTTGGTTTCCACTCGGATGGGTTCCCCTCTGTTGGCTCTGTGTGTGAGGCGTGGCCTGCACAGCTCAGCAATTTGCTGCATGAGGTCTCTGTCCACTCTATAGCACTCCACTATCTCCAGCTCATGTAGCCCCTGGTAGGTTATCCTGGGCCTGTACATTCTTCTCTGTCTCCTCACTGTGGGTTGCTCAGCAGCATTTGCATTGTCACCACCCTCAGCATGTTGCATATGTCGCCTTATAACAGCAATGGCAGCCCCTAACATATTTTTTGTCTCAGTAAAGCTTTTAAGTTTTCACTTCTCTTAGTATACTGCAGTGTTGCAGTGTCTCTGAGAAAAACATGGTGGAATGTTGTTTGCAAAGTTTCAAGTGCTGGGCTGGGCTGGGCTAGTGTACTGCCTGTGTAATTGGCTGATTCTGATTGTTTTCACCTGCTAGCTCTGCTAGTTCTCCTTGGTTAACTTCCTACTATTTGCTGTGCTTCCTTTTCCCTTTCTGTTTCCACAGGGGGCAGTGGCGCGTAAACACATGCACACCAGCTCACACGCATGCACACATACTTACACGGGCTTACATGGGTTTCCACAACCTAACACTTGCTTACTCCTGCTTAAACGCGCGCACACAGGCGCAAACGCACCTACACAGATTTCAACAACCTAACACATGCTTACTCCGGCTTAACCACATACACACAGTCTTACTCGGATGTACAGGCATGCACCCGCGTGCAAACCCGTAGCAGGCACTTTTACAAGAAACTTTAGTGATATCCACGGCATACACCTTCAGTTTCTAGCCTTTAGCTAGGATACCTGTTGTCACGCTTCTTCCATTGATGAGTAACTGACAGCAAACACATGCTACTCTGCTCCAATGAGCTTGCATTCTTTCATACATACCCCTTCATGATGTCACCTAGATTCTACTCTGATACTCCCCTTATCCTACTCTTACACTCCACAGACCTGGCTCATATTTGTTTGTGTCTTTCGGCTTTTCCCGGCTAGGGGTCGCCACAGTGGAACTCCGGTCCGCTAATGATTGGTAGTTGATTTTTACGTGCTGAGTTACCAGCCCTGACGCACAACCTTCAATGAAGGTACGCCCATTCACGCATGTCTCCACACAGAAGACGGTCTAGCTGAGAATCAAACCGGACAGCGTCTTACTGTGAGGCGACAATGCTACCGCAGCACCACCACTGCTCATATGCCATGTAAAATTGGGATTCACTATCCTTACCCTCATTTGCATAGGATTGCCTACTAATGCTTGGTTACATCTTTTAGACTGAGCTTCCCCCCTTAGCAACCTCTACTCAGTAGCCATGTTGTCTTCAGCCTGCCATTCACTTGCATGGCAGATTCATATTATGAATTAAATCCCTATTTGTGGCTTTTATTTTTAGTTTTTCTGTTTTTTTGGTGCGCCGCACATTTGCGCGGTGCTGCGCTATGCTTAAACATCAGCGATCAAAGAAAAAAAAATATTTTTTTTCTTTTGCAACACATATAAATACCAATGGCCATATATTTGGCCATTGGAATGCTTCCTCAACTGGATGCATCCTTTATTTTTAGCTGTCATGACTCCGTTTTGCTATTTGCAGAACGGTACTCAGTTGCCGACCTAGTACATTTCTGTAAATAACACTACTCTTGCTCGGACAGGTTAGTATTTCCTGGATCGCAAATTTACCTCATTTGCATAGCTTTCAGCTGCCAATGAGGTAATTTTCATAATCCAACCCTGTCCATGCAAGAGCTGTTTTAGGAGATCTCTTGCACTCCTCTGCCGGCTGTTCCTGGATTGCTCGGCAGACATGTTGGCTGCATGGAGTCTTACTCTACTCTTAGACTCTGTGCAAGCCTTCGTGAATCTGGCCCATAGTCTTTCTAACACTTTATTGATTTATTTATCCATATTTTTTCGGAACTTCTCCATTGATGCCTTGGTTGTTATTTATCTAAAATTCCTGTATATTCTACCCATCCTTTCTTTTTGTATCTTTTCCCAGGCCTTTAATATTTTTTATCATTTCCTTTGGCTTCTGACTTTATAATTTCATTTACTGTTCAGCTTATGTCCTCCTGTTCCAACCCTGCCTGTATCTTTCCACAAATTTTCACAAGAAGACCTCCATAAAATAGCCAGTCCCCTTCTCTTACTCCATATTTTTGCTGAAGTTCTGTAAAAAAGATCCATTCTCCACCTACCTCTTCTTTCAAGTACTTTACTACACTCAATGCCTTTTTTATCCCACTCTCCTGTTTTCTTTTCTAATTCTTCTGGCTTTCCCTCTCAGAATGTACTTAATTGTCCTTTCATTCAAATACCTTTTATTGGATTTATTTTACTCTTCACTACCATTTCTGCCCCTTGTTCAATTTATTGTTACATAAGTGTATATGTCCCCTTTAAATTCCTCTTCCCACCAAATCCCATTTTCAAACTTTGAATTCTCAACCTCTTAATCTCTGAGCTAGAGTATCACTGTTATATACCATTTGAAATATGGTGCACCCCTTCTTCCTAACTTTCTATCTGCCTGCAATCTATCCTTTGCTATTCACCCATGTTTCCCTCTCCTTTATGCTTCTCATCTGTACAGATTTTTGTAGAATATCCACATTTTTGTCTCATATTTTTGGACTTTTCCTCATAAAATTTCTGATTTTCTGGCAAAATCACTGAGGACTGAAGTCACTAAATAATGGCATGCATTTGAGATTGAAACTTCATATCCTTCAGAAAAAGCATGCCGTCACAAATCCTATTATTCTATCAACTTTGTAAGTCATCATCATCAGTCCCCTTTTCCCTATTTTTTACATGGGGTCAAGGTATCATGTTAACTGTCACCATCTTTTTCAGTTTAGTGCCACACTCCTGCCTTCTTTGACACTCATGTCTGACTGTCACAGATCTTCTCTCACACAATCCATCTACCTCTTTGCTGGACACCCTCGTTTCCTATTACCTTCTTCCTGTCTGTCCCAAATTTCTTCATCAGATTGTCTTCTGCTTTTCGGCATATGTGTCTGAACCATCATAATCTGTTCTCTTTAATATTTTCTACAAATGGAGCCCTTTGGTTTTTGCACTTATGTCCTCTTTTCTTTGCCTGTCCCACAGTGTGCATCCTACCACCCTTCTCAGGCACTTCATTTCCATCACCACTAGCTTCCTCATCTGCTCTGCCTTTACTGCCCAGATTTCTGTACCATACAGTAGTACTGGTTGCAACACTGCTTTGATCACCTTACCTTTCAGCTTCTTTGGCATTCTTCTATAATATACTAGACCTGAGACTCTATGCCAGTTGGCTGCAGCCCCTCTGAATTTAGCTCTGACTTCTTCATTCAGACTTCCCTTCTCCTCAACCACCCCTCCCAGATACTTGAAGTTATTAACCTCTTCCACTATCATCCCTTCTATCTCAGTTCTCAGCTTCTACTGATTTCCCCCTTTGCTGCCATTACCGTTGTCTTGTCTGTGCTTGGTTTCATCCCATGTGCCTTCAGTTTTGCATTCCATTCCCCTATGCTTTGCTGAAGTTCTTGGTCAGAGTCTGCCTATAATACCATATCATCTGGATACAGCAACTTTGTTGATCTGTCCCCTCTGACCTGTTTGCTAACGTAGTCCATCACTAGTATGAACAACACTGGGCCCAGAGCTGAACCCCACTCCCACTGGGAAACCCTCTGTGAAACCGAACATCATTTGTACTTGAGTCATTGTGTCCTTTAACATAGCCTAAGCTAATTAAAAGCACAGGAGCACTGCCCAAATCAGCTTTTAGGGACCTTGTCATATGCTTTCTCCATGTCTAGGAATGCTCAGTTGGACTATTTCCTCATCTCTAGCTTCTTCTCGACTTTCTGTCTCGGTGTAAACTTTGGGTCAGTTGTGCTGCATTCTGATCTGACTCTGAACTGCTCATCTCCCATCTTGCATTCTACTTCTTTGCATATCCATTTATCAGTCTCCATCTCCAGAACTTTTATGCAATGTGACAGGAGTTTGATGCCACTGTACTGCCCACAGTTGTGGATGTCCCTTCTGTTTTTGTACACTGGCACAAGTATGTTTATTCTCTAGTCATCTGGGATACACCTTTCTCTTCACACTGCTATGAGTACCCTCAGGAGCTGTTTCTCCCCATCTCACCCAGCATGACTCTTTTCTTTAACTTTCTGTCTTTGCCTTGCAGCCTGATATAGTTTCTTTGTGCCACTGACTGAGTCACTTTCCAGAAGCTGGTAGAGTGCCTCCAATGCTTTGTTCTTTGCTATTGCAACTCCTTTCTTAGCTTCTTTGTTAGCCAGCCAGTATTTCTTCTTAGCCTGGTCAGTCTTTTTTATCTCCCATTTTTCCTGCACTACTTATTTTTTGGATGACTTTCTGGACTTCTGCATTTTAACATCAGCTTTCCTTATGTACCTTACTTCCATACCTGGCTCAGCCACATATCATTTCTGTAGTCCTCACTCATGCTGTTTAGAGGAGATGCCATTCTTCTTCAACTCCACCTATTTCCTCCTCTTCTTGGGGTGCTGGAGCCCTGAGTAATTCCTTGAACTGTTGTACTTTCTCTCCAGTCAACTTCAAGGTATTCAGCCTGGGCTCTGGACTTTACAGCCTTCTCTGACCACTACTAGCAGCTGATTGTGGCAACCAGTGGTTTATGTTGTGGGCCAACTGTTTCACTAGGGATGACTTTGTAATCATTGATTCTTCCCCAGTGCCCTTTCCTTACTAGGAAGAAGTCTACCTGTGTTGCATATTGGTCACTCTTGTATATGATCTTGTGACTCTCTCTCTTTCTGAACCATGTTTTGTCTACTATCAAGCCATTTGCCAGAGAGAAGTCTATAATGGCCTCTCCTTCTTTATTCCTGTTGCCCAACCCATGTGGACCCAGACAGTTCTCATATCCTGTTCTGTGTGTCCCGATATGTGCATTCAATTCACCTAGTATCAACACCAATTCATGATGTTCTGCTTTATCTATTAGGTCCTGCAATGAATACACACCTTTCCTTACTATCACAACCCTGCTGTGAGGCACAGGCTGAGATTATGAATACTGCTCTATCATTACAGTGGACTCTGATTGCCATGAGTCTGTCACTAATTCTAATGACATCTCTCACTGCCTTCTAAAGCTTCTCTCTCACCACAGTTCCCTCACCATTTCAAGCCAGTCCTCCTCCTCAGTAATAGACCCTGGATCCCAAGCCAAGTGTCTTTGCTACAGTGCTCTTCCACCTTGACTCTTGGATACAAAGGATGTCCAGCCTTCTCCATATTATCACATCATCCACTTCCAAGCTGGATCCTGTCAGTGAACCTACATTAGAGTAGGAATTCTCAGTTCATCTTTGGCAGGTTGGTTGGTTTTACATCCAGCTTTCGCTCAACAGAGCTATCCCAGGTAACCCAGACTGAGCAACTAGACACTGACCAGCCAGTAGCTTATTGACCCAGGGCTGTTGAGCTTTAAGGTGAGAACACACTGGCCAACAGGGCCACATATATCCCTTGTACCATTAGCATGGGCCCCTGCTGTAGGTCAGAGTAGGTCGGATCCTCAACCCACTTATCACCGAGAACTACTCATGCCCATTTTGGTGACATTAGTCAACATGACTGAATCACCTAGAGCCATATTTTCCACTGTCAAGTGGCTAGCCCTGCCATGGTGTGCAGTCTGTGATCCATGTTCTTCTATTTTGAGGATACTGTGCACCACAGTAGATGCCCAAAGTGGGTGGTCTGTACTTTTATTTCTCCCCATATAAATAATAGTGATCTGGAGATGCAATATATTTGCCAGGAATGTCACCCTACATAGAATAGTGCAAAACTGTAATGAATGCACTTTGTGCGTACTAACATTTATAAGTTCATAGGTCAATTGGTGATTGTTATGCTAACAACTCAAGAGGAGCTTTTTAAGCCTAGCCCTGCTTCCCAGATGTATCTGACACATTTTGATACCTAGATTATTTTAAGGGGTATATATAGATTTGGCATGAGTGGTCAAGCATCTTTCTGTTAGAGACATAGGTGCCAGAACATGGTAAATTTTCAAGCTTGTTTCTGAAGAAGTGCTCTGTTAATCTGAACGAAAGTGATAAAACTATTTGGAGTTTTCTGTAATAAAATCTGATGGATCTCATCCAGTCAGCATTTTTACTTATTTACAGTTTTTTCAGTACACTGTTTTTGTTACTGTTTTCAGTTACTATTTGAATTGGGTTAGGGAAGAACTCTGCTTCACATGGATGAGAAGAAAATGTTAACCTTAACTAATATCAATGTCAGCTATGTAGATTATAAATCCTGCCTAAGTTGCCAATCACAATCTTAACTTGAAATAATATTCCCTACTGAAAACCTTAATGTAGTTAATAAAATAGTTCAACTCAATACTTTAGAGACATTTCCTCTCTATATACCTACAGTACGTTCTATCTGCATGCTAAGTCATTACAGCACCTATTTACTATGGCATTTTCACATCTATATAACAGCCTTTCTTTCAGTGTAACATTTTCCCAGACAAATTAAACATTGAAGTGGCTCTTCACACATGCTCTTACACACAGAGACACATATACCTATATATATCTATATATATGTGTGTATATATATATATATATATATATATATATATATATATATATATATATATGTACAGACACACACACACACACACACACACATTATATATATATATATATATATATATGTATATATATATATATATATACTTCTTCTTTCGGCTTTTCCTGGTTAGGAGTCGCCACAGCGGATCACCCGTCTGCTCATGATTGGCAGTGGAGCTTTACTGTGTTGAGTTGACAGCCCGGCACCCAACCTTCCTCAGGAGGCACACACATGCATGCATTCACACCTAGGGCCAATCTAGAGTATCCAATCCACCTACAGCATGTCTGAGGGATGTGGAAGGAAACTGGAGCACCCGGAGGAAACCCACATGACCACAAGGAGGACATGCAGACTCTGCACAGAAGGCACCCCAGCTGAGGATCAAACTGGAGAACCTCTTGCTGTGAGGCGGCAATGCTAACCACTGCACCACCGTGATATATATATATATATATATATATATATATATATATATATATATATGTATATATATATATATATATATATATATATATATATATATATATATATATGTATATGATATTGTTACCTTTTGATGTAATATTGCTTAGTAACAGGAAAGTAAGTTGTGCCCCCCACACCCCCCCTAACTATATATTCTAACTCCAGGGTCGCACTGCAGTGGGGAGGGGGGCATATTCCATTTTCTTGCTAATACTAGTTGTCAGTCAAATGAGCTTTCGGGCAAATGAGCTTTAAGGCAAATGAGCTTTCAGTCATTTGGTCTGGGAAAAATGAGTGTCGGGCAAATGAGCTTTCAGGAAAATGAAGGTGATCCATATATATATATTATATATATATATATATTTATATGTGTGTATATATATATATATATATATATATATATATATATATATATATATATATGTATATACATACTTTGATTCACTGAAACCACTGAAAACTCATTTCACTGAATCACATTTCACTGAATGTAAGTACTGTTGGGCAAATAAAACGTATATGCCCTTTTCCCCATTGTAGTGTGATCCTAGAGTTAGTATATATAGTTAGGGGTGTGGGGGGCACAGCCCCCACATTTGGGGGTGTGGTGGGCATAGTCCCCACCTACTTTTGGTTTTATATCATTAGCTTTCAGTGAAATGAGATTCATAAATATAAAAGCTAAGTAGGTGGGGGGCTACATCCCAAAATACCCCAATGTGGGGGGCTGTGCCCTGCCAACTATATATATTAACTCCAGGATCACAATACAGTGGGGAAAAGGGCATATGCATTTTATTTGCCCAACAGTACTTACATTCAGTGAAATGTGATTCAGTGAAATGAGTTTTCAGTGATTTGACCTTTCAGCGATTTTTTGAGGGTGAACTGAAATTCAGTGAAATGAGTTTTCAGTGAAGACTAAGAAGCATGGGTGGGAAAGAATAAGCAAAATTCAATGTTTTAAGTGCTGCAAAAAAAAAATAAAAAACAACTTACATTGCCAGGCTAGAACTTATAAATGAGGTACAAAGTTGTATTGGCACACTTTGTCTGGAGCAGCATAAATAAAGTAATAAAGCAATAAGCAACAAGAGGAAGCATATGATGTGCTAAGTGCTGCAATTTGATTTTGAGGGTTTAGCCCCAGGAATCTTACAAAACAGAGGTCAGTAAATACAGTATGCCCTACACACCTACTGCTGGTTACTACTAATTTACTTTGACAAACTATTTTGCTCCTTTTAAACTGTTTTTATCTGCTGCATTCTGCATAGATTAAGGGATGTACACTAATATAAAAAATAGTTTCTTGAAGTTTTTAAAGTTTTTTTAAGTATCTTTAAAAATGTAGAATAGGTTTAGTGTTACTTTTTGCCCAATAAAAGAAGTTAATTATTTTTAAAGTAGAACAGTCACTAGTATTTGATTACATATACCTCTCCCCCACTGAGTTATATCCCACAATTTAATGAAACAAGCTTGAGTTATCACCGAGAAAGACTAAGAACCCAAACATATAAGTAAATTGAAAATGGTGAACTTCATCTAGAACATTTACAGCAGTTACTGTAACGTCTAACACGAGGACGTTACAGTGAAATGAAAGACATACAGTTTGACAGTTGACAATATGACATTATAGATGTCTCAGAAAAATACTAAGCAAGTTGAAAAGCTGTATCCACTTATTTTTTCAACTACAGAGCCTGTTTGTAGTTGACTGTGATTGCATTACCACTGTATAAGTTACTTATGTTTTTTTTATAGTTTCATAAGTTTGGCTTTTGGTGACTGATGGCTGACTTTTGAAAGCTCCTTTATAAGCATTAAAGTTAAGCATGACACCCACAAGTGTCATGCACCTTTCATGGGTTTTCTAATTGCTTCTTGTTTAACAGGAATAAAAAAAAAATAAGCCATGACCAAAAGCCTTTTTACTGCAGTTAACAGAGTAACTCAAAAAAGGAGAATAAAGGAAAAGTTGCAACTTTGACGTTTTGCTTGCTTCTTATGGTAACTGATGTGAATTCCCCACACTATCATAGTTTACCATAAGTAGTAAAAAAAAAGTATAACACCATAAGGAGTTACATTCATTAATAGATTGCTACATATTTCCTTCAGCATTTAGTTCTTCTTCTAGCAGAGTCAAAATGAATGTTATCATTGCCACCAACTGGTTGATTGACACAACCCTGGTATAATTAAGAATGACTTCATCTCATGGGCTAACATGACATATTACACAGTAAAGAATATTTTGCATTCAAAAACTTGGATTCTGATTGGACAGCTCAGTCAGCATGCCCAGTGTAAATCCTGCATATACTAAGAGAAACTAGTCTGCCCATACATACCTCTTCAAAGTTTTACACAATGCCATTTTTCCCTCATAATTTTCTTGCTGACCCACCCGTCACAGTTGTTCAATAATGACAGACAAGTGTTTTCATTGAGAAAATCTACAGAGATGCCAAACATCTCATTCCATTATTAACTTTTAGGGTGAATTAAGGTGTATTTAAAAGCTATGCCTGATTCTGAAGCCACACAAAGAAGCTGAAGGTCATACGATTGAGTAAAAAGAGTGTTTTAATATTTAAAAATGTGCACACTGATTGGACAAACCACACATTTTAGTGTTCCTCATGAGAAGGACTTTTATTAACTCAGTTCATATTGGTAAGTAGAGGAATAAATTAAAAGAAACCTTTCTGCCAGTAATAAAGTGCTCCATAGACTGAAATAATGCAATTCAATACATTTACAAATTACAGGAATATCCCTACAAATAGCTCCAAGAGTACTTCAAAATGGACAAATCTATATATGTCATTATTCAGTGACTTCATTCCTCAACAATTTGCCAGAAAACTACAAGATGAAGAGACAAAAAAATATGAGGCAAACATCTACATTTTCTGCAAAAATGTAGACAGAGAAAATACAGCAGGCTAATAATTATAACAAAAGGTAGACACAGCAGAATAGCATGCAGCCATGCACATGTACAGTAGTATAGCATACATCCATGCACATGTACAGCAGTTTAGCATACAGCCATTCACATATACAACAGTGCAGCATACAGCCATGCACATGTACAGCAGTGTAGCATACAGCGATTCACATGTACAGCAGTGCAGCATACAGCCATGTACATGTACAGCAGTGCAGCATACAGCCATGCACATATACAACAGTGTAGCATACAGCCATGCACGTGTACAGCAGTGTAGCATACAGCCATTCACATGTACAGCAGTGCAGCATACAGTCATGCACATGTACAGCAGTGTAGCATACAGCCATTCACATGTACAGCAGAGCGGCATACAGCCATGCACATGTACAGCAGTGTAGCATACAGCCATGCACATGTACAGCAGTGTAGCATACAGCCATGCACATGTACAGCAGTGTAGCATACAGCCATTCACATGTACAGCAGTGTAGCATACAGCCATGCACATGTACAGCAGTGTAACATACATCCATTCACATGAACAGCAGTGTAGCACACAGCCAGTCACATGTACAGCAGTGTAGCATACAGCCATTCACATGTACAGCAGGGCACACACAGTGTGAGTCTTGGAGGTCTCCAGACTATCAGAAGCAGGTGGAAGAACACTAGCATTATTTTATACAATGACATGTGTTACAAAAGATATGAGTTTTTTTATTATTAAATAATATAATTGCATATAAGCAATAATCTACTTATCTATGTGGGTAACACATGATTTATCCACAGATGGCTTTGTTTAATAAATCAGGCTTCATCCTCATGATCAAACTATATCAGCCATGGATAAATCCTGTGTTACTCACACCCAGTTATGGATGATTGGTAGATCTCTTGCTGCATGCTTGTTACACTGCACTGCAGTACTTAACTGCACAGCTGCTTCAGGCATAAGCGTGTAGTTCTGCTTCAGTTTATATATGGACCTTGTCATGAATGTTATTTGCTTATTGCCTGGCTATGCAGCAATGGCATATCATATTTTTATTGCCATTTGTCATGTCCCTGCAGCATGGTATTAAATATGGTGGAAACAATTTTATGGGGTGGGGCAGAAGCACAGCAAATGAAGGTTAGGGGGTTCAAAGGCTGTGATTTCTGGAAACATACACAGCAAGTAAAGCATGAATTGCAGACAGCCGTAAGCTAGGTTACTTCACTGGTAGTGTTAGGTATCTCAGCTGTCTGCATAAAAGTGCATCATGTTGCATGCACTGATACTGGGCATTCTTTCCTTTTTGACAACTGGCAGTCAAGGCACTATAGCTTACTGAAATACAAATTAGCATTTCTTTTTATGCCTATTTTCCCCAGTGACCATTAATTCCTGTCTGTTAGCCACCCTATGGAGTGAGAGACCTTTGACTTATTCATTTTTATGGGGTAAGAGTCAAGCTATTCAAATGTGGGCACCATCATCTATGCAGTGAGGATCAAGGTCTTGACATTAAACCCAACTCCCCCCATGAATGCCTGTAGCACCAAAAGGGGTTGGTGTGCAATAAGCCTGTGTGATTTATGTCCACACCTCTATGTGTGATATAATCACTTGTTCCTGTCCTCCTTGTAGGCAGTTCCTTCATTGGATTTCCAGTCTACAGAGGATAATTCTGCCATGAAGACCATGCCTGTACACATATTCTCATCTCTTCTTGCAAAGAAAGACCAGCAAGCTAATCCTTATCATTCCTTTTATCCCCTTTACCAGCTCCACCTTTTGCCTAAGCTAACCAAAATATAGTTGCCTGGGTTGTGGCCAGGGTTCTATCCCTCTCTGCCAGTGAACCCTGTACTTACTAGAATTACCCTGTGCTGCAGAGTTTTGCAAAGCTCAGAACCACATATGCATCTTGAGTCTTATTGTACAATAGTACAAGGGTGAGGCTGCCCTTTTTATGAAGTGCAAAGTTGTAGCATCACTTCCTAGTGATGCTAAATAAAGTAGTGAAGATGTTTGCTTTTCTGTTCTTTGCTTAATAATTATGAATCAGGACACCAACCTTTTTGCTTTCTTTCCTCGTCAACAGAGTTTGCATGAGAAGATATTCTATTTACTTCAGTTCTTTGAGTACAGGCTGAAATTTATTTTTTTTCACATTTTTTATTGATTTTAACATTTATATACAATATGTACAAAAGAAAGGAAGACATTGCAGTAATACTTAATAATAAGCAACAGCTACCATTCTGTAAACAACATATTAAATATATCTTCAATATTAATTATCATTCAGGCTTCCTAGATGTAAAACATCAAACCACAGTGCAGTATCCTACACTTCTGTGGCTGACTGGAATAATTAATGAAACAGCAGTCAAAAAAATTGAAAAGAATAACTACAAAAATAATGAAACCCAGTGTTCTGCATTTCTGATTTGTTGGGAAGTTCATTTCTGTATCAATCATTCACAGATATTTATATGAAATAGTTGTTTTGAGCTCAACTGGTCAGCATACAATAAAAGGGGGGGGCTGCGTATGTAGTCATTTAGTGTTCCCTGTGTGTCATCCTTTAGATAAGATGTTAAACTGAAGTCTTGTCTGCTAAATTGGGGGTAGCATAGGAGGATGTTAAAAATCAGATGGTAGTTATTAGGAAGGAAAGCAGGGCAATTTGTGCATGCACTGCCTAAATTGTCCCAGCGTGACCATCTCATGTTACCTCTGCAGATATACTGTAAACCTACTGAGACTAACAGGGTCAGCAAAAGTAAGTATGTAAATAAATAAATACATTGTGTGTCTGGTTGTTTGGAAAGTACTGTTGTATCTTTCGGCTTTTCCCAGTTAGGGGTCGCCACAGCGGAACTCCGGTCCGCTAATGATTGGCAGTATGTTGTAGAATCAGGAGTGTAAGTAAGGTTTACTAAGGCTACACACCACAATACATGATTTAGATCACTGTAGCCTTCTCAATCACTTCAGTAAAAAAGGTTGAAAGCAAAACTGAGGATGAGCTACACTGTTCTTTTAGTTTATTAGGGATTAGGCAAGATATTGCTGTTTGATTCAAGAACACTTCATATGAGCTGGATTCCCATGGAATGCCATTTATGCTGCTCCCTAACCCTTTCCTCATATTTTACTTAAAAAAATTCATAGATTCAAGCCATTAAGCAATCAGTACTGAATAGTAATGCGTGATATATTCAACCTGCATATGTCATGTAAATTTTTTTGTCAGAAATGTATTCTGTGCTTGCTATATTTTCAAGAGAGTTTTTTTCCTGATGTACATGAAATGACAGTGTGTATATGTATATTTGTGCAAGTGTGTGTCAGAGAAAGAGAGAAGCACAGTCATACAGAAAAAATGCTTAAAGCTTTCATTTTCCACTGCTGGGGTTGAGTCAGAATTGAAAAAAAGCAGGAATACAAATTAGAACATTTTAATTAGCTTCTGAAAGAGATAATTATGCTCTATACATACTTTTCATTATAGTTCCCTGTCACTGTTTACTGATTAATTTAAATTCTGCCTTAAAGCAAGAAACTTAAAATGCAAAATGTGAACTGTTATATATTCACTACGCATCCCAGTAAGGTGCATTTAAGAAATTAGCCAAATGAGAAAGTACAAGCTACAGTAATCTTTTTAAATGAGTTTTATTGAACACTATATGGGGTTACAGTACAAAATAACTCTTTGTTGATCTCAAGTAATCTTTTTAAATGAGTTTTAATGAACACTATATGGGGTTACAGTACAAAATAACTCTTTGTTGATCTCAGATGATCAGTAAAATGCCATTAAGCATATGGGTTTACTTTGAAATAACAAAATTTCAGATTACAGAAGACCAGAAGATCGAGACCAGAATGCAGAATGCTTAAAACACTGAAAGTTCCGAATATTGAGTCCAATAACATCAAAACTGTTAAGGTATATATTCCGCTGTGTTTGGATGCTGTGGTATCACTTTAAGAAGTTGTACATTGTAGTAAAGAGACAGGGCAGACATAACGTTTAATGGTGAAAGGAATTTGTCAGCTTGTGTAGTAAAACTTGTAAAGTAAATGGTAAGGAAGATTTTATTGTTGAAGGCAGGATTCATGTATTTGAAAGTAAGTTATGTGACTGTTGTTTGCGGTGCTGAGAAAAGTGAGTAGGACTGGATGTGTTTGTGCTGGCAGTATGTAGGTGTTTTGCGAAGGGACAGGTACATGTTTTAGAAATTATTCGGACATGTTATTGAGATCATGGTACATTGTTGATTGGGAAATTTACCTTTCTACCACTGTAGTGCGATCTCAGAGTTGGTATATTTTATTTGCAGGGGGTGTGGGGGCTCAGCCCCCCACATGGAGGGTGCAGGGGGGCTTTCCCCCCACTTAAGCATAGAGAAGTCAGCAGTGGTTTATTTTGTATTTGCTTGTTTGTGTTTTGGAGTGTAGGGTGGGAAGTTTTTTTTTATATTGTATTTCTTGATATTTTACTGCGGTAGTAGTGCTGCGGTAGCGTTGTCGCCTCACAGTACGACGTTGTCCTGTTCGATTCTCAGCTAGAGCGTCTTCCGTGTGGAGACATGCATGAATGGGCGTACCTTCGTTGAAGGTTGTGCATCAGAGCTGGCAACTCGGCATGTAAAAATCTACTGCCAATCATTAGCGGACTGGAGTTCCGCTGTGGCGACCCCTAACTGGGAAAAGCCAAAAGACACAACATTTCTTGATATTTTGGGACTCAGTGGTTTGAAGTTTCAGGATATTGAAGTTTTGTGGTTCTAGTCTCAATCTTCTGGTCTTCAGTAATCTGAAATTGTATTATTTGAAAGTAGATCCGTATATATATATATATATATATATATATATATATATATATATATATATATATATATATATATATATATATATATAGAGAGAGAGAGCTTGAGTCACCTTATGTTAATGGTATTTGTAGAACATTTGGAAAAATTAAGAATTTATGTTGCCTAAGGGTAAACCTCATTACCTTTTTAATTATATGAAAAAAGAAAGAAAAATTATTTTCTTATATGGAAATTGAAATTTCATTTTTCACAAAATCAGGACTTTTGCTCTGTTACTGCTTTTGATTAAATTACATGTTGACTAACGTAGAATACTTTTGATCCAGGTGGACCTTCTTCAGACAGTCTAGGAATGCTGTCTGGTTAAGTGAATTGCACAGTCACCCATGAGGCAAATGGAACTGAGAGAAACAAACTAGGCTGTAGACTTAATCCTACTTTCAGACTCCAGGCCAATTCATTAAAGGGTTCAAAGTGGGAAAATTCTGATTGTATGGAGTGAATAGAACACACTTCATTACGCCATATTTATTTTTAGACATTCTTCTTTAGCTAAGGGAATTAAACGTGAAATGGTTTAATTTAATGTGCATGTGTTTTTGTAAAATTCACCTAACATAAATCAAAAATCCTTGCCTTAGTACAATTTTCTGGGTTTACTTGGGGAGATTTGTATGTTGATAGAAATACATTTATGTTGGAGAATGTGCTAATGCCAAAGGGGACATCACATTACAAATATTTGTGACATGCATAATGAAAAAAAAGCAAACAGACTAATTCTGAAGCTGATGCATTTAATAGCATTCCCTCGTATCCAATGCAGACCAGTTTGGAGTTAGTAGATGTAAACAGTAGAGGTGCATACCTCTCAACTGTCCAGATTTTCGCAGAATGTCCAGATGTTTGCCTCATATTTTTAGATGTTTCCTGATAAAATTTTGATTTTCTCGCAAATTATTTGCAAATCATAGAGAAATGAAGTCAGAAAATATTGACATACATTTATCATACTTCATTCCCTTCAGAAAATTCATGCTAATGCAAAACCTGTTATTCTATTAACTTTCTTAGTTTGTAAGAGCAATATCTAAAAATTGTCCCCATTTTTGGGCCTTTGTCTCCCCATTATTTATGGCTTTGCCCAGATTTCTTGTTCTAAGAGGTTGAGAGGTATGTAGAGGTGTATGGGGTGCAGTCCCCACACTGGAGGGCTTTAAATGCACTAACATGACTTTTGAAATTCTCTGTTACTTGTATTAAATCATACTTAAATTTCTTAGTTTTGGGATTTGTATTACTAAGCCTCATAATTTTACTAGGGAACCACAGAGCAAACATAAGAGTGTGGCAAAAGCATGTATAAATAAAAATGATCACATATGTTATCACTGCTCTGTGAACATAATTACAAACGTATCAGCACTCTGCCAGCATCATTACAAATAAATCACCACTGTACCTTCATCATCAACTTTGTTTTATTCATTTCATTTTTAAAAATAAATGTACATCATTTCAAAATTAAACATCACAGGGGCTGTGAGAATTAAAGCTGTTCAGCATCCAGAGAACTATAAATAATCATTTAGTGTCTCTGAATAGTCATCTTCTTTGTGACTGAGCAAAAGAAGACATGATATATCATTTTTCACATTTCCTGACAAACTCATGTGAAAAACTGTAAACAAAGCATGACAGTAGGGTATTATGACTGTAAAACAGCATCCAAATAGTCAGAAAATAAAGTTACATTCCATGCATGTGTCACTATATAGGGACATGGATATTAACTATATATATTCATCATACATAAAACATACACATTATGAATAACTTTAAAGCAAAACAGATGTTGGACTAATCTTAGGATGTAATTTGTTCATCTTCCAACTAGCTACAAAATGAAGGGTATTTCATTTATTGTAGTCTTTTAATTATTTTTTAAAGAAAACAATGAAAAATCACATTATATTGCACTTGATTTTTTTTTCCTGCAAACACAACATTGTCTTAGAAAAAGTCATCAAGCTAATAGCATCCCACCTTCCGGAATACAAGTTGAATAAATTAAAAGTAAGGTTATCAGTGTTATTTTTTATTTGCACTGCAGTGAGGTTATACTTGTTTCTACAATTAAACTTGTTCCCTTCCAGTTTATCACATGCTGTCCAAAGGAATGATAGAACCAGTTCTTCCTTCCCAGTTGGGAAAAGAGTTTTATTCAACTATGTTTCTAGTGCTAAAGAAAGAAAATGTTTGGAGACCAGTTCTATATGTTTCTTTCCTAAACCTGTTTGTAATAGTACCCACATTTAAAATGATGTCACTTTACAACCTGTTACCTCTTCTTCTACTTTCAGGTTTCTGGGTAACACTAGACTTACAAGATGCTTATCATCACATGTCTATTCACCCAGACTTCAGGCATTTGTTAAGGTTTTGTGTGTCTGCATTACATTATCAGTTCTCCGCTTTACCCTTTAGGAAGACTCTTGGTGCAGTGGATAGCCCAAAGTGTCTAGCTCCAGTTATATCTCATTGCAGAGAACAGGGTGTACACATTTTTCCTTATTTAGATGACTTGCTTATTTATGCAGAGTCTCTTGCAACATGTCAGGAGTCTCTCTATTGGGTGTGAGATCTCTTGCACAAGACAGGATTCCAAGAGAACATTCAAAAGTCTTTTTTGACTCACTTGTGTTCCTGGGATGTCAAACAGATACATCAGTTCAAAGAGGTTTTCTTCCCCAGGAAAAAATAGATCTTTATCTATATCTATTTCTAAGGTTTTCCTCTCAGATTTTGCTCACTGCAAGGGAATACCTCAGGATTTTGGATATCATTACAGCTATGATTCCCATGATATTCATGGCAAGACTCCACATGAGAAACATATAGTGGTATCTGAAATCTCTTTGGTCCCAGCATCAACACCCTTTAAATTTTGAGATCCCAGTACTGTGGTTTGTCAGAACATAAATTTTTCGGTGCAGACAACAAATGTCCTTAAATCCAGGTCCCTTCTTCTCCCACCCGGCTCCAAAACAGTTAGTCACCACAGACAATCTGGTCTTTGGAGAGGAGCTTCAGGAGGGATAAAATTGCAGAGGGTGTACAATACCAAGGATAACTACAAACATAAATATTTATTTATTTGCTTTTGGTTTACTGGGAAAGTCCACTGGGCCTAGTGGAACCCATTTTCAGTGGAGGCCCTGGGAGAAAAGTTCTATAGACATTAACACTTAAAAGTTGACAGCTAAAAATTACAATTATCTAATTGCACAGAAAATAAAAACTGACAGTTAAAATTACAAGATCTAATTCTACAGAAAAATAATAAGTAATCACAAAAAATTAAAAGTAATTACAAAAGTACGTGCAATTGTCGAGAAAGCCATTACAGAAGTGTACAGTCTTAAACAAACAGCAAAAAATTAAATATCTACATGATTTATAGGATCTATCAGCTGTCTCTACAGTGTTACTGTTTTACCAAAAATTGCAATGACAAGAAAATTTGGGAGTTACACAATTTTCTAAGGGGGCTTGGTACAAGTACATTTCCAACAAGAAGAGAGGTGCTTATGAAGGGAAGTTTTGAAAGGAGTGAGATTCTGAATAATTTTAATGGGTAGAGGTAAAGCATTCCAGCCCTTGGCTATTGAGAATGAATAAAGAAGCTGGCTGAGTGGGAGTTTAGGTTTGTAAACTTGTAAGAGCTTCTGATCCCCCTGATCTAAGTGGCCTGTTGAGGAGATAGTAATTAAAAGTAGAGCTCATAGCAGGACAGTCTTGGGGTTTGAAGAGGATTTTTTGATCCATGGCTAGTTGTAGGTAGAAGAGGTAGTTAGGAAGCTCTAGCCATTTCAGTGATTTGAGGGCAGTGCAGTGATGGGTGGAGTATTTGAGAAGCCAGCTTGATTAGGACAGTGAAAGTATGTGCTAATCTTCAAACCTGACCCTTGTAGCAATATCTCTGTTTTTAAGAACCCTGCTACTTTAGGCAAGTTTCCCTCTCAGGTTAGCCAGCAGCCTACAACCCCCTCCAACTAGACTTTTTTCCTGCTCAGGTGGCCTTCGCAGTTTGACTACTTATTCTCTCTTCTTGTATTTCTGTACCCTACCCCCTCTCTCCTACAGCCTGGCCCCTTGTAAGTGGGTTGTCTCCAAAATCAGTTGCAATTAACTCACTGGTCACTAGGAGGCATCTTTCTGTACTGTTCAGTATCACTGACCCTGCTTTTTATCTCCCTATCAGACCGCCTAGCCCTACTTTAATACTTTTTTTATTCTTCTCCCCCTAGACCTGTTCTGCACTTCCCTACACTTATCCCAGTATATATTTCTCACTACACCCTAACTGTCTTACAAGTCTAAGCACCTTGTAGTAACCTTACCCCGAGTTCCTGACTATACCTAGGATACACTAGCCTGCTGATCTTCTTCAGCTTTCTCACACTACTAAACTTAATTAATTTACCTGCTTCTTTCTCCTGTACTACTGATTGTCTTCCTTGGGTGTCCACTCTTTTGTCTCTGCCTGCTCCGTTCGCCCTGCGGGCTCACTCCACTCCCCTCCCTACCCCCAATTCCCACCCACCCCCAGGGGTCCTAACCTTATACTTCTCTAGACACACCCCCTACCTCTACCATCCTATCCTTCTCTTTCCTGTTAACCCGCCTATCTACACACCATTTTCCTCCCTATACAACTTCTGTGACTATTCACACACCTCTCTTTATTTTTAGCCACACACCTTCCCGTCTATTACTACTCTTTATTTATTTCTCTTCTCACTTGACTAGTCTTGTCCCTCCTTATACCTTTTAAACTTCCCTCTATTCCCCTCCCACTGTATTACAGGTATACTATTCCCTTTCTAATCTACTTCCTGTACCTTGTTATTACTATCACTTTCTACCTTAACTCATCTCAAATAATGACTCCCTACTTGCCAACTCTGCTCATACTCTCAGTCTTGCTCTTAACTACCCTATTCTCTGCTTACCATCTTACCTTCTTTGAAAATCTACTTATTATCCAGCCTATCAACACACAGAAACATACCACAACATGTATACATACTTGTCTTATCTCTCACTCAAATACTACTTCCACCCCTTCCTATCATCTACCTAAATTCCACAGACTGTCCCACCTCAACTATGTCTTACCCTCTGATAAAAAAATGAAAGTATAAACCCTTCTAAAGAGCATCTTCAAAACCAAACCAGTTAAACCCACCTTACAAGATGGTGACATCCACCCCAACCCTGGCCCAGTATACCCCTCTCCTCAACTGACTAGACCTACATCCAATAATACCCTCCTAATAGGACATCTTAACATTCAAAGTATAAACAACAAAGTATCTCACCTGCATGCCCTCCTTGATACCCATTCATTTGACATTCTCTGCCTCTCAGAGACCTGGCTAAAACCAGTCACTAAAGATACTGAGATTATACCCCAAGGCTATAATATAGTAAGACTTGACCATTCAAAACGTAAAGGTGGTGGAGTAGCAATTCTCTTTAAGAATCAACTAAATATCTCCACCATTCCAGCTTGCCCAACCCAGGACAGTAAAGTAGAAGCCATCATAACTAAACTCCAAATAAATGCTAAGAAATCCCTTCACATCATCTGCATGTACTTGCCACCAGGCAACAATATATCCATTTTAGAAGACTTTCTCAGTTGGGTATCTGCTACTTACCCCCAAGAAACTATAATTCTAGGTGACTTTAATATAGACTAGAACAGTATTAATGCTGAAAATCCTTCCTCTCATATGAACCTCCATGGTTTCACTCAATCCATTACCTCAACTACAAGATTCAATAAGCCTAGTAAGAAAGAGAGTATTTTAGACTGGATACTCATAAATAAAGTCATAATTTCTTATAAAGTAGGAACCATGCCAGATGATGTCAGTGATCACTGTTTAACATATATAACAAGAGAAAAGACTGATTTCCCAATCCTCCCTAATATAAGAAAAATACACTCTACCAAACATTTTAATATAGACCTATTTCAAACTGAACTCAGCATGTGTAACTGGAACCCCTTAAAATCACTTCCTCTTGAAAATGCAGTATTATACTTTAATACCACTTTCTTATCTATTCTTGACAAACATGCTCCAGAATGCACCATCAAAATGAAGTCTAATACAGCCCCATGGGTCTCTAACGAAACTAAAAAACTAATTCTCTCACGAAATAAAGTCTGGGCCAAATGGAGATACTATAGAGACAACTCTGATCTTCTCCATTTCCGCCAGCTTAGAAATCTGGCAAAAAAGCAATAATTACTGACAAAAAAAACTTCTACTGTGAACTTCAACAAACTCATCTTAACAATCCTAAACAATTCTGGTCTTCAGTCAATAGACTCCTTTCCCCAGGAACATCCAAAACTCCTACCCCCCCTTAATGCTGACCCAGACACCCCGCACCTTACTGCAAATGCTTTCAACTCTTTCTTTACTGACACTATTCAATCTCTAGCTAGACAACTTAACACCAACAACTTCTACCCTCCAAGTAACCGAGCAGACTCTTCTTACAACTTCACACTACAACCTATCTCTACCTCTTTCATCTACAGACTTATTCATAAACTGAAACCTTGTACCCCTTCTGCTGACAAGCTCCCTTCTCTTTATCTCCAAAAGGCTGCTAAAGTAATTGCATACCCTATATCCATACTCATAAATAGGACAATCCAAGAGGGAACCATCCCAGACATCTGGAAAGTCTCCCATATTATCCCACTACATAAAGGTGGAAACTCTATTGATTACTCTAACTATAGACCAATTGCTCTCCTTTCGCCTTTAGCAAAAATTATGGAGAAATGCATTCACCAGCAACTTGTTCAGTATCTCTCTCTCTCTCTATACAACATAATAGCAAACTGTCAACATGGTTTTAGACCTCATCATAGCACTACCACTGCTCTCCTTTCCTTTGTAGACACTATCAACAGGAACCGCAACAATAACCTTCTATCTTCTGCTCTCTTCATTGATCTCTCTAAAGCTTTCGACATGGTCAACCACTCTTTTTTAATTAACATTCTTGAATCCCTCTCTTTTGATAACCTAGCCATTAAATGGTTTAGATCCTATCTTACTAACAGACAACAAGCAGTTCTATGGGATAACCACATTTCTTCTCTATTGCCTGTTACCATTGGTGTTCCCCAGGGCTCCATTCTTGGACCACTTCTTTTCTCCCTCTTCATTAATGATCTTCATTCTGCAATCCCTTAAGCAACCACATTCAATATGCAGATGACTCTACCCTTATTTGCTCAGCATCATCCACCACGGAACTTATATCACTTACTCAAAATATCTTCAACACAGTAGAAACATGGTTCTCTAGATGGTACCTCCTGCTGAATGCCAAAAAAACTAAACTTCTCCTCTTCACCCCCACCACTCAGACCCCCCCCCTTAAACTTCACCATCTCCTCAAACAATGCCACTGTCATCTCACCTGACCTGATGACTAAACTGTTAGGAATAACCATCGACAATAATCTCTCCTTCGATCAACATATTAATAACACCTTTAAATTAGTCAACAGAAAAATAGGATCCTTATATCGAATTAAACCTTTTCTAACTGCATCTACTCGAGCCAAAATTGCTCACTCCCATCTTATATCAACTCTTCTATATGCCTCTCCCATTTTTACCAACCTTTAGAAAGCTAACCTTAACAAACTGGCAACTTGTTATAACACCCGCTTCGCCACTGGTAATCCCTTCAGAACTCACCACTGTCTTAACTTAAAACTACTAGACTGGCTTGAATTCCAAAACTATCTAGTAATTCCTCAACTTACCATTACCCATAAAATACTGCACCAACCTGATAACACACCCATACTCTCTAAACTTTTAATCCCTTATAACAATCTTAACTCCCTTCGCTCCTCTAGTAAACTCATGGCCAGTTCAATAAAGTCAAATAACTCAGCCGGCGACTCTCTATTCACTAACACAGTAGGCAGAAGATGGAATTTATTACCTAGTGATATAACACTGATCACTTCTTTACCTCTCTTCAAACATAAAATCAAACTGTACTTCAAAAGTCACTGGCTCTGTTCCTGTAATAAACCTGACTAACAATCTTACCTTTACTCTGTTTTCTTCACCTCTACTTTCTCCACTCTACTATTCAGCCCCTATGCTTGTTTTAAGCTATCTCTATAACTAACTCTCGCTTTATGTATTGTTTAATACCTCAGATCTGCTTTATTTTTATTTATTTTTTGCTTCTATTTCTCCTCTCTTACTCAACTGACTTTTGTTCTTCTCTTTTGATCGTTTCTAAATCTTATTAACATTCAAATTTACTTGCACTCTAATAGGCTACCCAAAATTAGATGCTATTACTTCTATCCTTTTATCCTTGAAATGTCTTTCTTTTGTAATTTGACTAGGTATTTTTTTATGTCTTTGTTTGCTGTAGTTTTTGTATTGTTGTCTTTTTTCATTTTTTTTTACTAGTATGTCTTACTAGTATGTTTTGTGGAGCTTTTCTTCCCGGGCCTCTACTGAAAATGGAAATATTCTCCAGCTAGACTAGCCCGGTCAACAAATGTAAAATAAAATAAATAAAATAAAATAAAATTTTGGAGTTTGTTGTGAATTTGGCTATTTTATTATAGCAAGTTTCAAGTTTGAGTTTAGTAAAGCGTTGGATGTTAGTAAGTAGAGGGACACTGTACAGAAGACAGGGTAGTAAGTATGTTGTGCAAGGGTTATTGATTTGGACAGGCTTAGGAAGCGATTATGTCTATAAAGAGCTCCAAGTTTAAAATGTGTTTTACAAATATTGTGTTGTATATGAAGATCAAATCTCATTTGTTCATAATTAGTGACTCCAAGGATCTTTGTGTGGCTAATAACCTGTATTAGAGATTTATTGACAGAAAAGATGGTGAAGTCATACTTATTTAGGGGGGTTGTTTTTTAGGGGAGAAAAGTATGATTTTGTTTTTTGGGGGGTTCAGGGCTAGATGGTTACTGTGCATCCAGGATTCAGTGACAGAGAAGGCATTTTGAGTTAGTGTAAGTAAGTCAGAGATAGAGTTTGCAGAGCAGACAATGGTGGAGTCATGTGCATATTGAATGACTGATCCTTGAGATAGGAATGATTGGAATTTTTTATGAATATGCTAAAGAGAATGGCTCCAAGTATTGAATCTTGGGGAACACCAGTGGTGGTGTTGAGATAAGAGGAGATGGAGTTTTGCCATCTTGCTGCCTGTTGTCTTTCATTTAAATAACTAGAGAACCAATTTAGAGTATGGGGAGAGACCAATATCGGAGAACTGGGAAACTAGTAAAGGATGAGAGACAGTGTTGAAAGCTTTTCTTAGGTCAAGGAAGAGGGCAGAAACTATTTTAACTATGATATGGCTCTGTTTACAGTATACATAAATGCCAGAAGGGCTGTTGTAGTACTATGGTCAGGTCTAAAACCATGTTGTAATGGTGAGAGAATATGGTTGTCTAGAAGGTAGCTGAGAAGTTGAGAATTGATACATTTTTCTAGGATTTTGGATAAAGGAGAAATAATTGCAATGGGATGTAAGTTAGCGATGTCAGTATTGTTGCCACCTTTATGGAGAGGGAGAATGAAGACCTTTTTCCATATTTTGAGAACATAGGACTCAATGATGGCTCTATTCATAAGAATGCTTATTGGGTAAGAGATACTGTCTACAGCTATTTTTAAGAATTACGAAGGTAGATTATCTGGGGCGTTGGAGCAGGGTTTTAGTTTTAGTAGTAAGTGTTTTATGGTTGAGGTGAGGGTGGGCTTTAGGGTAAAGGTAGAGGAGGGGTTGGTATTGGCTTCTGATGAGAACAGGGGGTTGGAAGGGGTGGGGAAAAAGTGGGTGAGCTATGTGTGGAAGTGTGGCAAGTGGAAAGACTAGTTTGAGAGACTTTTGCTGTGATGTCAGCAATTGAGTCACTAAAGAAGGTATTGAAAAGGGAGACTATTTCTTCAGGACATGTTTCAGGGTGGGGGCAGAGATTTTTTTTTACCTGGATTAAGTAATGAGATAATGGAGCTCCAGAATTTTTTTGGGTTCTGCTGATGATTAGATTGTAATCTAAGGTAATGTTGTTTTTTATCTTTGTTGACTTGTTTCTTAACTTGGTTGAGATGTTCTTTGAATTTTTGTAGATTAGAGGTGTTTTTGTGTGGCTGCCATAGCTTCCAAACTTTGTCTCTGGCATGCCTGATAAGTCTAGTGGCTTTGAATAACCAGGGAGCATGATTATTTTTCACCCACTGTACATGTAGTGGACCTAGGCTATTTAGAGTATTCATGAAGGTTGTGCTGAAGTAATCAACAGCTTCATTCAGTCAGAGAGTTTCTAATAAATGCCAATCTGTTGATTTTAGGATATTGTTAAAGGCAGTAGGATTTAATGAAGTTAGATTCCAGTTTGTTTGTTTGTATAGATGCTGATTCTGACAGGGGAAGAAGCTTGATTAATAAAGACAGGGAGATTTATTCCATCGAAAACTGTAGATATAACTGATGTTCTACTTGATGTAAAAATGTATATGAGACAGATTGGTCTTAAGCTAATATTTGATAACACTGAAACAGGTAGAAACAATG
This sequence comes from Protopterus annectens, assembly GCF_019279795.1. Taxonomy (NCBI): domain Eukaryota; kingdom Metazoa; phylum Chordata; order Ceratodontiformes; family Protopteridae; genus Protopterus; species Protopterus annectens. The sequence continues at coordinate 488,965,947 of NC_056735.1, forward strand.
TATTTGCTAAACCATCTACCTTTATGCCCCAAGTCCACCCTGTATTAGAAGCTTTCGAGAAAGCTTGTGAAAGAGATTTGTTTGAATTATATAAAGGAAACAATAACCACAGTTTTATAATTTAACCTATGAAGAGTTTCAGAGTATAGAAAAACTACAGAATAACTCTGAGATAGTCGTTAGATAAGCAGACAAAGGGGGTGCTATTGTAATATTAGATACACCCATGTATGATAGGAGAATTAATATGATGTTACAAGATGTAGAAACCTATTGTATTTTGAATGTGATGGCTTTGAATGATTTGATAAGGAATGTACACTCTGAACTTTATGACATGTTGCTATGTGGTACAATTGATGCTGATTTGTATAAGTTTTTGTTAATAGACAAACCCACTATACCTGTATTTAGGGGGTTACCAAAAATATACAAGGGCTTAACAGACCCCCCTATGAGACCTATAGTCTCAGTAGGGGTTGGTTGTTGGAACCAGCATCTATTTATGTTGAGCAACAGTTGAAACCTATTGTAAACAATACGGATACTATATTAAGAGACACTAAAGATTTTCTTGAGAGTTATGGTGATTATCTAACAACTTCAGAAGCCAAAAGTGATATGGAGAATGGGCTATTAGTGACCCTTGATGTAGTTTCATTATTTAACTCCATTCCGAATAGGACTGGAATGGAATATCTATGACTGTTCCTAATTTTGAAAAATGTCTCCAGGAGTTAGATTTTTAGGGTTTTAGCACTTCTAGATTTGATATTAAGTAATAATGTTTTTTTATATAAACAGAATTACTATCTACAAACAAAAGGGGTAGCCATGGGCACCCCGTGTGCAAATTCCTATGCCAACCTTGTGTTGGCTTACTGGGAGAGTACATATATAATAAAAAATGAGTACTATTTTAGGAATATTAAATATTATAAACGTTTTGTAGATGATGTTTTTCTGTTCTGGACAGGCACTGAAGCTGAGTTAAATGATTTTATTCATTATATTAATGGAACAACGGCCTTTTTAAATTTTAAATGCAAAAGCTCAAGATTTAGAATGGAATTTCTAGATGTGCAGATTCTAAAGAGTGGAGGTGATTTACACTCGGAGATCTATAGGAAACCTTGCTGGAGAAATAATATCTTACATCGTACCAGCATGCATCCCAAACATGTCTTTTCCAACATTATTACAGGTCAGAGTTTAAGAGTTTCTCGCCTCACTACAGATGAAGAGGTGTTTGATACTAAACAACAAATGCTATTTCAGAATTTAGAATCTAGAGGATATAACACATTGGAAATGGAAAAAGTTTTATGTTAGTGCTTCAAATAGACATAATAAGGGTAAACCCTATTTATATAGACAAAAAGGAAATCAACAAGGGACAGCCAATGATAATAATAGAGAGACACAAAGGTTTAAGAGATTGACCATCCCTTATTCAAATTTGAATCCAAAAATAAGAGAAGTAATCAGTAAGAACTGGAATATTTTAACAATAGATGACAGAATAACAGAGATAGTGGGTGATAGACCAAGTTTCACATACAGGAACACTAAGTCACTTAAGAGACTATTGTGTTATGAAAGTGAGATTAAGAAGCCTGTTAGATCCATAAGAGAAGGAACTTTTCCATCTAGAGGCTGTAACCAGTGCGCCTTTATGTCTGGTAATAACATCTTTATACAGCCTGACATGGAAAAGACCTACTATATGAATTTTTATGCAGACTTGCAAATCAAGAGATATTATATATATTGCTGTATGTCAAAAGTGCTCATGTTTTTATGTGGGCAAAACCAATAGAAGTCTGCGAGAATGTGTCAGAGAACATTTGTATGTGATAAATAAAGAAAATGAATCAAACGCTCTAGCTTGTCACATACTACATAAAGGCACATCTCATAAATTTAGTTTTACAGTGTTAGAATTGGTAAGGAAATCTAATAGGTTAGGTGATATTAGAAACCATACTGAAGAGAGGGAAAATAAATGGATTTTAAGGCTACAAGGCTATAGAGGGCATGGCTTGAATGAACGGGTCACTCTTAAGCTATTTTTGGCAGCCCGCCCCTATACCCATTAAATACACATAATATATATATATATATATATATATATATATATATATATATATATATATATATATATATAGATATACACATGAAATTGTTCCAATATATATATATTCTTAATTGTATCTTTAGGTTTATATGCTCTAGATATTTTAAACAAAATTATACAATGTATGTATAAATATGTTTTACTATAGATTGTTTTCTAGTAATTTATTATATTAATTAAATCATGGTTTTGATTGGCAGATGTGATTTTAAAACAGTATTTAAATCACCCGATTTTATGTGGCAGTTATTTAAGTCTGATGAAGCGTTCCTGTAACGTGAAAGCACTTACTTTGCTGCAGTATTAAATAATTTTTATTTTAAGTGGTCGTGGTGAGCCTCCTCTGTTTTTGGACTTTAAAGACAGGGAGACGGTCACTGAGGGTATTAGGGAGTGTTCCAGCAGAGGATGTCTTGTTAGGGTTTGTGACCAGGATCCAGTCTAGAATGTATCCATTATCATTCCCTTTGTTGGGTCTGGTTGGGGATTTTATGAGCTGGGTGAAGTTGAAGAGATTGATATTTGAAGAAGGACGTTTGGAGTTGAGTTCTAGCCAATTGATATTTATGTCACCTAGTATGATAGTTTCCTTCTTGATACTGGATGAAATCCAGGCTAGGATGTCCTCCAATATAGGAATGCTGTTTCCATGGGGTATATGAAGGGTGACTAAACAGAGTTTTGTACTGTTGTTCATATTTAAGAATGTTATGAGAAGTAACAAAGAAAACACTCCACAGCACACAGAACGCAACACCAGGATAATAAATTGAGCACTTTCATCTCATTTAATATAAGACGTCTTCAAAAAGTTATGAGACATTCTGTGCTGAAGAGCTATGGTAAGGGGTTGCTAAATGGCACTAGACTGTTGGAGATGGAGAATAGAACAACAACACTGCCTCCTTTTTTGTCGGCCCTGTCTAGCCTTATTGTTTGATATCCTGAAGGGAGAAATTCACTATCTTTAATATGGGGTTTTAGCCAGGTCTAGGTGGTTGCAATACTGCTGGGTTGTTGGTGTGAGACCCATGCATGAAAGTCAGATATTTTTTTGTTAATGCTTTGGAGATTTAGGTTTACTATAGAGAGAGAGACTTTTTGGAAGTACTGTTGATGGGTGTTGTGGGAAGTCCAACTGTGGTGGGACCTGGATTGGGGTGTATATCACCACATAATGCTATGTATAATGATATGTTAGAGGGCTTAGAGATATGATGTGACTGGCTTTGGCTAGGAGTAGTTGTGTAGTAAGTTATTTGAAAATATAGAGTAGGCAGTAGGAGTAGAGTCAAGTGCTGAGTGAGTGTTGAAGGTAAAGGTTTTACTTTGTGATGACAGGATTTAGTTGATAGAGGCTTGAGGTTATGTCAGTATAGCAATTAGGTGGAATAGGTAGGGAGGTTGATGTAGAAGAGGTAGGAGAGAAGTTAGTATTGAAGGAGATGGCTTTTTGAGCAGTAAAAATGAACGGGGATATAATTAGTAAGAAGAGATGTGGGAAGGAGAATGTAAGTACTGAGTTTAGGGCATGTTGGTTAGTGTTGGGGAGCAGGAGTGTAAACAGAGATAAGATGTAGGGAGATGCTAGTTGGTAGTGGTTGGGAGCTGGAGAGAGTATAATCTATTGATTGAAGAGAATAGGCTTAGTAGAGGGAGTGTATAAGTTGTAGAGTAAGGAACTATGAGTGGGAATGGTTGTAGGAGGAAAGAATTAAGGATATAGTGACTTGGTGTTTGGTAAGGTAAGGAAATGTAATTAAAAAATTGTAGTGTAGAGGAGTTAGAAAAGTAAAGAGTATTTATGGAGTGGTACGTTGAATGAATTCTAAGGGGAGAGTGGCTGTGATTAACTGAGTAATGGGAGGGTATAGAGCTGGTGATTTGCTGGCATGGATTAGGGGAATGGCCAGTTAAGCATAAGTGTAATGAAAGTGGGGGCGGGTGGGAATGGGAGTAAGGTAGGGAGCGGAGCAAGGCTGAGTGTAGCAAAGGCAAATGGAGCAAGTTGAACCCCATGTGAGATTGGCCATCAGATACAAAACAATCTGTGATAGCTGTTTCCCAATGCAGGTCAGTGCCGAGTGCAATAGGGTTAGTTTAGATTGGCTGGAATTCTGTGGATCAGTATGTACATTTACATATTGAAACTATATTGTAGACCTACCCTTAACACTAGAAAATGAAGTAACTGAAAGACCCTACAAATTGTTAAGTTCACCAGTTTGGAATGAGGGGAAGTAGTAGAGAAAGGAGCAAAGTAGCTAACAGATTTATCTAGGAATGGAAGTAGAGTTTGGGGGAATGGAAACTAATGACCCGGTGAAGTATGAGTGCCACTATTGTAGTTAGCTATAGAAAACTTTGCATTGTCTATAAAGCAATTTGATAATTTAGTGGACAATGTACAAGGACTGTAGGGCTTCAAGTGGATAAGTGGATACTAGAAGTGCTCTTGTTTCTGGCAGTTGGGAGGTATTCCGAGTGATTGCTTCCCTTACTGTGGAGACTCATGTGATTAGAAAGTTATTGTGGTTACTGTAGGAGAGATAGAGAGGGTGGAGGTAAGACAAATGCAAACAGAAACAAGAGAGGTGCACACATAAGAGCAATAAATTCAAAAATCTACAGTTCTATTTCATAATTAAGCTAA